>NC_058087.1:155106390-155448577 GCF_014858855.1 Bufo gargarizans | reverse complement strand
TATTATCCGAATCTACAATGGAAATTCCTAGACAATAAATTTCCCAAGCCTTTTGTGCCAGAGAACGTGTATAATTAAATTGTGCAGAGCCGAAGTGGCCTCCTCATACTGCTTCCACCTCCACACTTCGTTGTCGTGCCACTCTGTGGCCTCCTCATGCTGCTGCCACCTCCACAATCTCTTGTCGCTGTGCTACTCTGTGACCTCCTCATGCTGCTGACACCTTCACAATCTCTCATCGTTGTGCTACTCTGTGGCTTCCTCACGCTGCTGACACCTCTACAATCTCTCATCGTCGTGCTACTTTGGCCTCCTCATGCTGCTGACACCTCCACACTTTTTCATTGTGCCACTCTGTGGCTTCCTCATGCTGCTGCCACCTCAATAATTTCTTGTTGTCGGGCCACTCTGTGGCCTCCTCATGCTATTGCCACCTCCACATTCTCTCGGCGTTGTGCTACTGTCACGGCCTATGGTGTACACTGTGACACTGTTACCACACTCGCGGTTGCCAGCGGCAACGTGTTGCTGTGAAAGCATGCGGTGGCAGTGTTCTCCGCCTTCTGGGTGATTGCCTTGACATGGTTGCCACGCATGCTGTTGCCGGTGTTTACGTGTTTAGTATGCGTGTGTGTTCACTTCCCCTTTAAGTTGTAGCCTCCCTCTGTCTGGTGCTGTAAGGGTTAACTCCCTGATTGGGTGTGGTCACTTGGCTTATAGCTTCTGTGGTTTCCTGGCTGGAGTAAGTTGTACTTCAGCTTTGGTTGTTGCTGGAGCTCTGCTCCAGTCCAGGGTGTTCGCCCGGACGAAGGCACCCCAAAAACGTGCGTCGGGGTAACGCCATCCCAGTAACGCAGGTCCTGTCATCAGTGGGTGAGTCTCTCACATTCATATACTGTGCAACTTTGTAGCCCATATTCAGGATATCAGGTCACGCCATATCCCTTAGGGATTTAAACGGTATATATATTAGCCACAGGTGTTTTACACTATAATGTCTTACATAAGGACTATTGCATAATGGGTAGTATTGCTAACTGTTGTCCTTTTCATGTCATCCACCATTGAGGGCTCACCTTTATAATGTAACCGATGAAATTTTGATTGTGCATGCATTTACTTGGATTGAGTGACCTGTAGGTTGCTGGGATGGTGTCTTTCTCTGTTCCCTACCCTCTATTTTAATAGTATTTATTATGTAACAATAAAGTACTTTTTTCATAAATTGGATGTTTATGAGCTTTAGTTTTTCTAGTTTTTTGCCTCATTTAGTGAGCTCTTCCTGGTTACATGTATGCTGGGGAGTCCCTATGTATAGCTATAATACTTCAGTGGTTACTTTTTTGGTTTGGAAGGGACACCCATGATTTAATCTGTTTTTTTATTGTATAAGTGTTTAATAGAACAGGTTCTGTAGACATCTATGTGGAATCAGCTGATGACTGGTGAAAAAGGAGTGCACTTCTTCTTGTCACTAACATGGACCTGTAAGGCTGAGTTCACACGTGAGTTATTTGGTCAGTTTTGGCCCCGTGACTGCCCAAATAAGTGAAGTGTGCAGTGATTCTAAGAGCAACATCTGTCATCTGCATGTCATACTGACTCATAGTATTATTTCACTACCAAAGTAGACTCCCTATGTGTGTTACTGCAAGGCACAGTGTTCTACACCACTATAAAGGCTCTCTGCAGCAAGGAAATAGCTGTTTTTTAATTAATTTGCCGCAAATAAATTCGGATCGAACACAATTTTTACAAAACGAAATTGGCGGATTGGCGAATCGAATTTTTGAAAATTTTTCTCATCTCTAGTGGTGATGTCATATGTTGCACGTCACCACATATGAAATTTTCTGAATCTTCAATCAAGATGGCAGCGGCAGGCTCTTCACACTTAAATAAATGAGGTGAGTATAATTTATTTATTTATTTACACCATTTTAGGGAAAATCACAAGGAAATTCGGCTTTATGGCAAATTGAATTTTCCCTGAAATTTGTATTGAAGTCCACTTCGCACACTTCGATTCACTTTGAACACTACTCACCACTGTTTAATTTACACAAGGGATTCAGGGATGAAATATTTTGAGGGACAGTTTATGTACTACCTTAAGGTTACTGCTATTTTTATGCAAATGTTTTATTACATTGAATTCTAGCCCTATGTTACCTCTAGCTCTATAAAGTCAACATAAATTTCCAATTTAATTTCCAATTTAACCTACTATTGGGATTAACATGGCCACTTAAAATGTAAACATACTACGGATGTAGCTCATAGTGCACAGAATGAGGACACAATGCATATTCAACCCCCAATCATGGCAACTGCAAATATGTAATATGTCATGCAGCCCTTTCACTAAGGCATTCAACAAATGCATAGGTACCCCCATTTTAGTCAGTGTCCTTGAGAATCCAGTACTCTGGGGGCACTCCTGAAGTGCAGCTTTATGTTTTGCCACAGAATAAAGAATTTATGTTCTCATTTCAAACATTAACATAACTGAATTGTGCATCATGTGATAAGAAGTATCTTACCTAAAAAAGCTGAAGGAGAAACGGTGCCATTGCTACGTGATACCATAACACTAATTCCAGTTTCGACAAATGGAACTGAAAAATCAACAACCTCTGAGCGCTCTTCATTAATCGTGAGTGAACCCACTGCCATAACTGCTCGCTTATAGACCACCTGGTCCATTAATGACAATGAAGAGAACAGGAAGAAAAAAAACAGCATCAGTTACCATCTTCGAAAACACAGGGTTTAATACTTATTGTGACAAGTTCTTACTAAGGAGTTCTTTTACCTAACAGAACTTACTTCACCAATCATTCCATTCCAAACGTTATTGATTTTTTTGCCATGCTTCCCATTGGTTACAAGGTAAAGGTCGTATGTGAATTTCACAGTCTTGGAAAGTTTCTTCAAGATATCTATGCAGAATCCTTTGCAGCATTTCTTCACATATGTGCCTTCAGTGGTAGAGTTGCTGCAACATGGAAAGCAAAGAAATAATGTAAAATAAAAAGGAGTACTAAGTGATTTGTGTAAACAGAGAATGGTAGGATATATAAAATATGTCCTATCTACTCTAAGGTCCAAATGTCTGAAATCTAATTGGAAATCCAGAATTTCAGTATTTTTTTTAACGTATGAAAACTTGAGGCAAATAAAATCTGTTTTAGGTCACTCACCTTATGACATTACCCATGTATTTACAAAAAGGTCATATTTCCTTGGGATCCTAATTAGCGATAGCCTTGCGGTCGTTTGGCGGCGAACTTTTCTCATTTGCGTATAGGCGAACAAGCGAACATAGGCCAATGTCCGCCAAAGCCATATTCTTTTGCATTGTGCTGTACTTTGACCCAGGCCATGACACATCCATCAGGTGGGACAGGACAGCCAATTGAGCATTTAAGCACATGGACACACCCTTTACCCTCTGGCAGCCATTTAACATTCTGTTTTTTGCCAGTGTAGGTAGAGGTTGCTGTGTGGAGAGGGGGCAGACTGTTAGGAACACCAAACTCTAGCTAATAGGGCCACAAAATTCCTTTTAAGGACTGGTATAGGTGTGCTATCAATAGGTGTGATATACCTATAATATACCTTCTAACATAGAAAATATATTATAGTGCATTTTTATTGTACAGAAGTTGTGTGCAGTTCTGCTGCGATACTGCAGCTAGATAGAGGGACAAACGCTATTGGAATAACGAATTGCAACTGGTGTGATATACCTATTGCCCCCCCCCCCCAAAAAAAAAAGGGATTGAGGGGTGTGATATACCTATAATATACCTTCTAATATAGAAATATATTATAGTGCATTTGTATTGTGCAGCAGTTGTGTGCGGTATTAGAATAACTAATTGTAACTGGTGCGATATACCTGTTGACCCCCCAAAAAATGAATAAGGGGTACAATATACAGCCAGGTCCATAAATATTGGGACATCGACACAATTCTAACATTTTTGGCTCTATACACCACCGCAATGGATTTGAAATGAAACTAACAAGATGTGCTTTAACTGCAGACTGTCAGCTTTAATTTGAGGGTATTTACATCCGAATCAGGTGAACGGTGCAGGAATTACAACAGTTTTCATATGTGCCTCCCACTTGTTAAGGGACCAAAAGTAATGGGACATAATAATAATAATCATAAATCAAACTTTCACTTTTTAATACTTAGTTGCAAATCCTTTGCACTCAATTACAGCCTGAAGTCTAGGACGCATAGACATCACCAGACGCTGGGTTTCATCCCTGGTGATGCTCTGCCAGGACTCTACTGCAACTGTCTTCAGTTCCTGCTTGTTCTTGGGGCACTTTCCCTTCAGTTTTGTTTTCAGCAAGTGAAATGCATGCTCAATCGGATTCAGGTCAGGTGATTGACTTGGCCATTGCATAACATTCCACTTCTTTCTGTGTTCTTCCGGGTCTTTTGGTATTGCTGAGCTCACCGATACGTTCCTTCCTTTTAAGAATGTTCCAAACAGTTGTTTTGGCCACGCCTAATGTTTTTGCTATCTCTCTGATGGGTTTGTTGTGTTTTTTCAGACTAATAATGGCTTTCTTCACTGATAGTGACAGCTCTTTGGATCTCATCTTGAGAGTTGACAGCAACAGATTCCAAATGCAAATAGCAGACTAGAAATAAACTCTGGACCTTTTATCTGCTCGTTGTAATTGGGATAATGAGGGAATAACACACACCTGGCCATGGAACAGCTGAGAAGCCAATTGTCCCATTACCTTTGGTCCCTTAACAAGTGGGAGACACATATGCAACTGTAATTCCTAAACCGTTTATCTGATTTGGATGTAAATACCCTCAAATTAAAGCTGACAGTCTGCAGTTAAAGGACATCTTGTTTGTTTTATTTCAAATCCATTGTGGTGGTATATAGAGCCAAAAATGTTAGAATTGTGTTGATGTCCCAATATTTATGGACCTGACTGTACCTGCTTCCACAAAATACTGAGGGTTGTGATACACCATCTTCCACAAAATATTGATTGAGGCCTGCGATACCCCGGCTTCCACCAAATATTGATTAAGGGGTTTGATATACCAGTTTCTAGCAAATACTCATTAAGGGGTTCTATATACCTGTTTCCAGAAAATACGGATAGAGGAGATTGATATACCGGCTTCCACCAAATATTTATTGAGGCCTGCGATACACCAGATTCCACCATATATTGATTAAGGTGTTTGATATACCAGCTACCAGAAAATACTCAAAAAGGGGTTCTATATACCTGTTTCTAGTGATGGACGAACATCTGCCGGGACGGTTCGCAAACACGATCAAATGTTCGCGAACCGCAAGTTCGCGCGGGTCCCATTCATGTTAATGGCAGGTGAACTTCAGGCGAACTGATAAACCTTCAGCTCATATTTGTAGCCAAGAAATAATTACCAGAAGTGCACAAATAGCCCCACAACATGGACCGTGACATACCAGATGTATTATTCGAATTTGCAATCTCCATTCATTATTTTTTTCAATGCGAAATATCGGCAATATAATTTCCGCGCATGCACAAATGCACTGTAAAGAAAGTATATTGGTATATAACACCCCGCTTCAATCAGTTTTTTGGGGGAGCAACTGGTTTATTACGCCAGTAGAAATTATTTGCTCCAATAACTTTTTTCCCTCTATATACCTGCAGTATCGCAGCAGAACCGCACACAACTACCGCACAAAACAAATGCACTATAATATACTTTCTAACATAAAAAGTATATTATAACTAGAGTTGAGCGAACACCTGTATGTTCGGGTACAACGGGTTTGGCCGAACTTGAGAAAAGTTTGAGTTCGGGACCCAAACTTGACCCGAACTTGACCCCGAAACCCATTGAAGTCAATGGGGGCCCGAACTTTTGAGCACTTAAATGGCTGTAAAATTGTCATGGAAAGGGCTAGAGGGCTGCAAATGGCATCAAAATGTGGTTTAGAGCATGGAAAGTGCTCTGCAAACAAATGTGGATAGGGAAATGACTTTAAATAACATAAAATAGATAACAAAAAATAAAAAAAATCTTGATCTAAGAGGACGAGGTCCACATGGAGTAGGAGGTTGAGGGTGCGGTGGATGTGGTGGTGTAGGTGAAAGCGGCGGTGGAGGAGGAGGAGGAGGTAGCCTACACTGCTTTTTGGTTTTAAATTTTATTTTTAAAATTAGGGTACACCCCAAAACATTGGGAAATATAACCTGTGATAACCCCCTCCAGTCATGATAAACACACGTTCAGACAATACACTGGCTGCAGGGCAGGCCACCACCACCAAGGGGTAAAGGGCAAGCTCAGGCCATGTGCCCAATTTGGAGACCCAGAAGTTGCAGGGGCTGACCCCTGTCAGTCAGTTCGTGTAGGCGTGTGCACACTTACTGCTCCACCATGTCGCACGTCCCCGTGATTTTCACGATCCAATTTAATATCTGATCTATCAACTTTTGATGTTCTTTTATGTGCCTACCATGGTGATCACGGGTGGCGGGGAATCAGGGTTCCAGGCCAGAGAGGGAGCGTGAGAAAGAGAGACCACATCCAAGGAAGGATTCATTTTTTTTCAAATTTAAAATTATAGAGTTGAAATATGGGAGAAATTATTAAAGCATAAAAGTGTGGCAACTTTTCAAAGTTTAAGCATCGAATGAAAGGATGTGGCACGCATTAATTACTGAAATTATTCACGTCTAAAATTGTAAAATGTCAACCCAAGAACGTAACAGAAAAATTATTAAAATTTATTAAGCTGTCAAAAAGGTAGAGGAGGGGTATATTACACCCACAAATTGGTGAATTTCACCCGAAAATGTAAAAGACAAAGTAGTGAAATAATATAAAACCAAATACGTACAAATAAAAAAAAAATATTTATGAGGTGGAGTTCCATATGTATGAGTTTGAGGAGGCGTTGGACGTAGCGGTGTAGGTGGAAGCGGCGATGGAGGAGGACAAGGTAGCCAACACAGGTTTTTTGTTTTCATTTTATTTATTTTTTATTAGGGTTCTCTCTAAAAGAGTGTGAAATATCCAAAATAAAAGAATGAGCAATTGCGCTGCAGTATAACAATGGCTGGTTAGTGCCGGTATACATGTCTATTCTGGACAAGGTACAGACAAGTCCTGAGGGATCCATGCCTGGTTCATTTTAATGAACGTGAGCTTGTCCACATTGGCTGTGGACAGGCGGCTGCGCTTTTCTGTGATGACGCCCCCTGCCATGCTAAACACATGTTCAGATAATACACTGGCTGCATGGCAGGCCAGCACCCCCAAGGCGTAAAGGGCAAGCTCAGGCCATGTGCCCAATTTGGAGACCCAGAAGTTGAAGGGGGCAGACCAGTCATTCAGTACGTGTAGGCGTATGCACACATAAATCTCCACCATGTTGGTGAAATGCTGCCTCCTGCTAAGACGTTCCATATCAGCTGGTGGTGCTGGTTGTTGTGGCGTGCTGACAAAGCTTTTCCACATTTTGGCCATGTTAACCCTGCCCTCTTAGGTGCTGGCGGTGCCCCAGCTGCGTTGGCGACCTCTTCCTCGTCCTCTGCCTTCGCCTTGTGCTTCCACTGTGCCCCTGCTGTCACCAGCAGCACGTCTACCAGCATGTGCTTGTATCACACTCCAGTGAGGGAATTAAGGACGGTACGTTGTCCTTGTAACGAGGATCCAGCAGCGTGGCCGCGCAGTAATCAGCACAAGTTAGAATGTGGGCAACTCGGCGGTCGTTGCGGAGACACTGCAGCATGTAATCGCTCATGTGTGCCAGGCTGCCCAGAGGCAACGAAAATTTGTCCTATGTGGGAGGTGTATTGTCTGAGTCCTCTGTATCCCCCCCATCCACGGACCAGTGATGGCCATGAGCTGGTCTGTGTGGCCCCCTGCTGTGAACATGGTTCCTCCTCCATCTCCTAATCCTCATCCTCCACCTCGTCATCCTCCAGAACTGTGCCCTGGCTGGACAATTGTTTACCTTGGGTTTGTGGGTGCAGGAACCCACCCTCGGAGCCTCTTGGGAATGACTGGCCGGAAACCCTACGAAATGATCCCTCTTCTTCCTCCTCCTCCTCCTCCTATGCCACATCCTCTTCCATCATCGCCAGGAACGTTTTTGTTCAAGAAGGCATAGAAGTGGGATAGTAACGCTGACAACAGCGTTATCCGCACTGGCCATGTTGGTGGAGTACTCGAAACAGCGCAACAAGGAACTCAGGTCTCGCATAGAGGCCCAGTCATTGGTGGTGAAGTGGTGCTGTTCCGCTGAGCGACTCACCCGTGCATGCTGCAGCTGAAACTCCACTATTGCCTGCTGCTGCTCGCACAGTCTGGCCAGCATGTGCATGATAGAGTTCCACCTTGTGAGCACGTTGCATATAAGGAGGTGAGCGGGAAGGCCGAAGTTACGCTGCAGCGCTGACAGGCGAGCAGCAGCAGGGTGAGAACGTCGAAAGCGCGCACAGACGGCCCGCACTTTATGCAGCAGCTCTGACATATAGTGGTAATTTTTAAGGAATCTCTGCACCACCAAATTCAGCACATGCGCCAGGCAAGGGATGTGCGTCAAACCGGCTAGTCCCAGAGCTTCTACTAGACTTTGCCCATTATCGCACACCACCAGGCCGGGCTTGAGGCTGACTGGCACAAACCACTCATTGGTCTGTTGTTCAAGGCCAGTCCACAGCTCCTGCGCAGTGTGGGATTTGTCCCCCAAACAGATAAGTTTTAAAACTGCCTGCTGTCGTTTACCCCTGGCTGTGCTGAAGTTGGTGGTGAAGGTGTTATGCTGACCGGGTGAGGAGCTGGTAAAGGATGAGGAAGCAGAGTAGGAGGAGGAAGCAACAGGAGGCAAACTGAAGCACCCTGCAATCCTCGGTGGTGGAAGGTCATGCCCCAAACTGCTATACGCCTCAGGCCCAGCCTCCACTGCATTTACCCAGTGTGCTGTTATGGAGATATAACGGCCCTGACCGTGCTTACTGGTCCACGTATCCGTAGTCAGGTGCACTTTGCCACAGATGGCGTTGCGCAGTGCACACTTGATTTTGTCCCCTACTTGGTTGTGCAGGGAAGGGATGGCCTTGAAAAGTAGTGGTGGCTGGGCAGGACGTACTGTGGGACAGCCACCACCTTAAGGCCTTTAAAACTATCCGTCTCCACCAGACGGAATGACGGCATTTCAAAGGCCAGTCATTTAGAAATGCTGGCTTTCAGGGATAGGGATCGCGAGTGGGTAGGGGGGCACTTCCTCTCCAGCGTTTGAGAGATGGAGAGCTGAATGCTTCCGTGGGACATTGTGGAGATGCTTGGTGACCCAGGTGTTGGTGTTGCTGGCAGATCCTCTGTTTGCGGGGTGGCAGGTGGCACTGTCACTCCAGAGGTAGAAGAGGAGGCCGAGACTGCAGCAGAAGAGGAAGCAGGAGGAGCCAGAGACCTTTCTTGTTTTTTGAGGTGTCTACTCCACTGCATCTCATGCTTCACACTTAAATGCCTGGTCATGCAGGTTATGCTCAGATTGAGAATGTTTATGCTCAATTTCAGGCTCTGATTGCACAGCGTGCAAACCACTCGTGTCTTGTCGTCAGCACATTGTCTGAAGAACTGCCACGCCAGGGAAATCCTTGGAGCTGGCTTTGGTGTGCTCGGTCCCTTGATGCGGTGGGCAGTAGCAGGCGTACTGTCTAGAGTACTGCCGCTCCGCATTTGCACCCTGCTTCCTCTTCTGCTGTGCTGGTGGCAGTGTGCGATCACCGCCTCTTCCTCCGAACTACATCGGTCACTCGCATGACCTTGCTTCCATGTGGGGTCGAGGACCTCATCGTCCTCCACATCATCTTTCACCCAGTCTTCACCCCTGCCTTCCTTGTCGGTCTGCACACTTTCGAAAGCCCCAGCAGTTGGCACATGTGTTTCGTCATCATCTGAGACGTGCTGCGATGGTCCTCCCATGTACTCATCTCGAAACAGAAGTGGTTGGGCATCGGTGAACTCAATCTCTTCCACTTCTGGGCAGGGCTAGGTGGATGGCCCTGGGAAACCCTGCTAACAGAGTTATCAAAAAGCAGAAGAGACTGCTATATGACTTAGGGCTCAGACTGCTTGGCTGATTTGAAAGGGGGTGAGGTGAAAGACTGATGGACATTGGCTGCAGGTGGTCTTTCAACAGGAGACAGGGGCTGTTGCTGGTATGGGGTTTGGCTGGTTAGGTGTGGGCACAATATGCATATTATTGCTGTTCTGGCCTGCAATCTCCTACAGGTTATTTGACAGCAAGCACAGAATTTTTTAACAGTTCTGACAAACCCACTTCTTCAACCACCATGCTCACCTGCCCTACAGATGGGAGCCCTTCTTCTGCCATCTGCTTTTCCTCCTTTTCCATATCATCTAATATTGATGAGAATATGTAATTAGGAACATCCAGTTCCTCCTCTTTTGTATTTTCCTGACTTTTCAAGGACACTTTGAAGGGTGATTTGGAAGAAGTAAAGCCAGCAACAGATCGGATGGTCATCATTTAGACTTGGCCCCCTAACGGGTGCCAACTGGATTGGCTGGCATGCTGGCACTGGAATAATAAAGGCTTAAAGGCTTCCAACTTATTGGTAATTAATTACATATCTTAGTTTATATAAAACTGATGCAGAATAAGTCTCCCTGCAGTCCCCGTGCACTCTCCATGTACTCTCCCTCTCCAATATTCCTTTATTAATCATTTTTAGCAACACTTTCCCTAGTGCATGAGCGCTTGCCATGTCTCTCCCCATGCTCAGCTCACAGGACAATGGTGGAGACCAAACGAGAGGAGGGTTTTATAGGATTGTGACATCATAGGGAATGGCAGATTGGGTGTCTCCTGTCTCCTCTACACTTAGGGCTCTTTCACACTTGCGTTGTTCTGTTCCGGCATAGAGTTCCGTCGTCGGGGCTCTATGCCGGAAAAATCCTGATCAGGATTATCCCAATGCATTCTGAATGGAGAGAAATCCGTTCAAGATGCATCAGGATGTCTTCAGTTCAGGACCGGAGCGTTTTTTGGCCGGAGAAAATACCAAAGCATGCTGCGCTTTTTGCTCCGGCCAAAAATCCTGAACACTTTCCGCAAGGCCGGATCCGGAATTAATGCCCATTGAAAGGCATTAATCCGGATCCGGCCTTAAGCTAAACGTCGTTTCGGCGCATCCGTCTTCAAATGCTTTCAGTTCACTTGTGTTTTTCCGGATCCGGCGTGTAATTCTGGCAAATGGAGTACACGACGGAGCCGGACAACGCAAGTGTGAAAGAGCCCTTAGTTTTGCTTTGTAACACGTGAAGCCGCCATCTTAGGAAAACCTAATTTGCTACTATGAATCACCAGAAAATTGGGATTTCTAAGTTAAATTTTCCTAAACTTCAGACTGAATTTTGCTTTGAATGCTTCGCTTCACTCAATGCTACAGTAGTTGGAACCAATCACAATTCAGTTTTCATTTCATGTTCTGCTCTTAAAACAATTAAATCTGTCCTATGAGCAACAAAAATGCTTTTCTTATAGACAATCTTTCTAAATCTGTCCCAGTATCTTGAGTTTGGGAGTGACATGTTGTACTTTGGCTAAGAACTATTTATTTTATAACTATGGTAAATCTATATTTCTCCTATTGTGGTTGTGTGCAATTTGCCTTAATCTATTTTATGACAGTTGTACAAACAGCATTCAGTGCTAGCAGTAATTGCACAGAGGTAAATGCATATTTTTTTTACGTTTACTTACTTTAACCTGATGTATTTTCGACACGGCACAGAATTCCTTACACAGGTTCCTGTGTGATAATCCATGTTCTCAACAATGACGAATGGAGCCTCCTCTAAAGTAACGACACTAAGATGGTTGTAATCAGGTTCGCTGTCCAGCGCCCCAGTTATCCTGGGCCATACAGGATATTTTACCTCCAGGCTTTTGTTCTCCCATTTTGCTACCTGTTAGAAGAGACCAACAAATAACACATATTCAGTATATGTACATATAATACGTGGAGGACAGGAAGATCAAATTGGGACCTCTGTCAAGTCACCAAAGCCTACTATTTGTTTTTCATTACCCCTGAGCCAATTCCTTACTTTCTCCTTTGCCGAATTGTAACTCCTATTGGGAGCAAAGTCCAGAACAGATTGATGCTACCTAATACCTCCAACCCCCAATCAGAAATGGGCCCATTTTAAAGGGTTTTACAGTGCCACATGACCTGCCTCTACGGTATCATACTTGCCAACACTCCTGGTTTTGCAGTGCAGTCCCATAAGTCGGGGCAAAACTTACGTAAAGCCTACACTAAAGTAGGTGTTCTGGCATTTTAAATTAGTTCCGGTTGGTCCTCGGGGTAGGACCTAAATGTCCCAATTTTAACTTTTTAAGTGTTATTAAGAATGCCGTATGTACTCTCCTTGCATATAATACACATTTATAAACTACGGTTTATTATTGTCATTTATTACTATTGATTCTTATTGCTGAAATTAATTGCCCAGCTTGACAACTAACACATTACACAATTCCATCCTTGCTCCCCATTGAAGTTTTGAAGGGTTTGTAATTTACCCTGCAGTTTCTTAAATGGAAGCCCACATTCACTCCAAGTAGAGCTTTGCAGGATTTTAACCCCTAAAGGACTAAGCAATTGCCAGTCTTTGCGTTTTAATTCCCCCCATTCTTTGCTGGAGCCACAACTTTTTTTTCCATTCACATTTTTCTATGATGAGGATTTCTTTTTTTCTTTTTTTGGGTGGGGACAAGTTGTATTTTCTAATGGCACCATATTATATTGCATATGATGTAGTGAAAGCTGGCAAAAAATCCATATGGGGTGGAATTGGGAAAAAAATGCAATTCTGCCATCGTTTTATGGGTTTAGTTTTTATGGCGTTCCCTATGTGGTAAAACTGACCTGATAACTTCATTTTCCGGGCCAGTACAATTACAGTGATTCCAAATTTTTACAGTTTTTCCTGTATTTTAATACTTAAAAAAATAAATATATATATTTTTGAATTGTTATATTTTGACACCCATAACTTTGTTATATTTCCATCTATGGAGCTGTGTAAGGGCTCTTTTTTGCTGGGCAATCTGTAGTTTTTATTGATACCATTTTAGTGTGTATTATTATTTATTATTGAAGCGCCATTCATTCCATAGTGCTGTACATACAAAAATGAGTATACATACATAATACAGATAATTGCACTAAGCATAAACAAGAAGAGTTACAAACTGGTACAGAAAGAGAGAGGGCCCTGGCCGTGAGGGCTTAAAATCTACATGGTATGGGAGAAGGACACAGTAGGTGAGGGTGAAGCTGGTCATGGTGGTATAGAGGCAGCAGGGTCACTGGTTGTAGGTTTGTCTAAAGAGGTGGTTTTTTAGGTTTCTTTTGAAGGATTCCACTGTAGGTGAGAGTCTGATATGTTGGGGTAGCGAGTTTTCAGAGTGTGGGGGATGCACAGAAGAAATCTTGGAGGCAATTGTGGGAAAAGGTGATAAGAGGAGTAGAGATAAGAAGGTCTTGTGAGGATCGGAGATTGCGTGTGGGGATGTATCAGGAAAGTAGCAAGATGTAGGGAGGGGACAGGTTGTGGATGGCCTTGTACTAACTAACGTTTGTTAGTATTTTGAACTGGATTTGCTGGGCAATGGGGACCCAGTGAAGAGATTGGTAGAGGGGAGAGGCAGAGGAGTAACAGGGTGGCGTCAGTAGCAAGATTGTAGTCGGTTAAAGAGGGACCAGGAGGAGAGGTGAGAGGACAGTTCAGGATGGACATGTTGTTCAAGTAGCTTTGAGGCATATGGAAAAAGTGATATGGGGCGATAATTGGACAAAGAAGATGGGTCAATTGAAGGTATTTTGAGGATGGGTGTAATGGTAGCATGTTTAAAAGCAGAGGGGAAGACACCAGAGGTTAGTGATAGGTTAAAGAGATGAGTTAGGGCTGGGATAAACACAGTGGTGAGGTTAGGGATGAAGTGGGATGGGATTGGGTCAAGTGCACAGTTGGTGAGATGTAATCTGGAGATTAGAGTGGGGATTGTTTCTTCTGTAATGGTGGAGAAGAGGGTTTTGGCAGGGGAGGACCGAGCAGTTGTGTAGAGGGTCTGTGAGGACTGTGTACTGAAGCTTTCTCCAATGTTGACTATCTTTTGTTTGAAATATGCAGCAAAGTCCTCAGCTGAGATAAGAAGAGAGGGTTGGGGTCTTGGGGGAAGGAGAAGGGAGATAAAAGTGTTAAAAAGTTGTTTAGGGCTGTGGGCCAGGGAATATATGAGAGATGAGAAGTAGGCCTATTTTACATCAGCGAGTGAGGATTTAAATATGAAGAGGGATTGCTTGTATGTGGTGAATTGATCTTTAGAATCGGATTTCTTCCATCGCTGCTCAGCAGCCCTGGAAGCTTGTCTGAGTTTTTTGGTCAGGTTGGTGTGCCAGGGTTGTCTGTTGAATTTTTATTTTTTTTGTTGTGTGTGAGAGGGGCAACATTGTCCAGCTGTACTTGTTGTGGTGTTATACAGGGTGGTGGCAGCATTTGGGTTTTAAAGGGAACAGATGGTAGGGAGTGGCAGAAGAGAGTCAGAAAGCAAGCGAAAGTCGAGATGTTTAACGTTTTTGCGGGGGGTGTGCTAGTATGTGGGTTTTTGCGGGGGTGTGCTAGTATGTGGACCGGGAGAGCAGCAGAAGAGACAAATACAGAGAAGGTGAGTAGGTTGTGGTCGGATAGGAGAAGAGGCAAATTAGGAAGGTTAGATGGAGAGCAGAGGCGGGTTAAGATAAGATCCAGAGTGTGACCATCTCTGTGGGTGGGATCGGAAGACCACTGTGAGATGCCGAAGGAGGAAGAGAGTGATAGGAGTTTAGAGGTGGCTAAGTGGCAGGTGTCAATAGGGATCTTGAAGTCACCCATGATGATAGTGGGGATGTCGGCAGAAAGAAAGTGTAGTAGCCAGGTGTTAAAGTGATATTGAAAGATGGTCGCTGGGCCTGGGGGGCGGTAAATGACAGCTACTTGAAGGTTGTAGGGAGAGTAGATGCAAACAGAGTGTACTTCAAATTAAGTGAGCGTAATGAAGGGTGGCAGTGGGGTTGGGCTGTAGGACCAGGTGTCTGATAGGAGAAGGCCAACTCCTCCAGCATGTTTGCAGCTGGGGCGGGGGGGGGGGGGGGTTTGGAGTGAAATTGAATCCACTATATGAGAGTGCAGCAGGGGAGGAGGTGTCAGAGTGTCAGCCATGTTTCTGTGAGACCCAGAAAGGAAAGTTTTTGAGAGATGAAAAGGTCATAAATGTAGGACAGTTTGTTACAGACAGAGTGTGCATTCCATAATGCTCCTGAAAGAGGAACCAAATGAGCAGGGGTCAGAAGAATGGTTATTAGGTATACTGGGTTGCAGAAATTTGTAGAAGGAGATTTGTACTGGGACGTGCTGATGATAGTGGGGATTTGCTGAGGGGCGCCTGAATTTGGAGAGATATCACCAGCAGTAAGTAAAAGCAGAGAAAGTGTTAATATATGAGAATAAGAGAGGGCATGAGGTATCTGTGTGTTTGGGAAGGAAGTGTTTTAGGTTGCCAAACAGGTTTGTGCAAGCGGTCAGATGAGAAGGTAAGATGGAGGGAGAGATGAATAGTTCCTTGCTGGGTGAATGGATGTGGGGGTGTTTCAGGAGGTTTTGGAAAAGTGGGAAGAGTACGATGAAAAATTGAAACATTGTTTGCAATAACTATGTAATTACCTGTGGTTCACTTCTGGTCCAATTCTGATATAATTCAGTATGTGCACTTAAAGAGTTGCACTTGGAAAGACCAAGGTAAGGAAGACCTAGGAATTTAGATTTATACCACTCAATGTAGACCAAGAGGGGAGGGGGCTACATATGGCCTAATCAAGGGAGGACCAGATACAGGGGTGAAATAATCAATGTAAACATATACTCAATAAATCCAGCAGGGAAAGAAACATTAAAGTTCAATGGAGACATACCAGGGAATGAGGAGGAAAGATGAGGGGTGTGGACAATATCAGACTGTGGAAAAGCTGGGTGCATCAGTTTGCTTCAGTGGAGACATACCAGGAATGAGAAGGAAAGATGAGGGGTGTGGACAATATCAGACTGTGGAAAAGCTGGGTGCATCAGTTAGCTTCAGTGGAGACATACCTGGAGAGGAGAGAATTGGGTGATGGTCAGTAGACAGTGTTTGAATAATGATAACTTTTTGTTTATTTTTGGGGGAGTTAATGCAAAAAAAAAGGTGAATTGGGTATTTTGATATTTTTTTTTTTCCATTATGCTGTTCACTGTAAAGGATAAATACTTTCATATTTTAATAGTTCAGGTGTTTTGGGACATTGTAATGTCTATGATCGTGATTTTTTATTGTTTATATGTATTTTTAATCTGGGAAAAAGCGAATGAGGGGTCAAATATTATATGATATCGCCAATCATAGACTCTGCCTTTGGGTGTCTGCTGTGTAAGGAGCTTAGAGGGTGCCATTTTAAAGCCCCAACTTGCACCGTATATGTACAGCACAAGCCTTTAATGGGTTAAAAACTATGGCCGTCACTCTGCAGAGTCTAGAACTGCAGACCTGTCAACCAGAAAATGCTTGATTTTATGACTATATACAGTATATCTGCCCTCCATGCTGTTAATAGGTTTCCTAATAGGTCTGTGGGATATTATCTAAATGTTCCTATGACTAAATGTTTTCATCCTATAATATACACATTAGGGAATTTATATTTATACAATTCCTGAACATTACAAGTGCCTCCAATAGCAGAGGTTCATTAAAACTAATTTGCCATCATAAAACTGCCAAGTAAAGTCTTGATGTCTTACATTGAAAGCATCCTGGGAAGAATTGCACGCTCACTGTAGACATTACAGGAAGAACCTACTCCTTGTTAACTGACTTTGGTATTCATTTAATGAAGCTTTTTAGACTTTGTATTATTTTTAGCAGGAGAGAAAATAAAGATGTCAGCCCTAAAATGATTAAGTATAGCTTTCACTCAGCATAGCTTCAGGAAGTTCTTCTCAAACGTACATATTGCGGTTGATTCGTGTCACTGTTTACTTGATGTGTCTATCGCTGTAATTTTAGTAGATTGACGCAGAGATTTCATCACCTGTACGGAGCAGAATAGGACGCTGACAGTTTCATTACTAAACTACAGTGTCTTTATGTTCTACTGTCACTCAACAGCTTGTTCTTAAATGTAATGAAGAAAGCTGATATACTCTACATACTGATATCCTAAACCAGCAACTAAATAAACTGTCACCATAATAGACTCTAAATGACCTTTGTAAAATAATAATACAATTTACACATAGCGATTGCCCTAACAATTTACAGAACTGTACTTAAGATGCTAAGAAACTGCTCCATAGCTCTTTCAAGTGAACTCAACTGTTTTGCATTTCCTTGGACAGCTGTCCCTTCATTCTGAGAACTACATGCATGCCAGTCTCGGCTGTCAGACAGCCACATATCAGAAAGCGATGGCACATCTTAGTAATATGCCATCATTTCAAATGTTAAGAAAACCCCTTACTGACTTTCCGCACAATGTTGAATAAATAAAAGAAACTTCATAATATATGTATCTTATTGGAAAAAATATCCCTTTTTCTCCACTTCTCAGCTCTCCCTTCCTTTCCTCAACTAAGACATGATCTGGATTCACTCTCAGACAGTATGTCTGCTTTTTGAAGGATCAAATTACAGCTGCCATTTGAAGTCTATGTAGACAAGGAAGGGGTAGAGCAGTGAGCTGAAGTGAAATAGACTAATAGGCTACAGCAGCTAATAATGTTATATATCTCAACCCAAGTGCTTTATTCACATCCGTACTACTTAGTACTATATATAATGTCCAATATGGTGCATGTGATTGATTCTAAGAAAGCAGAATCATTGGCCTTTTTAATGTGTAGCCTATAAGAGACATCGCAGCAGCTAGCTTTTACCACTAGCTTAGTGAGAACTGAATATTAGAAATGGGAACTCCAGGGGGTAAAGTTGCTACAAAACACAGGATGCAAGTCAAATAATGGCCATAAATAATGCATTACTCTTGTATGCGCACATGGGAGCTAATCCTGAAAAGTCATCTAAAAAGGTATGCTTTAGCTTCTCTGCTAAGGTGCCCATAAATATTAGAGGAAACTCAACCAAATAACGGTTCCTTTATCCTATTACAGTATATTGAATTATATTTACTAGTTATACTTACTGTCCTTGACCTAATATTTAATTGTGTCTATTGATAGAAGTTAGATATTAAATGCATACCCCAATTTTAAAAAGTGATGAGATATCACTATGATCAGTGGGGGTCCAATCCAGACAATGAAGGTCCACGGTACTCGTTTAGCACTCCACATCTTCTAACCTTTCCCTGTATAGTAGTGTTAATACCATCAAAGGGTTATTTTCGCTGTGGTTCTAAACGCTGCATGTGCTGCCTTATTAGTAATTTGAATGATGTAGATACCATCACCATTCGTAATACAGGCGAATCCATCAAACTCAAACACCGTATGGATTGTAACACAAGATACGTTATATATCTGCTGGAGTGCCCTTGTGGCCTTAAATATATTGGCCGTACCACTTAGACAGAAAACTACTGAATCAACATAGCTCCAACATTCAGCGACAGTACCTTAAGCACAGCGTATCGAAACACTTTTCTGAAATGCATTGGGGCAGTTTTGTTGGTTTGAAGCTGACCCCCATTGATACTGTATTCCAGTCATATTCCCGACTCTGCAGAAGGGAGATGTATTCGATATTCCGGTTCAATACTCTTTCCCCGTTCGGTCTAAACGAAACTTTAGAACATAGCCACTATTAAATCCATCCACTTTCGTGACATAGGGGAAACGTTTGTATATTTTGTATTTTTTAACTACTTGTAAGGGGTATCTAGATGGTGAACCATGGTCTTATGCCAATGGAAATACATATATTATGCTCAGTCTTACCCTAATCTGATTAAAATATATATTTATTTTTACAATATGGGTGGACGATACATTTTGTATTTTATATTGTTTGTATATGTCGTTTTTAGTTCATTATTTCCATTTTTAATGGAATCGCTTTGGCAATGTACCAATGAATTCAGTGTTTGTTAGGATTGTACTAAAATTTCCTTTTCTTCCATCTTTTTCCCGTCTTTTACTTGTACTTACCATATACGACTTTGTTTGTCTTTTACATGGGATTTGTACTACTTTGTATAAGCAAATTATATGAACTTTTAAAATATTGTTATGCTTATTTATCCATTTTTTTTTTATATATATATTTATGTCTGTCTAGAATGTAGGGGTCTATATAGGCCCAGATCTATATTTCTATAGGATAATGTCTGATTTAATTTCCCTCCCCCCTCTCCCTACCCGTATTCTTTTGTTATAACTCGGCTATGATGTGCTTTGCTAGTGGAACGCACATGTAGTTTCCAGGATCACATGACCGGGAGCTAACATTTGTTGCTACAAAATTGTGATGAAAAACGCTTACTGTGTTAATCATTGATTTAATCTGTCATCACCTCAATATATGTATCCATCTGTCCGGTCTATTATTGCAAAAGTACCGGTTTCCTGTCTTCACTGTGTCCCTTAGGTGGAACACAGATCTTAATCTAGGTGGAACACAGTCCGAAGTTTCCGGTTACTGCGTTCCACAAGTGTAGTGCATGCCCGAACTTCTGGTCATGTGGCCGGAAGACAGGGCACAGTTGGAACGCACATCCGAGCTTCTGGTCATGTGACCAGGGGACATGGCCGATCACGTTACCCTCCTTTTAGGTTTCCGCATATTATCCTGTATATTATGGCTCTCCCCAATATTCATAGTCTTCTCCATTTTATAAGGTGGATTTTTTAGGTTATGCAGTATTAATTTTGCTATATATTTAGATAGAAAGCACACTTCCTGTTTGTGAGTCATGTGACCGGAAGTGCATGCACTATCATGTGGCACCATTTCCCTTCTATTGTTTGTGATATATATATATATATATATATATATATATACACACACACACCGGTAAATAATAACAGTTATTCCTATGATGAATGGGTGAGTAATACCCCGAAACACATTGAGCTTATCCGTAATAAAGAACTTCCTTTCTTTATATTGAGAGTCCACCGGGTCATCTGTTTGGAGGACACCAAGGAGTTTACCATTCTACATGCAATCTCGGCGGGGAAGGGTTTGGCGTCAAGTGTCTTGAGCTTATCTTGCGCCTCCCTCTATGGTGAAGTGAGTAGCGCACAAAGTGTGCATAGACCCTAATGCGGTCTAAACATATGAATATACTTTGATTTTATTGTCAGTAGCTTTTAAGTGATTTTATCTCTGATCCGGTTTAATTTCCAATTTTCTAAATTTATCAAGTTGTGTACTAATTTCTTGGCATCACTCGGTCATTGGGTATATATTCACTTATAGTAGGTTTATCTACTATTGTTAAATCTGCACAACTTTGTACTCTAGGGTCCTTATCTTGACACTATAGAGTTGGGTTCTAGATTGATCCAGCCTACAATTTCTTGCTTTTCTGACTTTGTCTTGGCGCTCCACCACCTCCTCTTTTTTCTTTCCTCATTAGTACTTACTACATTGTCTGGTGTGAGCAGCCTTACCACTACATTCTCTGACTTTCTGATTTTGCCCTTTCCTCAGGCATCCTTTGGGATGCCTCCCTGCCCCACCATTCCTCACTCACCTTTCCCCACTTCCTGTTCCCTCCTTCCATTTATCCTTCATACTCCCTTATCCCTCAGTCCCTTTTCCACTTTTTTGACGCTCCCTTGTTTCTCTTTTTTTTTTGCATTGTGTTAATAGCTACTGACTGCAAGGCACTTCAAAACACCTGCTGCAATTCACCAACATAAAACCAGATTATTTGCCCATCTTTTGAGATATAACTAGGTTCAAGGAACTCAACACAACATTATGCTAGCGATATGCCATCAATGTCCCAGCGGAGCCAACCCCTGTAAGCCTTTTTTAAGTTGAACATATTATTGGTGATGTTTTAAATTTTCCATAGAACAAAAAAAGTCCTAAAATCCTGTTGTTTTTACATTTTTCGCTGTCTAATTTAAAAAACAAAAGTAGCAATCACTTTTCAGCAGTTATCTCATTATCACAGGAAGATTTAAAATTGGTGATACAATAGCTTATCTACTTCCCCTCCTGGCACAATAACCTCTGCACAGGTCCCAAAGCATGTCTAAAAAAACTCTTCTGTCCATTGTGTCTATGGTCCATGAGGATGTCATAAACTATATCACTAAACATTATTTGGCAAGATGGCTGCCTCCATAACTATGTACAGAAAATAGGAAAAAAATTACGATAGGAAAATAAAAACAGATTGCAAAAATGTAAAATGTTTCACTACCTGGTTTTAATTAGTAAAAACAAGATATGAATAGGTGATACATTCCCTTTAAATGAGTGTGAGGAACCCAAAATAAAGGTTTTCCCCCATGTTGAATCCTTTTTATGTTTTTTTTTTCTGAAGATTCCCCCAAGGATAAAATTATCACAGTGTGCCCAACGTATCAGACTCAGAACATTACATTTTAATACCAATGGGTAGGGGAACCTGGTAACAAATGCTCTATTTCACTGCAATGCCATGGCAGGGAAAATGAAACATTACACAGCGTGCATGAAAATGAGAGAAGCTCTTTGTAGCTTTTTTTTTTTTCAAATTGGGATAATTAATGAGTTCAGAAAACAAGGGTAATTATTAGTGATGAGTGAGCATGCTCGGCTGAATACCGGTTCGGCTCAAGTATCGCTATGCTCGACAGATCCAAATGCTCGGCCGAATACTTTGGGTTCTCCAATACAATTTAATACAATAAAAAAGTCAATGGGAAACCTGAGCATTAAACCAGGTGTCTGTTTCACAAAAAAAGGTTAGAAATTGATTGAAACCCCATCAAAATGGTTTGGAAACAGCATTAAGAGGATGGCTGGATGCATCTTGGAATCTTGGACTCCTATTATCTACGACATACAATAGACAACCACACAAAGGCTATATGCTAAAAGCCAGGTTTATGCAAGTCCAAACCAGCTCTCATCTGACTGAGAGCCAGTAAACCTCAAAGTAACTTCAGATCTGTTAGATGGCTTGGGTGGACCTGCACACCTAGATCAATGTCATTAGGGAGGCAAAAAGTTTTCTGATTGTCCTAACATAATATTCAATAACCTTTCTATACAGCTTTGTCATGTAAAAACTAGTTTGCATAAACATGGGCATATAGGAAAGACATGCAAATGAGCAGAATATGACTTGTTTTTCAGCTGTCATAAGACTGTAAAAACCAATAGATGGCGCTATTGAGTTATGAACATCCCATCTATTGGTTTCACAGTTTTATGACAACAGACTAATAGTTTTGTCAGAAGACTATGAAACCAATAGATGGCGCTGTTCATTACTCAATAGCGCCATCTATTCCTTTTATAGTCTTCTGGCAAGAATATTAGACTGAGTCTTATGACAAGCATGTTAGTGTAGACTTTTGCATGGAAAATTTGCAATAAAAATTTGTGATTAGAATATTTGCGATCTACACTAGGATGATATCTGACACTGGGAAAGCTGGGTAATAACTCAGTGATAAAATCTGACACTTGGAAAGTTGGGTAATAACTCTGTGATAAAATCTGACAGTGGGGAAGCTGGGTAGTAACTCTGATACAATCTGACACTGGAAAAGTTGGGTAATAACTCAGTGAAGAAATCTGACACTGGGAAAGCTGGGTAATAACTCATTGATAAAATCTGACACTGGGATAGTTGGGTAATAACTCAGTGAAGATATCTGACACTGGGAAAGCTGGGTAATAACTCAGTGTAAATCGCAAATATTCTAATTGCAATTTTTGATTGTGAATTTTCCATGCAAAAGGCTACACTAATAAGCTTGTCATAAGACTCATAGTCTAATATTCTTGTCACAAGACTATGAAACCAATAGATAGCTCTATTGAGTTATGAACAGCGCCATCTATTGATTTTATAGTCTTCTGACAAAAACCTATTAGTCTGTTGTCATAAGACTGTGAAACCAATAGATGGCACTATTCATAACTCAATAGCGCCATCTATTGGTTTCATAGTCTTCTGACAGCTGAAAAACAAGGCGGATTCTGCTCATTTGCATGTTTTTCCCATATGTCCATGTTTATGCAAATGAGTTTTTACATGACAAAACTGTATAGAAAGGTTATTGAATATTATGCTAGGACAATCAGAAAACTTTTTTTCATCCTAATGATATTGATCTAGGTGTGCAGGTCCACCCAAGACATCTAACAGATGCAAAAATAACTTTGAGGTTTACTGGTTCTCAGTCAGATGAGAGCTGGTTTGGAATATCTCATAGTGCACAAGACTGCCATTGTAAGTTATGTTGGCTGCTATCTGTCTCATGGATAGATTGATGGTTTGCACATACCTGGCTTTTGACATATAGCCTTTGTGTGGTTGTCTATTGTATGTCGTACATAATAGGAGTCTAAGACACATCCAGCTATCCTCTTATTGCTGTTTCCAAACCATTTTAATGGGGTTTCCATCTATTTCTAACCTTTTTTTTTTTTTTTTTATGAACCAGATACCCTCTTCTCTTCCGAGAAGGGGGTGCCTGGGGTTCTCCCATTGACTTCCATTGTGCTCGGGTGCTCTGTAGAACACACGAGCATACCGATGTGTTCGGCCAGAGCACCCAAGCACTTTGGTGCTCGCTCAACACTAGTAATTATTCAGATTTCTTTACTAATATATTTAAAAATGAGTTTTCTAAACTAGCCATCTTATCACAGAGAAAGGAGAGAATAAGTCCAGAAATTGCTGGTATAATATACCTCCTTTATTTCAAACATGCATTCAGATTCCAGATGGAAATGCCTGAAAGTCTTTTACATGTTTCAGGCATGTTTCAGACATGTTTTCTGGAGTTCTTATCTTCTTTCACCTATTGATAAGCTGTCTGCTTGACACGTCCATTGGATTTGCGGTAGGCGAGCGGCTTCACATGTATTGATTCATTTGTAACATGCTTACCAGTAAAATTATTGTACTGTATCCACTGCTGTTATCCCAAGGCCTTTACTAATGGTAGGGTGCACTGATGCTTCTTCCATAGTGCAGTTACATCCTGTGATCACTATAGTGCTACCACCATTGGAAAACTTATTCACAAATCACTTAACAAATAATATCACTGCAGATAATCCATGACACTATGCAGTAGGATAATGGCAGCAGAGGACACTGGGCCATATGATATCAGCAACGGAGGACAGAGCAAGAATTTGGAACATGAATACTTTAATGTAATTACCCTCAGTTGCGAGAGAAGACTAAAGCAAATTGAATGTTGTCTGTTTAGCAATCTGATGTCTTTAGTTACTTGATTTTTCAATGGTCATGTTCATCAGACAGTTGAGAACATAAAGGAAAGCAGATCAGTATGTCTGGGGAACTAAATCACAAAATATTCACAATAGCTGAAGCTACAGCACTGATGATAATAAGATGAAATACTGATTGTTTTACCCTGGTTTCAACTAAGAGTACAATATAGGTACTTCATATTCTTATCTGAAGATACTATTCTGCACCTGCAAACTACTTTTTTTTTAATATTCGAATTTGCAATATTTTGTGAATATTTGGGCGAATATTCATCATATATTAGCGAATTTGTCATCTCCAGCCATTGTTTTCTTGATTGCAAAAATAGGCAATTGGAAAATTTGCAATAAAAAATTTAGATAAAAAATTTGCATTACGAAGATTTGCGATCAACACTACTCCTAAAGTCAAAGATATTGCTGCCTTCTCATTGGCCCACAAGCAATAAACAGTGAGGGATCATGGGTACTGATGAAAAAAAATCTAGAATATTCGCGATTATGAAGATATAGCACTATATTCTAGTTCTTCGCCAAGTGCCAATATTCGCGATAAAAATTTGCGATTAGAATATTCGTGATTAACACTACATATGAGCACACAAGGCATACAAGACATAAACGACCTGGAAAGTGGGGTAAAATGAAAAGACATTAAAAGGTACCTGTAGCAAAACTAGACAAAGGCTCAATATTGCAAATATTAGACTGGGTGGGGGAGAAAATGAGTAATATTCAATGTATAGTAAGATCCCCATCAATGTCTAATTAATGCCTGCAGGATCAAAATAATACTACCCCATAGGGCCATATATTTCCACACTGCCCTATATTTCCTATACAATATTGCCATCCAATTCTTAAATAAATGTAAAAGTATTAGAGCCATGCAATGAATAAATAGTGAAGGAATTCACAGAAAAGTTTTTAGTAGTCTATGGTAGTTAAAGGTCTAGAGGTTGTCCCATCTTGGACATGTATGGCATATCGATAGGATATGCCATAAATGTCAGATAGGTGTGGGTCCCACTTATCTCCAGAATGTGGATGGGAAGTGAATGGAGAGCTCACTGTGCAAACACGGTATTCTCTACATTCACTGCTATAGGAATTATGAAACTAGCCGAGCATGCATGCTTGTTCCATCACAGTAAATGGAGACAAAGCCAAGCAAACACGGCCAACTAATTACGTTTACTACTATGAGACTTTGAAAATAACTGAGCCAGCACTATTTCATAAGTCCCCTGGCAGTAAATAGAGGGTGGCTGTGCATGCGTGGCTTGCGGTTTGCTTTCACGATAGGAATAGGTTCCAGAGGTGGAATCTGAACCTATTAGACATTTATGGCATTTACTACAATGTACCAGAAATAGGAAATATTCATTTAGTTCTAAAGTCTCTAGTGAGCAAAGACAGTTAAAGTTTAACAGTAGCATCTCTGGTGGTCTAGAACAGAGTAGATTTAGTCCTTGGTGGACCCTCAAAATACCCAGTTTACCACTTCAAAAATGCTCTAGTGATATGAGTGGATTTACAGTTCAGGGGATTCTCCTGTCATGTCAGCATTTTCCATTCCCTTTGTGCAGCATCACTGCATCGTACCAAAATATTTACATGCAGAACTTCCTGTTTTCATCAGCTTCCTGCCAGGGGTTTCTCACCAAAACCTTCATGCTTCTCTCTGCAACGTTTCTCAGGGTTTGCCCAGCCTGTCACACTGTTCTCTCTGCAGTAGTCACACTTGTACACATCCCATCTCCATGTTAGCTAGATGGAGAAAGCCCTGGGAAATATTTCAGAGAAAAGCCTGCTGGGTTTCATTAGAAAACCTGCCAGGATGCAGTGATGCTTGGAATAGGGAAGTGCTAACGTGAAATATGGGGTATATGGGGTAAATTATGCAGAGTTTGGGGTATTCTGGACAGATAACTAATGACTTATTTTAATATTTAAAAGTTGCTCATCTTCAGTTGACTTTTCTTTAAGACCCACCACGTAGCTCAACCTCAAAAGCTATCTTAATGCAATAAAATGTGAGAAATGAAACTGCTCTATTAGGGTGGGTTCACATCAGCATTACGGATTCCATTTTATTGTTTTCTGGTATAACATGGTTATAATGGAAATCTATGGTTGCTGCCCATAGACTTGTATTATGAAGGATCAAAACGGAATACCACTTAAAGGCTTCCGTTTTGACTTCCATCTTATGGTTTCCGTTATTTTCCATTATAACCATGTTATAACAGAAAACCAAAACGGAATCCATAACGCTGATGTGAACCCACCCTCAACCCCTTGCCGCAATATCACGTACATATACGTGGGGTAATGTGGTGCCTTACCGTATTCCCATGTGCATGTAAGTGATGTGATCAGGCGGGTGCAGGAGCTGCATCAGCCCAATCCGCAGCATGGGCCCAGCTGTTACTGATAGCGGGGCCCCTGCTGCATCTACCGGCATCACTGTATACAGTGATGCCGGCGGATTAACCCTATCACATTCCGTGGTATGATTCCATTGCCACCCCACACTGCGCTAACAGGGGGCCGATGGTTGCCATTGAAGGCATCGGAGCCTGCCAGCTACAGAAGCCCAGGAGATCCATCCTGAAGGCTGGGTCTCCTAAGCAACCGTCAGCGTCTTACTGTGCAAGACACTGATAGTTCAATTCAGCACAATGCATAATGTATTGTACTGAATTGAAACAGGGATCAACCCCTGAAAAGGTGAAGTCCCACAATGGGACAAATATAAAAAATTTTAAAAAAGTGGAGAAAAAGTATTTTTTTATATAAAAAAAAGTTTATTTTGGGAAAAGGATGCTTTTTTTACTTAAAGTGAAAAAAAAAATGTAAAAATAGGGAAAATAAGAAAAGTTGAGATATTAAGTATCACCGTGTCTGTATTGACCGGCTCTATAAAAATATCACATGACCTAACCCCTCAGGTGAACACGTAATGTATTAAATGTACAATTTTTTTTTTAAAGTATACATATTAGGTATCACCGCATCTGTAACAACCTGCTCTATAAAAATACCACATGACCTAAACCCTCAGATAAACACTGTAAAAAATATAAAATAAAAAACCCTTTAAAAAAAGACATTGTTTTGTCACCTTACATCACAAAAAGTATAATAGCAAGCAATCAAAAAGTCATACGCACCCCAAAATCATAACAATCAGTCATCTCATCCCGCAAAAAATGACACCCTACCTAAGCCCCCAAAAAAACAAACTACTGTTCTCAGAATATTGAGACACTAAAATATATTTTTTGGGTTTAAAAAATGCTGTTATTGTGTAAAACTTAAATGAAAAAAGTATACATTTTAGGCATCACAGCGTCCGTAAGAACCTGCTCTATAAAAAGATCACTTAATGTAACCCCTCATGGTGAACACCGTAAAAAAATTAAATAAAAAAGGTGCCAAAAAAGCCATTACATCACAAAAAGTGTAAAAGCAAGCAATCAAAAAGTCCTACGCACCCAAAAATCATACCAATCAAACCGCAATCTTATCCCACAAAAAATAAGACCCACCAAAGACAATCGCCCCAAAAATAAATAAAAAATATGGGTCTCAGAATATGGAGATACTAAAACATGTTTTATTTTTTTGTTTAAAAAATTGTTATTGTGTAAAACTTAAATAAATAAAAAAGTATACATATTAGATATATCCACATAATCTAACCTCTCATATGAACATAGTAAATAACAAAAATTAAAAACGGTGCCAAAAAAGCTATTTTTTGTTACCTTTCCTCACAAAAAGTGCAATATAGAGCAACCAAAAATCATATTCACCCTAAAATAGAACCAAAAAAACTGCCACCTTTTACTGTAGTTTCCCAAATGGTGTAATTTCTTTGGAGTTTCTACTCTAGGTGTGCATCAGGGGGTCTTCAAATGAGACATGGCAACGTAAAATTATCCTAGTGAAATCTGCCCTCCAAAACCCATATAGTGTTCCTTTCATTCTGCGCCCTGTCGTGTGCCCATACAGCAGTTTACGATCACAAATGGGGTATTTCTATAAACTACAGAATCAGGCTAATAAATAGTGAGTTTTGTTTGCGTTTCTTGTCATATTTCACTACAATACGAGAAAAATGGATGCAGTTCATATTTGGTGTTATTTGCACTAAAAACTTTTGTCATATTTCACTGCAATACGAGAAAAATAGACGCAGTTCATATTTGGTGTTATTTGCGCTAAAAGCGTTTCTTGTCATATTTCACTCCAATACAAGAAAAATAGACGCAGCTCACATTTGGTGTAATTTGCGCTAAAAGCGTTTATTGCCATATTTCTAGAGAAAAATAGACTACGGATATAGTAGAGTTAACAGTCATGATTTATGAGACGTGTTATTTAAACTAAATGCATTAAGCAAACACCTTCAATTGCTTTTCAATGGCTTTTATCTCAAGATAAAGCGATGAGTTAAGAAATTTGAGTTAAGAGCTTGAATGCTAACCCTGATACATCTGTAAGTTCATATTTGGTGTTATTTCTTGTCATATTTCACTCCAATACGAGAAAAATAAGCAAAGTTTGCATTTGGTGTTATTTGCGCTAAAAGTGTTTATTGCCATATTTATAGACAAAAAGAGAAAAATAGACTAAGTTCATATTTGCTGTTATTTGCGCTAAAAGCGTTTCTTGTCGTATTTCACTCCAATGCGAGAAATATAGACGCAGTTCACATTTGGTGTTATTTGCGCTAAAAGCGTTTACTGTCATATTTCTAAAGAAAAAGAGAAAACTAGACTTTGTTCATATTTGCTGTTATTTGCGCTAAAAGCATTTCTTGTCATCTCACTACAATACGAGAAAAATAGACGCAGATCACACTTGGTATTATTTGCGCTAAAGGCGTTTATTGCCATATATCTAGAGGGAAAAAAAATAGACTGAGTTCATATTTGGTGTTATTCGCGCTAAAAGCGTTTATTGCCATAGTTCAGTAGGAAAAGAGAAAAAAATAAGCAGTTCACTTTTTCTGTTATTTACTCTGAAATCACTTACTGGCCTATTTTAGTCCAATACGAGAAATATATACTTAGTTCACGTTTGCGGTTATTTACGCAGAAATAATTTAGTGACCTATTTTAGTACAAAAAGAAAAATATATTTGTTGCTTTTAGGGGTGTTTTAATTTCCGTTTCATTTGTTTAGTTCAGCTACAAGTATGTCAGGCAGAGAAGTGCCAGGCCATGCGCAGAGGAGTGGCAGAGGCATGAATGTTTCTGGCGCAAGAAGAGGTCACGGCAGAGTAAGGGGTCATGCTAGCAGTAGTCGCAGCGGGAGGCCTAAGCTTCCGGTGTCATCTATCGGTCGTGTCTTGACCAGCAACCCAGAGGTTCTTGATTGTTTAACTCGGTCATCCAAGTGACATCAGACACCCCCAGCCAACAGTCGGTGGGTTTGTCAGATACAACCCTTAGTTGGCATTGCCCGGGAGCAGGCCCTGTGCCTTTACCTGTCCTCAACCTGCCTCTGTCCTTTTCTGTTCCCTCATCACGAGAAGTAGTAAATGCTGTAGGCTCTGCTCCACTTTTCAGCAAGGAACAGCTACTAGAGGACAGTCAGCAGCTACTGCCCAGCTAAGATCTGGAGGAGACATCTGCCACTTCCTCCGCTAGTTGGGTAAGTAGTGATAAGGAGAGTGACATGGGAGCTTGTGCTGCAAGTGGTCAGGCTCCTGACCCAGAGACCATTGAGAAGGACATAAGTGATTTGCAGACTCTAATCGATGATGATGAAGCTGATCGCACTTGGGAGCTGGGTGCAGAAGGGGCTTTATCATAATCAGGAGAAATGGGTGGCAGCAGCAAGGTGGTAGCATGGCTGGCAGTCAGAAGGGTGGCAGCAGTGGGAGGTCGGGATTTAAACGTGGCCGGGGTAGACCGCTGCTTCACAGAAGCCTAGCTGCCCAGGAAGTAGTGGTGCAGGGGTTCACGGAGGCAGCGGCAGTAGCAATTAGTCAGTGCGGACTGTTGGGGGGAAGAAAAATCACCTACTCGGCGGTATGGCAGTTTTTTTCAAAGTGCCTGAGGAGGTGAACATGACCATATGTCGCATCTGTGGGCAGAAAGTGAAGAATGTGCACTACGTTGGCACTACAGTTCTGCGTCAACATAAGCAGCGTCGCCATACAAAGGCCTGGGAGAACCGTGGCTCCAATGTGGTGGTCCAGCCTGCCGCATCAACCGCTACATCACCCAGTGGCACGCACCCAGCTTCAGACAGTTAAGGCTCCACCACCTCAGCCGAAGGGAGCTGTCTGTCAATCCCATCTTCTGCTGTTCCAGATGCTCCTTATTCTCATCAGTTATTCCGTCAGCAATCGATCACCGAAGCGATTGCCAAGAGATAACAGTATGCATGCATGCATCCAACAGCGCAGAAGCGGAATTTGATCCTGTCCAAGTTGCTGGTGCTTCAGTCTGTCCCTTTCAAGTGATGGACTCAGCACCTTTCAGAGAACTGATGACTTTTGCAGAGCCGAGGTGGAGGGTCCCAAACCGTCATTTCTTTGCGAAAAAGGCAGTACCATCCCTGCACACACATGTAGAACAGAAGGTGGGCCAGTCCTTGAGCCTGTCAGTGTCTGCCAAAGTGCACGGTAGCGCCGATGTGTAGAGCTGTAACTACAGTCAGGGACAATACATGTCCTTTACGGCCCACTGGGTGAATGTGGTTCCTCCACAGCCACACCAGCAACTTGGACAGGTCATGCTGCTTCCTCCTCCACGTTGTCACACCGTTGGTCCTGCGACAATGTCTGCCTCTGCCTCCTCATCCTCCACCATGTCCTCAGCCTCCACTGCAGGGACAAGTCACAGTGACCCTCCAGCATGCCACATGTGCAGGGCTCGGCAGTGTCACGCTGTTCTACACCTGGCTTGCCTTGGTGAACGGAGTCAAAAAGGGGAGCAACTGCTCTGTGTGATGCATCAATAAATCGAATCCTGGCTTTCTCCCCGACAACTCAAAATCGGAACCATGGTGACCGACAATGGGAAGAACATGGTGTTGCCACTGCGTCAAGGAAGGCTGAGCAATGCACCCTGCATGGAACACATGTTCAATCTGGCTGTCCAGTGGTTCCTGAAGTCTTCCACCCATCTGCAAAACATCCTAAAAATGGCCAGGAAACTTTGGGGCACATTTATCAAACTGGTGTAAAGTAAAACTGGCTTAGTTGCCCAGAGCAACCAATCAGACTCCTCCTTTCATTTTCCAAAGGAGCTGTCCAAAATAAAAGGTGGACTGATTGGTTGCTATGGGCAACTGAGCCAGTTCTACTTTACACCAGTTTGATAAATGACCCCTTTTGTATGCACTTTAGCTACTCGTATACTGCAAAGCACACCCTTCTTGAGTTGCAGCTGCAGAATGGCATTCCCCAACATAGGCTGATATGCAAGGTTTACACCCGTTGGAATTCCACCCTGCATATGTTGTAAGAATAGAGAAAAGCAATCAATGATTTCTTGATGATGCAAGCGGATAGGAGTAGGAGTAGTGTAACTTTGATGTCAGCCACTGGCATCTCATGTGTGACACCTGTCGTTTGCTCAGGCCCTTTGAGGACACCATGTTATTTGTCAGTCGCCAGGACTACCGGATGAACATTGTCATTCCACTGTTTGATGTCCTGGAACAGATAGTGGTAACAATGGCTGGTCAGGGGACAGGAGATGTGGCACCTCGATCTCACGGTCACATGAGCCTTGTGGGGGCTGAACTGGAAGAGGAGGGAGAGGAGGACATTGGAGGACAGGCAATTTGTAGTCAAATGGGTGTTTTTTCTACTGGCTGACAGGACAGGAGGAGCAGGAGCAGCCAGAGGAGCTACAGGACGATGCGTAAGATGAGACAGAGGACCTGGACACACTGTGGCAGTATGCAGTGGAGATGGAGACAGGGAGTCCCTCCGAGTCACTTGCACAAATGGCCCACTGAATGCTCACTTGCTTACGTAGTGACAGCCGAATTGTCACCATTTGGCAGAGGGATGACTTCTGGCTCTCTACCTTGTTGGACCCTTGCTACCTGTCCAGAATAGGGGCCTTTTTTACACCTACCGAGAGGGAGGACAAACTAAACTACTACAGAGACATCTTATGCAGTCAGTTGGCCGCTGCCTAACGGCGTCTGACAGCTGGCTTGATAGAACTCTTAGCCCGCTAGCTTTTACCATACCAGCTGATGGAGTCTGAGGCCTTAAAAAAATTTGTCGCTATTGGGACACCACAGTGGAAGGTACCCGGACAATTTTTATTTTTTTTCAAATAAGGCAATCCCAAACCTCTACTCAGTGATTGAAAAGGAAGTCATGGCTTCTCTGGCATAAAGTGTTGGGGCAAGGGTCCATCTGACCACTGATACCTGGTCTGCAAAGCACGGTCAGGGCAGGTATATCACCTACACTGCGCATTGGGTCAACCTGCTGACGGCTGCCAAGCATGGAATGTGTGGCTCTGCAGCGGAGTTGATGACACCGCCACGACTTGTAGGCAGGCCTACTGCCACCTCCTCTACTCCTCCTACTCCATCCTCTTCCATAACCTCCTCGGCTGAGTCCTCTTCTGCTGTGGCGTCTGGCTGCACATCAACTGAATCCCCCCAGCTCCCCAGGGGCTATTCCACATCCCGGATACGACAGTGTCCTGCTGTCTTGGGGTTGACTTGCCTGAAAGCAGAGAGCCACACCGGACCAGCACTCCTGTCCGCCCTGAATGCACAGGTGGATCAGTGGCTGACCCCGCTCAACTGGAGATTGGCAAAGGGGTGTGTGACAATGGAAGCAATTTGTTGGCGGCATTGAATTTGGGCAAGTTGTCACATGTACCGTGCATGGCACATATGTGGAATCTCATCGTACAACGCTTTGTGTCCAAGTACCCAGGCTTACAGGACGTCCTCAAGCAGGCCAGGAAAGTGTGTGGCCATTTCAGGCAGTTCCTACACGACCATGGCGCACTTTTCAGACATTCAGCGCCGAAACAACATTCCAGTGAGGCGCTTGATTTGCGACAGCCCGACACGTTGGAATTCAACACTCCTAATCTTCGACCGCCTGCTCCAACAAGAAAAAGCCGCCAACAAGTATTTGTATGACCGGGGTGCTAGGACAGCCTCTGCGGAGCTGGGAATTTTTTTGCCACGTTACTGGACGCTCATGCGCAATGCCTGTAGGCTTATGCGTCCTTTTGAGGAGGTGACAAACCTAGTCAGTCTCACCGAAGGCACCATCAGCGACCTCATCCCATTTGTTTTCTTCCTGGAGCGTGCCCTGCGAAGAGTGCTGGATCAGGCTGTAGATGAGCGTAGAGAGAAAGAGTTGTGGTCACCATCACCACCAGAAACAGCCTTGTCATCATCACTTGCCGGACCTGCGGCAACGCTGCAAGAGGAGTATGAGGAAGGAGTCAGAGGAGGAATGTGGCTTTGAGGAGGACGAAAACCAACCACAGCAGGCATCCCGGGGTGCTCGTTGTTGTCACCTATCTGGGACCCGTGGTCTTGTACGTGGCTGGGGGGAAGAACAGACCATCAATGACATCAGTGAGGAGGAGGAATGGGAAATGAGTAGCTTGGCATTCAACCTTGTGCAAATGGAGTCTTTCATGCTGTCATGTCTGTTGAGGGACCCTCGTATAAAAAGGATGAAGGAGAACGACCTGTACTGGGTGGCCACGCTACTAGACCCCCAGTATAAGCAGAAAGTGGCAGAAATGTTACCAAATTACCGGAAGTCAGAAAGGATGCAGCAGTTCAAAACCAAACTAAAAAATATGCTTTACACAGCTTATAAGGGGGATGTCACAGCACAACGGGAATCTAACAGGGGAAGAGGGGAAGTAATCCTCCTCCTACCATGACCACGCCGGCAAGGACAGGACGCTTTACAGATGTGTTGTTGATGGAGGACATGCAGAGCTTTTTCAGTCCTACACATCGCCACAGCCCTTCGGGATCCAGCCTTAGAGACTGACTCGGCCGACAGGTAGCAGACTACCTCACCTTAACTGCAGATATCTACACTCTGAGGAGCGATGGACCCCTTGACTACTGAGTGTGCAGGCTTGACCTGTGGCCTGAACTATCCCAGTTTGCGATAGAACTTCTGGCCTGCCCCACTTCAAGTGTCCTGTCAGAAAGGACCTTCAGTGCAGCAGGAGGCATTGTCACTGACAAAAGAAGTCACCTTGGTCAAAAAAGTGCTGATTACCTCACCTTCATTAAGATGAATGAGGCATGGATACCGAAGGGACTGACAGTAGGGGATACGTTTAACTAACAAAAGGCCTGATGACATGCCTTGACCTCAAAATGGTCCCCACGCTGCTGTATTTAATGTCTGCATACCGGATGACTTTCGTGAATTCTCCGCCACCAACTAGGGTTCAAGCCGCAATGTTTTAGTCACCTTTCTGCCTGGAAAACATAAATTTTTCCGGACGCTGCTACAGCAGCGGCTGCAACAATACCTAGTTTTTCAGGCATGTGTACATGACTAATTTTTCTGGCCTCTAGTGCTGCACTGTGGCTGCAAAAACAAAACAAAAAAAGGCACATACATGTGTCAATTCCCCTTCGTGATCGTTACCTTGTTGTGGTGAAGGGGCTTGCATATCACAATGAAGCGATCATCACCTCTATGAGTGTGTTGGCAATGTTGCCACATCCCAGATAAGGCCGTTGCTTCATTATGATCAGACTAAAAGCGATCGGCTGGATAATTTTTTATGGTAAAAACATTATTTATCTTTTTTTTTTTTTTAAGTTGTATGGGTTTTTAATACATAAAATAAAAAAATCATAATAAAGTCTCTTAATAGTTTATTAGAAATAATGCAGACAATTAAAAAAATCCCCATCAATTCCAATACAAAGAAACTACAGAGCTCAGAACAAAATTATTTCAGGATGTCGTTAATTCGACAATGATTAATCAATTCGACACACGTCCCCGGATAGGGGACGTAACAGGGATTAAACTGATGAGAATAGTACAACAGAAAATACCACTCATATTGGGTGTGACAGTAAATTGCACTGCGCAGACGCAGTGACCGTGGCGTGGATTCAAACAAAGGGGAGGGAGCCAGCGTTTTTTTAACCATCTCCCCGTACGAAAAATCAATTTAATAAATGGACCCCAGATTGGGGATGTCACGTAACAGGGATTAAACTGATGAGAATAGTACTACAGAAAATACCACTCATATCGGGTGTGACAGTAAATTGCACGGCGCAGACGCAGTGACCGTGGCGTGGATTCAAACAAAGGAGAGGGAGCCAGCATTTTTTTAACCATCTTCCCGTTTGAAAAATCAATTCAATTCACCTTTCGGGGACCCTTGGTGTTGTACTTAGCTGGGTGGAGGAAGAAACCTTCAATGACATCAACGGGACATGGCTAGCTTGGTATCCAACCTTGTGCAAATGGGAAGTTTGCTGTTGGGCAAATGGACTGTTTGCGGTTGTTTGAGGTGCATTAAAAGGGGAGTTTGGTCTGTCAATGTCTGTGAAGCGGGCGTAACCCTTACACTACCTGATCGATACAACATCATACCTGATCGTATACACACACTGGATGTTTTAAACCACGTTGTTCAAAAAAATTAGGATTGTTAGGTGATTTATGCCCTTTATGGATTAAAATCCAACTCTGCGTCAACTATGTAATTTTCCATGGAAGTTTTGCCATGGATCCCCCTCCGGCATGCCACAGTCCAGGTGTTAGTCCCCTTGAAACAACTTTTCCATCACTACTGTGGCTAGAAAGAGTCCCTGTGGGTTTTAAAATTCGCCTGCCTATTGAAGTCAATAGCGGTTCGCCCGGTCGCGAACATTTGCAGAAATTCGCGTTCGCCGTTCGCGAATGGAAAATTTTATGTTCGTGACATCTCTACTCCTCACTACATCATCTTGCCACTCTGTTGTCTACTCTTGCTGCTGCCATATCCACACTACAGTACAGACCAAAAGTTTGGACACACCTTCTCATTCAAAGAGTTTTCTTTATTTTCATGACTATGAAAATTATAGATTCACACTGAAGGCATCAAAACTATGAAATAACACATGTGGAATTATATACATAACAAAAAAGTGTGAAAAAAAAGAAAATATGTCATATTCTAGGTTCTTCAAAGTAGCCACCTTTTGCTTTGATTACTGCTTTGCACACTCTTGGCATTCTCTTGATGAGCTTCAAGAGGTAGTCACCTGAAATGGTCTTCCAACAGTCTTGAAGGAGTTCCCAGAGATGCTTAGCACTTGTTGGCCCTTTTGCCTTCACTCTTCGGTCCAGCTCACCCCAAACCATCTCAATTGGGTTCAGGTCCGGTGACTGTGGAGGCCAGATCATCTGGCGCAGCACCCCATCACTCTCCTTCATGGTCAAATAGCCCTTACACAGCCTGGAGATGTGTTTGGGGTCATTGTCCTGTTGAAAAATAAAAGATGGTCCAACTAAACGCAAACCGGATGGAATAGCATGCCGCTGCAAGATGCTGTGGTAGCCATGCTGGTTCAGTATGCCTTAAATTTTGAATAAATCCCCAACAGTGTCACCAGCAAAGCACCCCCACACCATCACACCTCCTCCTCCATGCTTCACGGTGGGAACCAGGCATGTAGAGTCCATTTGTTCACCTTTTCTGCGTCGCACAAAGACGCGGTGGTTGGAACCAAAGATCTCAAATTTGGACTCATCAGACCAAAGCACAGATTTCCACTGGTCTGATGTCCATTCCTTGTGTGTTTTAGTCCAAACAAGTCTCTTTTGCTTGTTGTCTGTCCTTAGCAGTGGTTTGCTAGCAAATATTCTACCATGAAGGCCTGATTCACACAGTCTCCTCTTAACAGTTGTTCTAGAGATGTGTCTGCTGCTAGAACTCTGTGTGGCATTGACCTGGTCTCTAATCTGAGCTGCTGTTAACCTGCGATTTCTGAGGCTGGTGACTCGGATGAACTTATCCTCCGCAGCAGAGGTGACTCTTGGTCTTCCTTTCCTGGGGCGGTCCGCATGTGAGCCAGTTTCTTTGTAGCGCTTGATGGTTTTTGTTACTGTACTTGGGGACACTTTCAAAGTTTTCCCAATTTTTCCGACTGACTGACCTTCATTTCTTAAAGTAATGATGGCCACTCATTTTTCTTTACTTAGCTGCTTTTTTCTTGCCATAATACAAATTCTAACAGTCTATTCAGTAGGACTATCAGCTGTGTATCCACCTGACTTCTCCTCAACGTAACTGATGGTCCCAACCCCATTTATAAGGCAAGAAATCCCACTTATTAAACCTGACAGGGCACACCTGTGAAGTGAAAAACATTTCAGGTGACTACCTCTGGAAGCTCATCAAGAGAATGCCAAGAGTGTGCAAAGCAATAATCAAAGCAAAAGGTGGCTACTTTGAAGAACCTAGAATATGACATATTTTCAGTTGTTTCACACTTTTTTGTTATGTATATAATTCCACATGTGTTAATTCATAGTTTTGATGCCTTCAGTGTGAATCTACAATTTTCATAGTCATGAAAATAAAGAAAACTCTTTGAATAACAAGGTGTGTCCAAACTTTTGGTCTGTACTGTATGTCACCTTGCCACTCGCTGGCCTCATCATACTGCTGCCATCTACAGACTCTGTCATTGTGCCAATCTGTGGCCTTCTGATGATGCTGCTGATGCATCTGCCACCTTTGTCATTGAGCCACTCTGTGGTCTCCTCATGCTGCTTCCACTTCACCACTACGTCATAGGTCCACTCTTTGAACTTCTCATGCTGTTCCCACCATCCCCACTTCCTGACTGGTCCACTATTTTGGCTTTTGGCCTGGCTGACATCATCATTTATTTGACCTTTCTTCTGATCTGTCAGAAGGAAGGAAAAATTAGACACACAATGGACAATGGATCCTGTCTGTGTAGCAGCTGTAAGTCCTGTATCGTCCCATCAAAATTGGCTTATTTAAATATTCCATTCCATTTTTTTTGGGGGGGGGGGACATGAGCAATACTGTTGGATTATTGAGCAAATGCTGACCGAGTGAAGGCATATGCACACACAAAATCAGTTTTTTGTGGGTTATTGTTCTGATGGATCAGAGGAATGGCAAATTAATCAGTGACGTCAACATAAACTTACTACTGACACCCTCTCCACTCTGTCGGGGGGGGGGGGGGGGCTCTACTTGTATAAGTGTTTAATAGAACAGGTTCTGTAGACATCTATGTTGAATCAGCTGACGAGGGTTTCTTTACACTAACATCGACCTGTAAAGCTGAGTTAATACTTGAGTTATTTGGTTGGTTTTGGCCCTGTGGCTGCCCAAATAAGTGAAGTATTCAGTGTAATTCTAATAGCGACGCCTATCATCATCATCTGCATGTCATACTGACTGACAATATTATTTCACTACCCCAGCACACTCCCTATGCGTGTTTCTGCAAGGCATAGTGTTCTACACCCATATAAAGGTTCTATGCAACCCGGAAATAGCCGTTTTTATCACGATTTGCCACAAATATATTCGTATCGAAGCTAATTTTTTAGGAAAATTCTGCAAACCGGCCAAATCGATTTTTGGGAAAAATTCGCTAATTTCTAGTCATAACTATATTGGGAGGTATCACTATGGCCTCTTTCACACAGACGAGATTTCCACGTGGTTGCAATGCATGGGGTGAACGCATTGCACCCGCACTGAATCCAGACCCATTAATTTCTATGGGGCTGTGCATATGAGCAGTGATTTTCACACATCACTTGTGAGTTGCGTAAAAATCGGAAGCATTCTCTATTTTGTGCGTTTTTCACGCAATGCAGTCCTCATAGAAGTGAATGGAGCTACGTGAAAATCGCAAGCATCCGCAAGCAAGTGCCATTTTCACGCATGGTTGTGTGAGGAAAAGGACCTGTGGTAATGTCACTGCACTCATCACATGGTCCATCACATGATCCATCACCATGCCACTCTGTGGTCTCCTCTTGCTGCTACCATATCCACACTGTCACCTTGCCACTCGCTGGCCTCATCATACTCCTGCCATCTACAGACTCTGTCATTGTGCCACTCGGTGGCCTCCTTATACTGCTTCCAATTCCAGACCCTGTCATTGTGCCACTCGGTGGCCTCCTCATACTGCTTCCACCTCCAGAATCTGTCAGTGGGACACTCTGTGGTCTCCTCATGCTGTCATAGTGGTGATGGATCATGTGACGGACCATGTGATGAGCGCAGTGACGTCACCACAGGTCCTTTTCCTCCTGCACAGCAAAGAAGAAGAAAGAAGAGAAGCGGGCTGTGCGAACAAATGGATTAAGGTGAGTTAAATTTATTTACTTTTTATTAACCCCTCCAGCCCTATTTTACTTAGCATTCTGCATTAAGAATGCTATTATTTTTCCTTATAACCATGTTATAAGGGAAGATAATAAAATCTACACAACACCTAACCCAAAACCGAACTTCTGTGAAAAAGTTCAGGTTTGGGTACCAAACATGCCGATTTTTCTCACGCGGGTGCAAAACGCATTAAAATGTTTTGCACTCGCACCCTCCTATCTGGCCCAAATCCATGACGCCCATGTGAAAGAGGCCTATCTGTTCTAAAAGCAGAGAAAAATATTTTTTTTAAAATTTTTTGTATTTTTTTAAATAAAAATGAAATATTTTGACAAAATTTTACCACTGTCATGAAGTACAATATGTAATGAGAAAACAGTCTCAGAATGGCCTGAATAAGTAAAAGCGTTTTAAAGTTATCACCACATAAAAAATGACACATGTCATATTTGCAAAAAAATGGCCTGGTCCTTAAGGTGAAAAATGTCTGTGTCCTGATGGAGTTAATGTAATTATTGCAGCACAATGCGTTAACTAAAACTGCAGGGTATCTGGATGCGACACAAGGTGAGAATATAACTGTTAAATTTATTCAGTTATTGCAGCACTCAGCATCCACTAAAACTGTACTGTTTTTTGCTACTAAAAGTGGTTCTTGTGGTGCTGGTAAAAAGCCTATAAAATACCTAGGTACTGTAGAAACCTGAGATTTTATAAAAAAAAAATATGAAAAGAAAAGGGGATGGCTGGCTGTTTATCAACAGAATATAATAAGGTTGTTGCAGGATTTTGATTGCCCTAACTGGAACTCAACCTGCTTTCCCTGCCTACTTGCAGTGCAAGCCCTAAGCTGCATAGTCTGCAACTAGTTGGCATTACCTGTTCTGCTACAGTGCAACACAGACACACACAGAGACAGAACAACACAGACTGTGGGAATGTGCCCGAACCGGAAGGACAAAACAGTACAAAATCAGAAAACAGAGGGTAGTCACAAAGCCAAGCCAAAGTCAGACTCAGATGTGAAGCACAGTACCAAAACACGAGACAGAGAGTGGTCAACGGCAAGCCGAGGTCAATAATAACAATCCACACTTACACAGAACCAGAACCAGGAGCACAGCTAGGAAGTCTGAAGCTATTACTGGCAAAGGTGTATGGCCTGGAAGAAGTTTAAATAGAGCACCAAGCCCCAGCATCAGAACCTGATAGGTCAATGACTCCATTAGTTAGACACAGCATACAGGAAAAGAACAGCATAATAATCAAGCAGTGCTATTTTTTCTTCAGCACACACCTGTTTATGGAGAGAAACAGAGCATTGCATCCTGTTGCTAAGATTGCTGTCATGTCACCAGCAAGCGTGGCTTCGCAGCACGTCTCTCACAGACATACTGAGACATTCGGACGTCCCAGTGACAGTGAGTGGCAGAAGATCTTTGAGACTGACAATCACTTTACAAGCGCTGTGGCAATAAAAAAAAAAATCCGTTTTGATATTTTTTATCAATCGCAGCGGCTTCCGGTACTTCGCTAGCCTCCCATTTGTAAGACAGGCTTGCTTTTTTTCTTGGGTAGTCTAAGAGAATACCCCCTAAATTGAGTTGACCAAATGGCAAGTATGGGGTATTCTTCTGAAGAGGCATACAGGCTTCTGACCCAGTTGGATGAGGAATGGGAACCCTCATCTGACGAATCCAGCGGGTCAGAATACAAACCTGTAGAAATCAGTGGCAGTCTGACCCAAAGTTCGGACGATGAGGTTGCTAGACCACAGGTTGAGCAGGATCTGCTTCAAGGGCAGCAGAGTGGGGCTGGCACTGTCAGCTTATGTGGTGAGGCATACACCAGCAGCGAAGCCCATCCTGGACCTAGTACCAGCACTGCCGTAGAACATGGTGAAGTGGCGAGCACCAGAAGGGCAGTTGAAACCAGTACGGTGGCACGTGCATTAGTTCCCCCCGTCGCAGCCACCGCACAGACGGGTCCGTAGAGCCCCTAGAGTCCCTGAGGTGCTGGCAAACCCTGATTGGCAGCCCCCAACTTAAGCCGCACCAGTAGTTCCCCCTTTCACCGCCCAGTCTGGAGTTCGGGTTGAGACAGCTCAGATCGGATCGGCACTGGGGTTTTTTGAGCTGTTCTTCACTGTGGAGCTCTTGGACTTAGTCGTGGCAGAAACAAACCGGTATGCCACTCAATTTATATCCACCAACCCGGGAAGCTTTTATGCCGAGTCTTTCCGGTGGAAACCCGTCCAAGTTTCCGAATTTAAAACTTTTCTGGGCCTTCTCCTCAACATGGGCCTGACAAAAAAGCATGAATTGCGGTCATATTGGTCCACGAATCCAATTCATGACATGCCCATGTTCTCTGCTGCCATGTCCAGGACACGATTTGAGACCATCCTGCGTTTCCTGCACTTTAGTGACAACAGCACCTCTCGTCCCAGAGGCCACCCAGCTTTTGACCGGCTCCACAAAATTCGGCCCCTCATAGACCACTTGAACACCAAATTTGCAGATTTGTATACCCCTGAACAAAACATCTGCATAGACGTGTCCCTTATACATTTTACTGGGTGCCTTGGCTTCAAACAATACATCCCAAGCAAGCGCGCCCGGTATGGGGTCAAATTGTATAAGCTCTGTGAAAGAACCACCGGCTATATGCACAAATTCCGAGTCTGAGGGTAAAGATCAGACCCTGGAGCCGGTCGGTTGCCCTGACTACCTGGGGAGCAGTAAGAAGACAGTCTGGGACTTGGTGTCACCCTTATTTGGCAAGGGGTACCATCTTTATGTGGACAATTTTTACACAAGTGTGCCCCTCTTCAGGCATTTGTTTTTAGAACAGATTGGCTGCTGTGGCACCGTGCGACCTAGTCGCCGAGGCTTCCCCCAACGGCTCATTACCACCCGTCTTGCAAGGGGGTTAGGGCTGCCTTGTGTAACGAAGAACTGCTCACAGTGAAATGGAGAGACAAGCGTGACGTTTACATGCTCTCCTCCATTCACGCAGACACGACAATCGAAATTGAACGAGCAACCAGTGTCATTGAAAAGCCCCTCTGTGTCCACAACTATAATTCGATCATGGGAGGGGTGGACTTTAATGACCAGATGTTGGCTCCTTATTTACTTTCCCGCATGGCCAGACGCTGGTATAAGAAGTTGTCTGTATATTTAATTCAATTGGCACTGTACAATAGTTTTGTTCTCTACAGTAAGGCTCAGGAAGAGATCATTGAGAACCTCCTGTATCCAGGAGGTTCCGTGGCCCCAACCACCAGTGTAGTGAGCCCTCTACACAAGCGACATTTCCCCAATGTCGTTGCTGGTACCTCAAACCAACCGCCACCCCGAAAAAAATGTTGTGTCTGTAGCAGGAGTGGAATAAGGCGTGACACCCGCTATTTCTGTCCTGACTGCCCTGACCACCCTGCCCTATGCTTAGGGGAGTGTTTCCGGAAGTACCACACACAGGTACACTATTAGTATAGAGATTGCGTCACACAGGACAGGCACACAGGACTCTTAGGGCCCTTTCACTCACAGCTGCTGCAAACCTCTCATTTCACCTGGGACAAAGTGCATAATGTACTTCGCCACATCTCTGGGCAATTTGCGCTTTGCACATTGTCCCATGGAGAAGGAGAGGTTTATCCTTTTTACATATACCCATGCTGGGTGAGAGAAATAGCTCTGTCAAATGACAACTTTGTAAAAAAAAAAAAAAGGGGAAAATGTAACTTTTACAGAGATATTTCTCTCACCCAGTATGGGTATATGTAAAAATACACCCCCAAAAAATTGCCCTACTTCTTCTGAGTACGGCAATACCAAATGTGTGACACTTTTTTGCAGTCTAGGTGCGCAAAGGGGCCCAAATTCTAAAGAGCACCTTTAGGATTTCAAAGGGCATTTCTTCCGCATTTGGATTTCAAACTACTTCTCACGCTTTAGGTCCCCTAAAATGCCAGGGCAGTATAAATACCCCACAAGTGACCCCATTTTGGAAAGAAGACACCCCCAAGGTATTTTGTGAGGGGCATGGCGAGTTCATGTAAAATTTTATTTTTTGTCACAAAATGAGACTTTATTTATGTATTAATTAATTTTTTTCTTGCAATCATTTTCCGCTAACTTGTGACAAAAAATAAAAACTTCCATGAACTCACTATGCCCATCAGCGAATACCTTAGGGTGTTTACTTTCCGAAATGGGGTCATTTGTGGGGTGTTTCTACTGTCTGGGCATTGTAGAACCTCAGGAAACATGACAGGTGCTCGGAAAGTCAGAGCTGCATCAAAATGCGGAAATTCACATTTTTGTACCATAGTTTGTAAACGCTATAACTTTTGTGCAAACCAATAAATATACACTTATTGCATTTTTTTTCAAAGACATGTAGAAGAATACATTTAGAGAAAAATGTATATAGAAAAGTAGTTTTATTTGAGAAATGTTACAACTGAAAGTAAAAATGTCATTTTTTTGCAAAAATTTTGGTCAATTTTGATTAATAATAAAAAATGTAAAAATTTCAGCAGCAATGAGATACCACCAAATGAAAGCTCTATTAGTGAGAAGAAAAGGAGGTAAAATTCATTTGGGTTGTAAGTTGTATGACCGAGCAATAAACCGTGAAAGTAGTGTAGTGCAGAATTGTAAAAAGTGGTCTGGTCATTAAGAGTGTTTAAGCTAGGGGAGCTGAGGTGGTTAAGGAATGCTTATTTTCTGCCCCTATATTGGTACAAACGGATGTATCACAGCCTTTTATTGTCAAAGTAGATGCATCTGAGGTGAGAGTAGGAGCAATTTTATCGCAGGGCCTGTCACCTGGTAAATGGCGTCCATGTGCCTTTTTCTCTAAAAACTCTGTTCTGCAGAGAGAAATTATGATGTGGGTAATAGAGAGTTACTGGCTATTAAATTGGTTTTCGAGGAATGGCTTCATTGGTTGGAAGAGACAATTCATCCGTTCAAAGTGTTCACAGATCACAAAAACCTGGCTTACTTGGAGTTGGCTAAATGACTGAACCCGAGGCAGGCCAGATGGTCTTTGTTTTTCACCAGATTCAATTTCACTGTCACTTATCGTCCCGGGGTTAAGAACGTCAAGGCAGATGCCTTGTCACATAGTTTTCCTGGAGGTGGTGATTTTGAAAATCCGAGTCCTATTCTATCGGAAGGGGTGGTGATATCCGCCCTATACGCTGACCTAGAGGTGAAGGTGTTAGAGGCCCAGGGGGATGCACCGGCTTCTTGCCCCTCTGGGAAATTATTTGTGCCATCGGAATTGTGTTACAAGTAGGGATGAGCGAACTCGAACTGTATAGTTCGGGTTCGTACCGAATTTTGGGGTGTCCGTGACACGGACCCGAACCCGGACATTTTCGTAAAAGTCCGGGTTCGGGTTCGGTGTTCGTCGCTTTCTTGGCGCTTTTGTGACGCTTTCTTGGCGCTTTTTGAAAGGCTGCAAAGCAGCCAATCAACAAGCGTCATACTACTTGCCCCAAGAGGCCGTCACAGCCATGCCTACTATTGGCATGGCTGTGATTGGCCAGAGCACCATGTGACCCAGCCTCTATTTAAGCTGGAGTCACATAGCACCGCCCGTCACTCTGCTCTGATTAGCGTAGGGAGAGGTTGCGGATGCGACAGTAGGGCGAGATTAGGCAGATTAACTCCTCCAAAGGACTGCACTTGATTAATCGATCGATCTGCAGCTGTGCATCATTGAGCTGCTGAAATTCAAATGCTCACTCACTGTTTTTAGGCTGCCCAGACCGTTTGTCAGTCACTTTTTTCTGGGGTGATCGGCGGCCATTTTGTGTCTTGTGCGGTGCTGCGACCAAGTGCATCCAAGCTGCGACCAAGTGCATTTAACCCTCAATGGTGTGGTTGTTTTTTGGCTAAAGCCTACATCAGGGTGAAGCTGTCACACCAAGTGCATTTAACCAGCAATAGTCTGTTCATTTTTTGGCCATATACTAAATCAGGGGCCAGCTGCGCCTGTCACCAAGTGCATTTAACCCTCAATGGTGTGGTTGTTTTTTGGCTAAAGCCTACATCAGGGTGAAGCTGTCACACCAAGTGCATTTAACCAGCAATAGTCTGTTTATTTTTTGGCCATATACTACATCAGGGGCAAGCTGCGCCCGTCACCAAGTGCATTTAACCCTCAGTAGTGTGGTTCGTCAAGCTGTGACACCAAGTGCATTTAACCAGCAATAGTCTGTTCATTTTTTGGCCATATACTACATCAGGGGCAAGCTGCGCCCGTCACCAAGTGCATTTAACCCTCAGTAGTGTGGTTGGTCAAGCTATCACACCAAGTGCATTTAACCAGCAATAGTCTGTTCATTTTTTGGCCATATATTAAATCAGGGGCAAGCTGCGCCCGTCACCAAGTGCATTTAACCAGCAATAGTCTGTTCATTTTTTGGCCATATACTACATCAGGGGCAAGCTGCGCCCGTCACCAAGTGCATTTAACCCTCAGTAGTGTGGTTGGTCAAGCTATCACACCAAGTGCATTTAACCAGCAATAGTCTGTTCATTTTTTGGCCATATATTAAATCAGGGGCAAGCTGCGCCCGTCACCAAGTGCATTTAACCAGCAATAGTCTGTTCATTTTTTGGCCATATACTAAATCAGGGGCAAGCTGCGCCGGTCATCAAGTGCATTTAACCAGCAATAGTCTGTTCATTTTTTGGCCATATACTACATCAGGGGCAAGCTGCGCCCGTCACCAAGTGCATTTAACCCTCAGTAGTGTGGTTCGTCAAGCTGTGACACCAAGTGCATTTAACCAGCAATAGTCTGTTCATTTTTTGGCCATATACTACATCAGGGGCAAGCTGCGCCCGTCACCAAGTGCATTTAACCAGCAATAGTGTGGTTATTTTTTGGCCATATCCCAGTCTAATTCTGTCACTAAATCCATACCGGTCACCCAGCGCCTAAATACTAGGCCTCAAATTTATATCCCGCTAAATCTCTCGTTACCGCTGTCCTGTTGTGGCTGGGAAAGTTATTTAGTGTCCGTCAAAGCACATTTTTTGTTCTGGGTTGAAGTACAATTCCCAATTTAGCAATTTCATAATTTAGTGGTTTCTGCTATATCAGAGCTATTTGAAATCTATCCCTAAAAGGGTATATAATATTCAAGGTGCACATAGGGTCATTCAGAATAACTTCACACACACGCTACTGTGCATTTCCAAGTCTAATTCTGTCGCTAAATCCATACCGGTCACCCAGCGCCAAAATACTAGGCCTCAAATTTATATCCCGCTAAATCTCTCGTTACCGCTGTCCTGTTGTGGCTGGGAAAGTTATTTAGTGTCCGTCAAAGCACATTTTTTGTTCTGGGTTGAAATACAATTCCCAATTTAGCAATTTCATAATTTAGTGGGCTCTGCTATATCAGAGCTATTTGAAATCTATCCCTAAAAGGGTATATAATATTCAAGGTGCACATAGGGTCATTCAGAATAACTTCACACACACGCTACTGTGCATTTCCAAGTCTAATTCTGTCACTAAATCCATACCGGTCACCCAGCGTCTAAATACTAGGCCTCAAATTTATATCCCGCTAAATCTCTCGTTACCGCTGTCCTGTTGTGGCTGGGAAAGTTATTTAGTGTCCGTCAAAGCACATTTTTTGTTCTGGGTTGAAGTACAATTCCCAATTTAGCAATTTCATAATTTAGTGGTTTCTGCTATATCAGAGCTATTTGAAATCTATCCCTAAAAGGGTATATAATATTCAAGGTGCACATAGGGTCATTCAGAATAACTTCACACACACGCTACTGTGCATTTCCAAGTCTAATTCTGTCACTAAATCCATACCGGTCACCCAGCGTCTAAATACTAGGCCTCAAATTTATATCCCGCTAAATCTCTCGTTACCGCTGTCCTGTTGTGGCTGGGAAAGTTATTTAGTGTCCGTCAAAGCACATTTTTTGTTCTGGGTTGAAGTACAATTCCCAATTTAGCAATTTCATAACTTAGTGGTTCCTGCTATATCAGAGCTATTTGAAATCTATCCCTAAAAGGGTATATAATATTCAAGGTGCACATAGGGTCATTCAGAATAACTTCACACACACGCTACTGTGCATTTCCAAGTCTAATTCTGTCGCTAAATCCATACCGGTCACCCAGCGCCTAAATACTAGGCCTCAAATTTATATCCCGCTAAATCTCTCGTTACCGCTGTACTGTTGTGGCTGGAAAAGTTATTTAGTGTCCGTCAAAGCACATTTTTTGTTCTGGGTTGAAGTACAATTCCCAATTTAGCAATTTCATAATTTAGTGGTTCCTGCTATATCAGAGCTATTTGAAATCTATCCCTAAAAGGGTATATAATATTCAAGGTGCACATAGGGTCATTCAGAATAACTTCACACACACGCTACTGTGCATTTCCAAGTCTAATTCTGTCACTAAATCCATACCGGTCACCCAGCGCCTAAATACTAGGCCTCAAATTTATATCCCGCTAAATCTCTCGTTACCGCTGTCCTGTTGTGGCTGGGAAAGTTATTTAGTGTCCGTCAAAGCACATTTTTTGTTCTGGGTTGAAATACAATTCCCAATTTAGCAATTTCATAATTTAGTGGTTTCTGCTATATCAGAGCTATTTGAAATCTATCCCTAAAAGGGTATATAATATTCAAGGTGCACATAGGGTCATTCAGAATAACTTCACACACACGCTACTGTGCATTTCCAAGTCTAATTCTGTTAGTAAATCCATACCGGTCACCCAGCGCCTAAATACTAGGCCTCAAATTTATATCCCGCTGAATTTGAATACAATACATTGGGCCAAATAATATTTTTGTTGTTGTGGTGAACCATAACAATGAGAAAAACATCTAGTAAGGGACGCGGACGTGGACATGGTCGTGGTGGTGTTAGTGGACCCTCTGGTGCTGGGAGAGGACGTGGCCGTTCTGCCACATCCACACGTCCTAGTGTACCAACTACCTCAGGTCCCAGTAGCCGCCAGAATTTACAGCGATATATGGTGGGGCCCAATGCCGTTCTAAGGATGGTAAGGCCTGAGCAGGTACAGGCATTAGTCAATTGGGTGGCCGACAGTGGATCCAGCACGTTCACATTATCTCCCACCCAGTCTTCTGCAGAAAGCGCACAGATGGCGCCTGAAAACCAACCCCATCAGTCTGTCACATCACCCCCATGCATACCAGGGAAACTGTCTCAGCCTCAAGTTATGCAGCAGTCTCTTATGCTGTTTGAAGACTCCGCTGGCAGGGTTTCCCAAGGGCATCCACCTAGCCCTTCCCCAGCGGTGAAAGATATAGAATGCACTGACGCACAACCACTTATGTTTCCTGATGATGAGGACATGGGAATACCACCTCAGCAGTCTCTGATGATGACGAAACACAGGTGCCAACTGCTGCGTCTTACTGCAGTGTGCAGACTGAACAGGAGGTCAGGGATCAAGACTGGGTGGAAGACGATGCAGGGGATGATGAGGTCCTAGACCCCACATGGAATGAAGGTCGTGCCACTGACTTTCACAGTTCGGAGGAAGAGGCAGTGGTGAGACCGAGCCAACAGCGTAGCAAAAGAGGGAGCAGTGGGCAAAAGCAGAACACCCGCCGCCAAGAGACTCCTCCTGCTACTGCCCGCCGCCATCTGGGACCGAGCACCCCAAAGGCAGCTTCAAGGAGTTCCCTGGCATGGCACTTCTTCAAACAATGTGCTGATGACAAGACCCGAGTGGTTTGCACGCTGTGCCATCAGAGCCTTAAGCGAGGCATTAACGTTCTGAACCTGAGCACAACCTGCATGACCAGGCACCTGCATGCAAAGCATGAACTGCAGTGGAGTAAACACCTTAAAACCAAGGAAGTCACTCAGGCTCCCCCTGCTACCTCTTCTGCTGCTGCCGCCTCGGCCTCTTCTGCTGCTGCCGCCTCGGCCTCTTCCTCCGCCTCTGGAGGAACGTTGGCACCTGCCGCCCAGCAAACAGGGGATGTACCACCAACACCACCACCACCACCTCCGTCACCAAGCGTCTCAACCATGTCACACGGCAGCGTTCAGCTCTCCATCTCACAAACATTTGAGAGAAAGCGTAAATTCCCACCTAGCCACCCTCGATCCCTGGCCCTGAATGCCAGCATTTCTAAACTACTGGCCTATGAAATGCTGTCATTTAGGCTGGTGGACACAGACAGCTTCAAACAGCTCATGTCGCTTGCTGTCCCACAGTATGTTGTTCCCAGCCGCCACTACTTCTCCAAGAGAGCCGTGCCTTCCCTGCACAACCAAGTATCCGATAAAATCAAGTGTGCACTGCGCAACGCCATCTGTGGCAAGGTCCACCTAACCACAGATACGTGGACCAGTAAGCACGGCCAGGGACGCTATATCTCCCTAACTGCACACTGGGTAAATGTAGTGGCAGCTGGGCCCCAGGCGGAGAGCTGTTTGGCGCACGTCCTTCCGCCGCCAAGGATCGCAGGGCAACATTCTTTGCCTCCTGTTGCCACCTCCTCCTTCTCGGCTTCCTCCTCCTCTTCTTCCACCTGCTCATCCAGTCAGCCACACACCTTCACCACCAACTTCAGCACAGCCCGGGGTAAACGTCAGCAGGCCATTCTGAAACTCATATGTTTGGGGGACAGGCCCCACACCGCACAGGAGTTGTGGCGGGGTATAGAACAACAGACCGACGAGTGGTTGCTGCCGGTGAGCCTCAAGCCCGGCCTGGTGGTGTGCGATAATGGGCGAAATCTCGTTGCAGCTCTGGGACTAGCCAATTTGACGCACATCCCTTGCTTGGCGCATGTGCTGAATTTGGTGGTGCAGAAGTTCATTCACAACTACCCCGACATGTCAGAGCTGCTGCATAAAGTGCGGGCCGTCTGTTCGCGCTTCCGGCGTTCACATCCTGCTGCTGCTCGCCTGTCTGCGCTACAGCGTAACTTCGGCCTTCCCGCTCAACGCCTCATATGCGACGTGCCCACCAGGTGGAACTCCACCTTGCACATGCTGGACAGACTGTGCGAGCAGCAGCAGGCCATAGTGGAGTTTCAGCTGCAGCACGCACGGGTCAGTCGCACTACAGAACAGCACCACTTCACCACCAATGACTGGGCCTCCATGCGAGACCTGTGTGCCCTGTTGCGCTGTTTCGAGTACTCCAACAACATGGCCAGTGGCGATGACGCCGTTATCAGCGTTACAATACCACTTCTATGTCTCTTAGAGAAAACACTTAGGGCGATGATGCAAGAGGAGGTGGCCCAGGAGGAGGAGGAGGAGGAGGAGGAGGAGGAGGAGGAAGAGGGGTCATTTTTAGCACTTTCAGGCCAGTCTCTTCGAAGTGACTCAGAGGGAGGTTTTTGGCAACAGCAGAGGCCAGGTACAAATGTGGCCAGACAGGGCCCACTTCTGGAGGACGAGGAGGACGAGGAGGACGAGGATGAGGAGGAGGTGGAGGAGGATGAGGATGAAGCATGGTCACAGCGGGGTGGCACCCAACGCAGCTCGGGTCCATCACTGGTGCGTGGCTGGGGGGAAAGGCAGGACGATGACGATACGCCTCCCACAGAGGACAGCTTGTCCTTACCCCTGGGCAGCCTGGCACACATGAGCGACTACATGCTGCAGTGCCTGCGCAACGACAGCAGAGTTGCCCACATTTTAACCTGTGCGGACTACTGGGTTGCCACCCTGCTGGATCCACGCTACAAAGACAATGTGCGCACCTTACTTCCTGCACTGGAGCGTGATAGGAAGATGCGCGAGTACAAGCGCACGTTGGTAGACGCGCTACTGAGAGCATTCCCAAATGTCACAGGGGAACAAGTGGAAGCCCAAGGCCAAGGCAGAGGAGGAGCAAGAGGTCGCCAAGGCAGCTGTGTCACGGCCAGCTCCTCTGAGGGCAGGGTTAGCATGGCAGAGATGTGGAAAACTTTTGTCAACACGCCACAGCTAACTGCACCACCACCTGATACGCAACGTGTTAGCAGGAGGCAACATTTCACTAACATGGTGGAACAGTACGTGTGCACACCCCTCCACGTACTGACTGATGGTTCGGCCCCATTCAACTTCTGGGTCTCTAAATTGTCCACGTGGCCAGAGCTAGCCTTTTATGCCTTGGAGGTGCTGGCCTGCCCGGCGGCCAGCGTTTTGTCTGAACGTGTATTCAGCACGGCAGGGGGCGTCATTACAGACAAACGCAGCCGCCTGTCTACAGCCAATGTGGACAAGCTGACGTTCATAAAAATGAACCAGGCATGGATCCCACAGGATCTGTCCGTCCCTTGTCCAGATTAGACATTAACTACCTCCCCTTAACCATATATTATTGGACTCCAGGGCACTTCCTCATTCAATCCTATTTTTATTTTCATTTTACCATTATATTGCGAGGCTACCCAAAGTTGAATGAACCTCTCCTGTGTCTGGGTGCCGGGGCCTAAATATATGCCAATGGACTGTTCCAATGTTGGGTGACGGGAAGCCTGATTCTCTGCTATGACATGCAGAATGATTCTCTGCTGACATGAAGCCAGATTGTCTGTTACGGGACCTCTCTCCTCTGCCTGTGTGTGTGCTGGGCCTAAATATATGCCAATGGACTGTTGCAGTGGTGGCTGACGTGAAGCCTCATTCTCTGCTATGACATGCAGACTGATTCTCTGCTGACATGAAGCCAGATTCTCTGTTACGAGACCTCCCTCCTCTGCCTGGGTGCTGGGCCTAAATATATGCCAATGGACTGTTGCAGTGGTGGCTGACGTGAAGCCTCATTCTCTGCTATGACATGCAGACTGATTCTCTGCTGACATGAAGCCAGATTCTCTGTTACGGGACCTCTCTCCTCTGCCTGTGTGTGTGCTGGGCCTAAATATATGCCAATGGACTGTTGCAGTGGTGGCTGACGTGAAGCCTCATTCTCTGCTATGACATGCAGACTAATTCTCTGCTGACATGAAGACAGATTCTCTGTTACGGGACCTCTCTCCTCTGCCTGTGTGTGTGCTGGGCCTAAATATATGCCAATGGACTGTTGCAGTGGTGGCTGACGTGAAGCCTCATTCTCTGCTATGACATGCAGACTAATTCTCTGCTGACATGAAGACAGATTCTCTGTTACGGGACCTCTCTCCTCTGCCTGTGTGTGTGCTGGGCCTAAATATATGCCAATGGACTGTTGCAGTGGTGGCTGACGTGAAGCCTCATTCTCTGCTATGACATGCAGACTGATTCTCTGCTGACATGAAGCCAGATTCTCTGTTACGGGACCTCTCTCCTCTGCCTGTGTGTGTGCTGGGCCTAAATATATGCCAATGGACTGTTGCAGTGGTGGCTGACGTGAAGCCTCATTCTCTGCTATGACATGCAGACTAATTCTCTGCTGACATGAAGACAGATTCTCTGTTACGGGACCTCTCTCCTCTGCCTGTGTGTGTGCTGGGCCTAAATATATGCCAATGAACTGTTGCAGTGGTGGCTGACGTGAAGCCTCATTCTCTGCTATGACATGCAGACTGATTCTCTGCTGACATGAAGCCAGATTCTCTGTTACGGGACCTCCCTCCTCTGCCTGGGTGCTGGGCCTAAATATATGCCAATGGACTGTTGCAGTGGTGGCTGACGTGAAGCCTCATTCTCTGCTATGACATGCAGACTAATTCTCTGCTGACATGAAGCCAGATTCTCTGTTACGGGACCTCCCTCCTCTGCCTGGGTGCTGGGCCTAAATATATGCCAATGGACTGTTGCAGTGGTGGCTGACGTGAAGCCTCATTCTCTGCTATGACATGCAGACTGATTCTCTGCTGACATGAAGCCAGATTCTCTGTTACGGGACCTCCCTCCTCTGCCTGGGTGCTGGGCCTAAATATATGCCAATGGACTGTTGCAGTGGTGGCTGACGTGAAGCCTCATTCTCTGCTATGACATGCAGACTAATTCTCTGCTGACATGAAGCCAGATTCTCTGTTACGGGACCTCCCTCCTCTGCCTGGGTGCTGGGCCTAAATATATGCCAATGGACTGTTGCAGTGGTGGCTGACGTGAAGCCTCATTCTCTGCTATGACATGCAGACTGATTCTCTGCTGACATGAAGCCAGATTCTCTGTTACGGGACCTCCCTCCTCTGCCTGGGTGCTGGGCCTAAATATATGCCAATGGACTGTTGCAGTGGTGGCTGACGTGAAGCCTCATTCTCTGCTATGACATGCAGACTAATTCTCTGCTGACATGAAGCCAGATTCTCTGTTACGGGACCTCTCTCCTCTGCCTGGGTGCTGGGCCTAAATTTATGAAAATGGACTCTTACAGTGGTGGGTGACGTGAAGCCAGATTCTCTGCTATGGGACCTCTCTCCAATTGATTTTGGTTAATTTTTATTTATTTAATTTTTATTTTAATTCATTTCCCTATCCACATTTGTTTGCAGGGGATTTACCTACATGTTGCTGCCTTTTGCAGCCCTCTAGCTCTTTCCTGGGCTGTTTTACAGCCTTTTTAGTGCCGAAAAGTTCGGGTCCCCATTGACTTCAATGGGGTTCGGGTTCGGGACGAAGTTCGGATCGGGTTCGGATCCCGAACCCGAACATTTCCGGGATGTTCGGCCGAACTTCTCGAACCCGAACATCCAGGTGTTCGCTCAACTCTAGTTACAAGGTGTTTGAGGAACATCAATGTTGGTTCTTACAGGACACCCTGGGAGCAGATCTACTGCCGACCTCATCTCTGGTAGATTTTAGTGGCCAGGGTTGCGTAAGAGTGTTGAGGTGATTACATACTCAGCCTTCCGGATCCCTACTTCCATTGCCTATCCCATCTAGACCATGGACTCATTTATCTATGGATTTTATCACTGATCTGACTAATTTATTAGGAAAGACAGTTACAGATGTAGCAGGGTTATCATTTAAACTCTTAACTCAAATTTCTTAAATCATCATGTTATCTTGAAACAAAAGCCATTGAAAAGCAATTGAATTTGTTTGCCTAGTTTAGATAACACATCTCAGAAATCTCAGAAAGCATGAGTGTTAACTCTACTACATCAGTATTTTGGTGGTGGTTGATCGTTTTAGTAAAATGGTGCACTTTATTGCATTGTCTGGCCTACATAATGATAAAACACTTGCTCAAGTGTTTGTTGATAACATTGCAAAACTCCTTGGTATTCCCTCTGACGTGGTTTTGGATCGTGGGACTCAGCTTGTGTCCAGATTCTAGAAGGCGTTCTGTACTCGGCTGCGGGTGCAACTGTCCTTTACTTTGACTTTTTGTCCTCAGTCGAACGGACAGACGGAGTGCAGTAATCAGAGAATGGAGACTTACTTAAGATGTTTTGTCTCTGAGAACCAGGAGGAGCGGTCCTTTATCATAAATAATCGTAGACAGGAGTCCACTGGTAAGTCACCATTTTTTGGGGCATGCGGGTTTCAGCCACAGTTTGGCACTTTTTCTGGTTCAGATACTTCTGGTATTCCTGAGGAGGAACGTTTGTCGACATCATTATCATCTATATTGCGGAAAATTCAAAATAACTTGATGAATATGGGCAACAAGTATAAACATGTGGCTGACAGGAAATGTAAGAAGGGTCCGGTGATTTGGTGTGGCTGTCTACAAGGTTTATTGGTCGATATAAGATCACGGCCATTATTAATCCTGTAGCTTTTCGTCTTGAACTTCCTCAGGTTCTGAAAATACATAATGTTTTTAATAAATTTTGTTGAAGAGATATGTTGAACCTTTGGAGCCATCCTCCTTGCCACCCGCTTCTGTCATTGTGGACAGTAGTTTGGAATTCCAGATCGCCAAAATAATTGACTCTCGAGCTCTCCATAGATCTCTTTAGTATCTTGTTCACTAGAAGGGTTATGGACCTGAGGAGAGGCTGTGGGTACCGGCATCTGACATAAATGCCAGTCGTTTGGTGAAAGGTTTTCACAGGTTTCACCCAGATAAGGTCGGTCCTGGGTGCCTGGAGGTCACTCGTAGAAGGAGGGGTATTGTCACGGACTGGTGTGGGGTTTCCCTCTCCACTAGAGCGTGACAACGTCTCTCCCAACACGGTCACGCAAAAGCTGGAGATCTCATAGCTGGAACTCAGAAAGGTAAGTTTGTGACAGCAACATGAACTTTTCAATTGCCAGTAGCTATATGAACTGAGTGATCAGTCCAGTCCTTCCTATGCTTTCCTTGATAAAACCCTGATCTACCTAGCTAAAATTGTTCCCTATCATAGGTGTGCGCACGGGGTGTGCCTGGGCACACCCTAATCACACCCATGTTCTCCGCCTCCTGCACTGCCAGCCTCCCCGCACTAGTGTCCGACCGCACAGCTGCTTCATCATCATGTCAGAGACAGAGAGTGTGACATATTAAACTACATACTGCTGGATGCTGGTCTCATCTGTAGTGCAATCCACTAATCCATCCAGTCCAGACTCCACCCCCACTGCTCCGCTATGCTGTGCTCCGCCTCCTCCTTGTCTCAGTCTCCCGGTGGCGTAACGTCACTCACTCCGACGTCACGCGCCTGCTCCGCCTGCTTCTAAAGTGGGAGGAGCATGCGCTTTTACGTCACTTTACGCTGCCGCCGGCTGCCTATTTTAAATGTGAAGAGCGGGAGCCTGCCTGCCCGCGCCCAGTGTGCCTAACTGCCCATGCGCAGTAGGCCAGTAGTGAATGGATTCTGATCTTCTTTTGTGCACTGCCAGCAGTCTGCCACAGTAAAAAGAAAGTCTGGAGTGGAGTCCTGACTGTCCCCAGTAAGTTAGTGAAGTGTCAAGTGATAGATAAGGATTATGGATTATTAGATAGTAGCATACATACTAGTACATACTTTGCACAAGTTTATTATTTACAACTTAAATGGAACCTGTCACCAAAAAATCGCTTATTAAGCTGTTAATACTATTAACAGCTTAATAAGCGATTTTTTGGTGACAGGTTCCCTTTTAAGTTGTAAATAATAAACTTGTGTAAAGTATGTACTAGTATGTAGTACCTTATAGTGCTGCATAGTAGTTTCCTAATGCACTTTTTCTTCGTTTAGCCGCATCTAGCCTAGCCCCCTTGAGAAATCGATGTTTTATTCAGCCGCTGCCCCCTGCTTCAAGGCAGGTTTGAAGTCAAGGGGGCAGCGGCCTAGGCATCTCCAATCCTGCTCTCCCCGCCTCCCGCCGCCTTTATTGACACGCCGGATCTCAGTGACGGGACCGCGCTCCCAGCCCACATGCGCAGTAAAGGGCTGCTGTAGCGCGTACACTCAGCCGGCTTCAGTTTCGGGATTGCGCTACAGCAGCCCTTTACTGCGCATGAGGGCTGGGAGCGCGGTCCCGGCACTGAGATCCGGCGTGTCAATAAAGGCGGCGGGAGGCGGGGAGAGCAGGATTGGAGACGCCTAGGCCGCTGCCCCCTTGACTTCAAACCTGACTTGAAGCACGAGGCAGCGGTTGAATAAAACATTGATTTCTCAAGGCGGCTAAATGTGGCTAAACGAAGAAAAAGTGCATTAGGAAACTACTATGCAGCACTATAGGTACTATTAACAGCTTAATAAGCAATTTTTGGTGACAGGTTCCCTTTAAGCTCACTTACATAAGGAACGCGAGGTCAGTCTTACAATAGTTGCCGGCCTCCACCCCCTGTTGGGGGTCAGTCACTGTCAGGGACACTGTTTTGGGGGGGGGGGGGGGCTAGATATCTGTGGATGATCTTGACACATATAGCACATGCTGGCGCTGCTATATATGTGTGTCATCCACAGATCCCCCCGCATCTGTGTCAGATTCCACACAGATGATCATGCCCCCATAACAGTGCCATCCACAGATATCCTCTTAACAGTCTATTAAGGGGATTTCTGTGGATCACTGTTATGGGGGAATCTGTGGATGACGCACTGTTAATAACAATGCATCATCCACAGATTCCCCCATAACCGTGTGTCATCCACAGATGCCCATAACAGTGTGTCACCCACTGATGCCCATAACAGTGCGTCATCCACAGATGCCCCCATAACAGTGAGTCACCCACTGATGCCCATAACAGTGCATCATCCACAGATGTCCCATAACAGTGCGTCATCCAAAGATGCCCCCATAATAGTGTCATCCACAGATGCCCCCATAATAGCGTCATCCACAGATGCCCATAACAGTGTGTCATCCATAGATGCCCCCATAATAGTGTCATCCACAGATGCCCATAACAGTGTGTCATCCACAGATGCCCCCATAATAGTGTTATCCACTGATGCCCATAACAGTGGGTCTGCATGTATGCAGAGTGTATATGTGTGTGTATGTGTAATATATATATATATCTATATATATATATATATATATATATATACAGGTCCTTCTAAAAAAATTAGCATATTGTGATAAAGTTCATTATTTTCTGTAATGTACTGATAAACATTAGACTTTCATATATTTTAGATTCATTACACACCAACTGAAGTAGTTCAAGCCTTTTATTGTTTTAATATTTATGATTTTGGCATACAGCTCATGAAAACCCAAATTTCCTATCTAAAAAAATTAGCATATTTCATCCGACCAATAAAAGAAAAGTGTTTTTAATTAAAAAAAAAGTCAACCTTCAAATAATTATGTTCAGTTATGCACTCAATACTTGGTCGGGAATCCTTTTGCAGAAATTACTGCTTCAATGCGGCGTGGCATGGAGGCAATCAGCCTGTGGCACTGCTGAGGTGTTATGGAGGCCCAGGAGGCTTCGATAGCGGCCTTAAGCTCATCCAGAGTGTTGGGTCTTGCGTCTCTCAACTTTCTCTTCCCAATATCCCACAGATTCTCTATGGGGTTCAGGTCAGGAGAGTTGGCAGGCCAATTGAGCACAGTAAAACCATGGTCAGTAAACCATTTTCCAGTGGTTTTGGCACTGTGAGCAGGTGCCAGGTCGTGCTGAAAAATGAAATCTTCATCTCCATAAAGCTTTTCAGCAGATGGAAGCATGAAGTGCTCCAAAATCTCCTGATAGCTAGCTGCATTGACCCTGCCCTTGATAAAACACAGTGGACCAACACCAGCAGCTGACATGGCACCCCAGACCATCACTGACTGTGGGTACTTGACACTGGACTTCAGGCATTTTGGCATTTCCCTCTCCCCAGTCTTCCTCCAGACTCTGGCACCTTGATTTCCGAATGACATGCAACAGTCCAGTGCTGCTTCTCTGTAGCCCAGGTCAGGCGCTTCTGCCGCTGTTTCTGGTTCAAAAGTGGCTTGACCTGGGGAATGCGGCACCTGTAGCCCATTTCCTGCACACGCCTGTACACGGTGGCTCTGGATGTTTCTACTCCAGACTCAGTCCACTGCTTCCGCAGGTCCCCCAAGGTCTGGAATCGGTCCTTCTCCACAATCTTCCTCAGGGTCCGGTCACCTCTTCTCATTGTGCAGCGTTTTCTGCCACACTTTTTCCTTCCCACAGACTTCCCACTGCGGTACCTTGATACAGCACTCTGGGAACAGCCTATTCGTTCACAAATTTCTGTCTGTGTCTTACCCTCTTGCTTGAGGGTGTCAATGATGGCCTTCTGGACAGCAGTCAGGTCGGCAGTCTTACCCATGATTGCGGTTTTGAGTAATGAACCAGGCTGGAAGTTTTTAAAAACCTCAGGAATCTTTTGCAGGTGTTTAGAGTTAATTAGTTGATTCAGATGATTAGGTTAATAGCTCGTTTAGAGAACCTTTTCATGATATGCTAATTTTTTGAGATAGGAATTTTGGGTTTTCATGAGCTGTATGCCATAATCATCAATATTAAAACAATAAAAGGCTTGAACTACTTCAGTTGGTGTGTAATGAATCTAAAATATATGAAAGTCTAATGTTTATCAGTACATTACAGAAAATAATGAACTTTATCACAATATGCTAATTTTTTGAGAAGGACCTGTATATATATATATATACAGGTCCTTCTAAAAAAATTAGCATATTGTGATAAAGTTCATTATTTTCTGTAATGTACTGATAAACATTAGACTTTCATATATTTTAGATTCATTACACACAACTGAAGTAGTTCAAGCCTTTTATTGTTTTAATATTGATGATTTTGGCATACAGCTTCATGAAAACCCAAAATTTCTATCTAAAAAAATTAGCATATTTCATCCGACCAATAAAAGAAAAGTGTTTTTAATACTAAAAAAGTCAACCTTCAAATAATTATGTTCAGTTATGCACTCAATACTTGGTCGGGAATCCTTTTGCAGAAATGACTGCTTCAATGCGGCGTGGCATGGAGGCAATCAGCCTGTGGCACTGCTGAAGTGTTATGGAGGCCCAGGATGCTTCGATAGCGGCCTTAAGCTCATCCAGAGTGTTGGGTCTTGCGTCTCTCAACTTTCTCTTCCCAATATCCCACAGATTCTCTATGGGGTTCAGGTCAGGAGAGTTGGCAGGCCAATTGAGCCCAGTAATACCATGGTCAGTAAACCATTTACCAGTGGTTTTGGCACTGTGAGCAGGTGCCAGGTCGTGCTGAAAAATGAAATCTTCATCTCCATAAAGCTTTTCAGCAGATGGAAGCATGAAGTGCTCCAAAATCTCCTGATAGCTAGCTGCATTGACCCTGCCCTTGATAAAACACAGTGGACCAACACCAGCAGCTGACATGGCACCCCAGACCATCACTGACTGTGGGTACTTGACACTGGACTTCAGGCATTTTGGTATTTCCCTCTCCCCAGTCTTCCTCCAGACTCTGGCACCTTGATTTCCGAATGACATGCAAAATTTGCTTTCATCCGAAAAAAGTACTTTGGACCACTGAGCAACAGTCCAGTGCTGCTTCTCTGTAGCCCAGGTCAGGCGCTTCTGCCTCTGTTTCTGGTTCAAAAGTGGCTTGACCTGGGGAATGCGGCACCTGTAGCCCATTTCCTGCACACGCCTGTACACGGTGGCTCTGGATGTTTCTACTCCAGACTCAGTCCACTGCTTCCGCAGGTCCCCCAAAGTCTGGAATCGGTCCTTCTCCACAATCTTCCTCAGGGTCCGGTCACCTCTTCCCGTTGTGCAGCATTTTCTGCCACACTTTTTCCTTCCCACAGACTTCCCACTGAGGTGCCTTGATACAGCACTCTGGGAACAGCCTATTCGTTCAGAAATTTCTTTCTGTGTCTTACCCTCTTGCTTGAGGGTGTCAATGATGGCCTTCTGGACAGCAGTCAGGTCGGCAGTCTTACCCATGATTGCGGTTTTGAGTAATGAACCAGGCTGGGAGTTTTTAAAAGCCTCAGGAATCTTTTGCAGGTGTTTAGAGTTAATTAGTTGATTCAGATGATTAGGTTAATTAGGTTAATTAAAATCATCAATATTAAAACAATAAAAGGCTTGAACTACTTCAGTTGTGTGTAATGAATCTAAAATATATGAAAGTCTAATATTTATCAGTACATTACAGAAAATAATGAACTTTATCACAATATGCTAATTTTTTTAGAATGACCTGTATATATATATATATATATATATATACACACACACGCGCGCGCGCGTTTGTGCTTTAGGGTGCACACCCTAATGCAATAGGCTGTGCACGCCTATGTTCCCTATACTGTCCGTATACTCTCCCTGCCACACCTAGATTACTGGTTTGTGAATGTAGTTGCTTTTTGGCAGACACAGCCAACTCACATGCTCACAGATTGCAAGCTACGCTCAGAATGGCATCTCACCAGCCCGTAGGCTGAAGGACCTTCCAAAATCCTGCCTCTGATTGGCTCAGAGGCTATCTGTCAACCTGTGAGCCAATCATAACAAGCCTCCTCCCTCCTAGGGTCATATGATTCTCTATCATCATCCTCCCTGTTGTTTTCTTTGCCAATTTTCCCTTCCAAAATTTTGGGGCACCATTTGGCAGTAGAAACTCATAACGAAAGTGATTAGTTAAGAAACAATTCACTCATCTCTAGTTCCAACTTTAATTTCAAATTTACCCTTTAAGTAACAAAGTAAAGTGTAACATAACACACACTGAACGTCGCTTAGGGTCTGTGGAGACCACGTCTATAGGTACTGCTGTATGACGTATGTAAAGACAGCATTTGGTGACTGTGGTAGAAAACACAATAACCCAGAAATGACTGGGAACAGTTCATAGATATATGATCGCACCGGCAGTGCCTTAGTTTTTAACTTTAATATTTAGACATATGTAATTATTGAAGATAACATTATGTACAACTTATTACTTAGTACAAAGACACCAAACATTAATTATAGTTTTATAGAGAGTTATTAAATGCTTAGATGCTCAATTCTAGTGCTGAGCGGTGCCCTACTTTACTCTTCTACTGTAACTGGTTCATACTCTGCTATTTCCGATGTCGGTTATGTAAACTAATTCAGCTGCTTGTCAGTTTTCATTCATTTTTAACATAGTTATGGTTAGAAAATGAGAAAAAAAAGAGCCAAAACACTTCAACTGCTTTTTTTTTCCAAGTGGCAAGTAGCCGTTATGTCTAATCCTGGATAATACCATACCTAATCTGTAAGATTTATTTGTAGAAGAACTAAGTTATTAGGGGTCTGACTTTTTACTGTATAAACAGTGCCATCTGCTGAGCAATTACTAAAAGGCATCTGTCTAATGTGATTTGAAGTTTAGGTTTACTTTTACTGTAATTATTGACCTATACTATTATATATGGTGCAAATGCTTTAAAACATTTCCCTATTATAGCCATCTTCACGCTGCCTTTAGAAACAGGAGCAAACCAATACTATAAAGCGAGATGCAAGAACTATAAATCCATTGCAGCTTTTCTGGTTTCATGCTACAAAGCTAAAGGGATTCCCCACTTTGGACAATCATTTTTTATTAGAACATTCTGTCACAGAGTATTTCATTTCTGAGACTGTGGATGAAACCAGCAGTGTGTGTACAATCTCCATGCAGCGCCACCACAGCAAAAAAGAACCACAGAAGAAGAAGTATTTTTCTATAGCTGCTCTCTTCTAATTGTCTATGTTCCTCACAGCTCTCTACTAATCAAAATTCATCAATACCAATTCAGGCATTTAAAATACAAACCAAAACCCCTGTCAATCAGGGGATATGTCTCCACTGGGACGTCCAGCAAGAAGCTATGATCTGAGGCAGAATAGGGAGCAAAGGTCCAATTGTCACAAAATGCTACAGGAGAAATGAAACTTTACATGATTCTCACATAAATCTAATGTCTATGTTATATACAAATATGTCAGGTCCTACAGAGAGGGAAGCTCTTTGTACCCACTCTCTGGTCTGGTTAATGTAGATTTAGAAGGTAAGGGGTCAACCTGCATCCCATTAAAGGGCTTGTCTCATGAAAAATATTCTACAGTTTTCAAAGCAGCACCTGGATCTGAATACTTTTGCATGTATCTAAAAATTTAGCATAGCCAGTGAGTTATTCAATAAAATGTATCTGTATAGCGACACCTGCTCTTTGTTCTTTTTCTTATTTCTTTGTCCTGCTCACTGAGAGGGCCGCACATGCTCAGTTTCATTCTTCAACTGCCTCCTGAGCTGTGATAGGGAGAGCTGAGACACGCCCCCTGAGCTGTGATAGGGAGAGCTGAGACACACCCTCTGAGCTGCATCAGAAAAGACACTCCCCTTGAGCTGTTAGCTTGATATAAATCTAGCAGAGCAATGAATGGGGAGATCTCTGGATCCATGTGAGGTACACAGCTGGTTCTGAAAGAGGTTGTCATGTACTTTATGATGTCCAATTTTCATTTTCTACATTAGTCATAGGATAACCTCTTTAAATAAGAAATATCCAATTACCACCACCCCCGAAAAACAAAACGTTATATATTCCACATATAGCATTCAATATCTTAAATGTTCTATATATCTAAAAAAAATAATATAAGAAAATAGTATATGATACCAGGTAAGTGACATAGACCCAGGTCCCTCTTCTCGGCATTATGAGGAGGCTATAAGACCCAGGCCTCAGCCCACATATGCCATATAAGTGGTTGTACTAATGTCTAAGGCATCAGTAGAGGAGATTTTAGACTACAAAGAAAATGGTAAATCTAAATTTATGGAAATATCTGTCAGAATAACCACTAATATATTGTAGTAATAGTAGCAGCTTTAACCAGCACAACCAGGGGTGTAGCTACCATGGAAGTGGGGGAAGCAGCTGCTAAAGGGACCGAACTCAGGAGGGACCCAGGAGGAGGACAAATTCATTTAATTGCAGGGCCCATGGAGTGGCGAGTATAGTGCTCCTATCCTTACACTGGTATTACTCACTTATCCCTGCTTTTGTTCTCTGGGCAACTGCACAGAACTAAGACCTGGCAGCACATAGCTTCAGGACAAGACATATTATCCACAGAACTACACTAGGACCTGCAATGTCAGGTCTCAGTGTAGTGTGTGCCTTGATGAGGTGCTATATGAAGAGCAGAGGTGCCTGCAATACGAGAAGAGTGTTTTTTTGGGGGGGTCCTGCCTGAGGTGTGCATTAAGGGAGCCAAGATAAGGGGGCTTGGTCAAAAATTTGCTTTGGTGCCCAGTCAGTTCTTGTTATTTCACTGAGCACCACCATATTTATAGGGTTTTGCAGAGGTCATCCTATAAAAATAATTTATTGATTGCTAAAATGGTTGTCCAATCCTCTATTCAGGAGGACTTTAAATGGCAAGGTGATCACACGTGCTCTGTTGATTAATTCAGATTCCTTTGGGATTGAGGCAGATAGCCAAGTGCTGCATGAACATTGTTCCATTTATTTAGGGGCTCCCATTCTAGTGCTCAGTGTGGGCCCAGCCATCATACATTTATCAACTGTTGATATAACTATTCAAGATCCCTGACAACTAAATTAAATAAAGGTACAATTAAATTCATACTATAATATTCCTGTATTTTGGTTGATTTTCCTCATTTTTTTAATGGGTTTATGTGGTTAACCACTACAACGTTTTAATAATGACTTACCTGCCTTTGGGTTGCTAGGCACATTTTTGAGCACATACATGGCGATTTTACAAGTCACAAAAAGACCTCTTGTAACTTTCTAGTCCCTAATTGTGGATCTTATTTAGCAGTTAGATCTATCTGTATAAAATTACTGTTGTTTCCAAACTTTTGTGCTGATTAATTTCTTATGTATTTTTTTGTGTGTTTGAAACAGCTCTCCAAAGCTCCTGCAAAGACATATATCTAAAATTTACATGTCCTACTGCCTTCATCTGCCACTAGAAGGAGCTTCGTGCAGACATGACCTTCCTTATCTTTCCTCTTGGTAATGATCAGATTTTTATTTTAAAAAGATTTGCAATCCTCTGTCAGGAGATGTGTATGTTATATTAATGTATGGCCATCCATTGGTTGTGATTAGAGATAAACAATTAATTATTTAGGAGCAAAATTCAACCAAAATTTTTCAAACAAATTCTGATTTGTAAGAATTTCTTGAGATTTATTTCAGGAGAATTTTTCCAGACAGAGAGAGAAAGAGTGGGGGAGAGAGGGAGAAAGACATTTAAAGCACTTTTAATTCAGGTAGAATCGATTCATACCCAAATCTAATTTCTTGGCCAATTCTGATTAATTAGACCAGAAACAAAGTGTGATGCAGCCTGGACTTTGCTAGCATGTCATGGTCTTGAATTTGTATAATGGGAAATTGGAGTTCGTAACACATTTATAATAAAGATAAGGGTGGACAACTCTGTACATACCGTGCTACCATAGAGATTAATGTACAGAAGAATGCAATGGACTAAAATATATTAACAAAGGAATCCATAACTCTGAAACCTTTGCCATGGACACCAAAAGAGAACTTAGCACGCTTATGGCTCTGGGGTATGGACATCTGCTACAAGGAGAATTAACATATGAATATGAGAGATGAGTGAATTATTAAAAAAATTCAATTTGGTTTCTTCGCCGAATTGTACAAAAATTTGCTTTGTGACTAATTACTTCATCACCAGCGCATTTCTTTGATCACAGCATTTGATATAAATAACAGAGTGTTCATTTAAAAAAAATCATACCTCCATTTACTCACAACGGGCTGGCGTCTTGCTTACGTCATTGCAAGAGATGAGTGAATTTTTCAAAAATTCACTTTGCCGTTTTGATCAGAATTTATTCACAGAGAATTACGTTAAAAAATGTCTATTTCCTGGCTGCTGAGAGCCTTTATAGTGGTGTAGAACACTGTGCCTTGCAGTAACACGCATATGGAGTCTGCTTTAGTAGTGAAATAATACTGTGAGTTCATATGACATGCAGATGACAGGCGTCACTCTTAGAATCACTGCACACTTCACTTATTTGGGCAGTCACAGGGCCAAAACTGACTAAATAACTCAAGTATGAACTCAGCCTTACAGTTCAATGTTAGCACCGAGAAGAAGAGCACTTCCTTTAATTTCTATTTCTCCGCTTTTAAAACAGATAGTGATACCTCCCAAAATAGTTATTACTAGAGATGAGCGAACTATTTGGTTTGATCCGAATATATTTGTGGCGAATTGCGATAAAAATTGCTATTTCCGAGTTGCATAGAGCCTTTATATGGGTGTAGAACACTGTGCCTTAAGAAACACACATAGGGAGTGTGCTGGGGTACTGAAATAATATTATATAGTATAACATGCAGATGACAGGTGTCGCTCTTAGAATCACTGCACACTTCACTTATTTGGACAGTTATGGGGCCAAAACTGACCAAATAACTTAAGTATCAACTCAGCCTTACAGGTCGATGTTAGTGTAAAGAAGAAGCACACTCCTTGTACACCGTCGTCAGCTGATTCCACATAGATGTCTACAGAACCTGTTCTATTAAACGCTTATACAAGTAGAGCCCCCCTGACAGAGTGGAGAGGGTGTCAGCAGTAAGTTTGTGTTGATGTCACTGATTAATTTGCCCTTCCTCTGATCCGTCAGATCAATAACCCACAAAAAAACAGATCCTGTCTGTGGAGCATACACCTTCACTCGCTCAATAATCCATCAGTATTGCTAATGGGAAAAAAAAAAAACAGGAGTGGATCTAAAACAGAGATGACACATGTATGGAATATTTGCATGTCTTCTGTGTTTTGTACCCACCCATGCTTTGGCTACCAAATGATAAGCCAATTATGATTGAACCATACAGGCCTTACAGCTGCTACATGGACAGGGTCTCATTTTTCCTTCTCTCTGACATATCAGAAGAAAGGTCAAATAAATGATGATGTCAGCCAGGCTGAACAGCATAAGAAGTCCACAGAGTGGACCTATAACATAGTGGTGAGGTGGAAGCAGCATGAGGAGACCACAGAGTGGCCCAACGAAAGAGTCTGGAGGTGGCAACAGCATGAGGAGGTCACAGAGTAGCAAGACAATGAGAGATTGTGGAGGTGTCAGCAGCATGAGAAGGCCACAGAGTAGCACGATGAAGAAAGATTATGGAGGTGGAAGAAGCATAAGGAGGCCACAGAGTGGCACGACGACAAAGTGTGGAGGTGGCAGCAGCATGAGGAGGCTAGAGTAGCACGACGATAAGAGATTGTGGAGGTGTCAGCAGCATGAGGAAGCCACAGAGTAGCACAACGATGAGAGATTGTCGAGGTGGCAGCAGCATGAAGAGGCCACAGAGTGGCACGACGATGAGAGATTGTGGAGGGGGCAGCAGCATGAGGAGGCCACAGAGTAGCATGACGACAATAGATTGTGGAGGGGCAGCAGCACGAAGAGGCCACAGAGTGGCACGATAACGAGACATTGTGGAGGTGTCAGCAGCATGAGGAGGCCACAGAGTAGCACGACAAGAGATTGTGGAGGTGGCAGCAGCATGAGTAGGCCACAGAGTAGCATGACGACGAAACATTGTGAAGGTGTCAGTACCATGAGGAGGCCACAGAGAGGCACGGCGACAAGAGATTGTGGAAGTAACAGCAGCATGAGGAGGCCACAGAATAGCATGGAGATGAGAGATCGTGGAGGTGGCAGCAGCATGAGGAAGCCACAGAGTAGCATGACGAGAAATTGTGTAGGTAGCAGCAGCATGAGGTGGCCACTTCGGCTCTCCACAATTTAATAATACACGTTCTCCGGCAGAAAAGGCTTGGCAAATTGATTGTCTGGGAAAAAGATTGGGATAATTTGGTTCCATTTGATATTAAATATTTATAATTATAATTAAATAAATGTATAATATTTATAATATTATAATTAAATAAATTAAGTGATGCCTAAGACAGGAGAGAATCGGCCAGTCTTCTGGTTATTCAACGACGTAGTTGCGATGGAGAAAACATTCTAAAAAACAATTTCTCTCCACCTGGAGACGAATGCTTTCAAGATTGATGCAAGTGCGGTATCGGCTGCTCATTGAGCCAGGTACTTCTAGGGGAACCTGCCTGGCATGAACAGGCATCTAGTAGCTACAGACAATGAAAAGACAAAGCTTCAAGATTTCTTGGAGCCCGGAAGAGTCGTGAAATTTATCAAGATTCAAACCTTAACTACCAGCCCCTTGTCTCTTCGTCAGGGAAAAGATCACGAGTTCCCATTCATCATGGACATCATGTGGTGCATGGAGATGGAGAGGGTCTTTGGATTCCCCCGGCACTATACGGTCGTCTCAGAAATTAACCGCTGCAACCGACAGAAGCTCCTGGGAAGGTCATGGAGTGTCCCGGTCATCTATTCACCCCGCTGAGGGATTATTTTGAAAGTGTGTAGAAGCCACACGGGGCCCCCACGCTGCAGATTTATCATGGAGACACCGGATTTTATAATATTACATTATTATATATAGAAAAAAAAAATGAAGCCCCTTCGTCACTTGGCTCCCAAGTGCCATAAGCTACATCATTATCATCAAGTACTATCTGAATGTCACTGATGTCCTCCTCCACTGACTCTGGATAAGGAGCCTGACCGCTCACAAAACCCTCTCCCATGCCACTCTCCTTATCACTACTTGCCCGCCTAGTGGAGGAAAGGACAGAGGCAGGTTGAGGACAGGTGAGGGCACAGGGCCGGCTCCCAGGCCATGCCAACTAAGGGTTGTGTCTGACGAACCCACCGACTGTTGGCTGGGGGTGTCTGATGTTACTTGGGATGAAGTGGATGACTGAGTTAACCAATCAAGATCTGCTGGGTTTCTGGTCAAGATACAACCGCTAGATGACACCAGGAGCTCAGGCTTCTCGCCGCGACTCCTGCTGCCATGCCCCCTTACTCTGTTGAGATCTCTGCCTGTGTCAGAAACATTTAGGCCTCTGCCACTCCTCTGTGCATGGCCTGGCACTTCTCTGTCTGACATAGCTTTTAATCTATTTATTTCAGCTAAAAGTAATTAAAACATCCCTAAAAGAGACAAATATGTTTTTCTTTTTGTACTGAAAAAGGCCACTAAACGCTTTTAACACATATAACTGCAGAAGTAAACTGAGAATATATTTTTCTTTTTGTACTGAAATATGCCACTAAACGCTTTCACCACATATAGCTGCAGAAGTGAATTGAGAATATATTTTATTTTTGTAATAAAATACTCCACTTAACACTTTCAACACATATAGCTGCATATATATATTTTACTTTTTGTACTGAAGTACATCTGCAGAAGTAAACTGCGTATATATTTTTCGTATTATTTATTGTACTGAAAGAGGCCACTAAATGCTTTCACCACATATCACTGCTGAAGTGAACTGCATATATATTTTTCTTTTTCCACAGATATAAGCCACTAAAGGCTTTTCAGCATAGCACGTGCACCCCAATAGCAAATTAATGGAATGACAGAGCTGACGCCTCTCCCTGCACTAAGATGCTGTGAAATAATGCCTCCCTATCCTTTATCTACACTTGTTGGGGTGCTAGTAAGTTGGGCACCCTGCTCAACCGAGTCCACGCACCGTGTAGCACTCAGCCTTTTGCATGGAAAATTCGCAATTAGAATATTTGCGACATATCTCCCTGCACTAGGATGCTGTGAAATGATGCCTCCCTATCCTTTCTGACATCTCTTCCTGCACTAAGATGCTGTGAAATGATGCCTCCCTATACTTTCCCTACACTTATAAATAGTTTCATTTTTTTTTTTGTCACAATGAGGATTTTTCCTATTGCTGTCCTTAGCGCCTTCTCACATCTGTCCCTGCACTCCAAACGCTGAAAAATGTCTGAATCTAAGATGGCCACCGTATATATAGGGCTGTGACATCACAGGGCTGTCTGGCTGCTGATTGGCTGCATGCATGGCATTATGGGTCATCCCGCCTTACCAGAGTTCCTTGCTCTATGTCCTCACATGTGTAGCCACCATTTTAGGAAAAATTGTGATTCGTTACCATGAAGTGCAATGAAATTTGCATTCATTGTGAATCAAATTTTTCCTGAAATTCGGATCGATTTCCACTTCGTCAGCTTCAATTCGCTCATCTCTAGTCATTGCACACGGGATTTCGAATGAGATCTTCAAACAAGATGGCGGTGGCCGGCCCATAGCGAGCAAATGGATGAGATAAGTATGATTTTTATATATTTTTTACACTATTTCAAGTTAAATTGATTCTCTACCATGAAGCGCAAGGAAATTTGGCTTCGCGGTGAATCCGATGTATCCTGAAATTCAGATTGAAGTCCACTTCATGGACTTTGATTCGCTCAACACTAATGATTATGATAAGTGTGTATTGTGTCATGTGTATTTATGTGTCATTTATATTCATAAAGTACTTATTCCCTACTTGTCAAGCGCCATTGTAATCTGGAAGGTCATGATGTGGTTCAGGATCAAACACAAAAGGGTTAATACACTTGAAGCTTTCCTCTTAGATAGCTAGATTGTATGTGGAACTTTTATGTGTGGACATATTTTCTATAGTTTCTTACAAAAGATATGTGTACAAATTGGGGTGAGACTTCAGAAGTGCTTACAATCCAGCTGAGCTCAGCATGTCTATAGGATTGCATGCAAACCTGCTGAGTTTCATGTATGTCCCATTTCTCCAAAAATCATTATCTCAAAGGACACTTGCAAGAGCTATTCATTTTCAGGATGACCTCTGCCAACTATGTGACATCCAGGAATGAATGCTGCTAGTGTTACTCATCCTTGTCCACGACCCTTAGTTAATTTAATTTTATTCCCAGGAAAATGACTATAGAAAGGCAAATTATAAGAATAATGAACTGTTACCCAATTGATTATTTCACAGTCATGTAGAGATTTATGTTATAGATGGGACCCTAGCAATATAGATGGAATTCCCATGCAATAAAATAATCATTGTATATAACAAGTTCCATAATTAATCCTGTAATAGCACAATATTAACAGCTCTGCGTCTCTTTGTACGTATTCATATTCTACACAGTGAATGGAAATTTAAGGCCATATTATATGAGTATATAATATCAGATTCTCGCTTTGACCTTCTTTACGATGTTGAATTAAAAAATAATTTCTGATGACTTATGATACCACTTGAGTCCGAATAGATTTGAGCTTAGTGTCTGAACTCTATGGTATACAAATCAAATACATGAGTGTGATGTGAGCCTTTGAAAGTTAGTGTAGGATTTGCATTATGGTCTCATATGCATTTAGCAGATATGCTACAGTAGTCCTGGAAATGCATACTTATATTGACATTTGGTTTTACCAATTGGGAATGTGTCCATACTCTCCAATCGGTGCTGACAGTGTCACAATGTATTGTGATTTATGGAGGGAAAGGTAACACCCACTTGCCAATTTATTCATACATACATGGAGTGATAGAGGTGGATTATCACTAGTGTTGAGTAAATTGAAGTGTCCGAAGTAAAATTTCAATCTAAATTTCAGGGAAAATTTGAATAACTAAAAAGCCGAATTTCCTTGTGCTTTGTCGATTTTAACTGAAATGGGGTAAAAAAAAAAAAATCACTCACCGTATCCATTTGAGCATGAAGATTCTACCACCGCCATCTTGATTGAAGATCCCGTGCTAAATCTCTTGCACGATGACGTATGATGTCCCCACGCTGGCCGACGTGATTACATCATCACACACCATGCAAGATTTTGCACTGGATCTTTAATCAAGATGGTGGTGGTGGACTCTTCACGATCAAATGGTTGAGGTGAGTATGATTTATTTATTTAAATTGTAGACTTAATGTTACTGTCAAATGCCATGATCAGCGATGAACACGGCATCTGAGATGTACAATGATGGGAGCGTTGCAATCGCCATTCCCTGTCTTTGAACCCACTACTTATAAAGAAATGCGCTTCATGGTGAAGTAATGCATCACAAAAAAAAATTTCATTAAATTCGGTGAAGCAGCTAAATTAAATGTTCAAGAAATTCGCTCAACACTAATTATTACAATGCAGGTGTAAGAAAAATGCTTCAGCAATGTTATTTCATGGTGAACAGATGTGTATGGAGAGATAGCACGTTCTCTTTAATGTGTCATCAGAAAATGACCTACTGTTGAAATCATGTTTTTTATATATTTTTTTTTAATTTGTGATGATTTTTATGTATCTTAGTCTACAATAAGAAAATAAAGTCCTGTTTTTTTTAAACTGGCCACTAAGCCTAATAGACACCACTTTTGGGCCTAATAATATGTTGAGACTTCCTGTTCTGTACAGGTATTACCAATGAATTGTTAACACAGGATTCATCTTTTGCAATAGGTGATATCACAAAATATATAATATATTAGATATAAAACTAGCAGAAGGACCCTGCTTCGCACTGGTATATTTCCTCTATTTCATTTCATGTTTGTGCATGAGGTTAAAAGATATTCACAGTGATCTCCATCACAGTGACCTCTACATCATCCAGCCCCTTTAACAGTGACTTCCACAGTACCCCGCTGCCTTAAGAGTGACCTCCACAGCAGCTGCACTTTAATAGTGGCCTCCACAGTCCCCTGCCCCCTTAAAGGGGTTGTCCGGGATTGGGGACATTACTCTAATAGTACAAGTGTGGCATACACATTACATACAAGCAGGTAGTACCTTTGGCACAGATTTCTGCAGCCCCGTTTTAATCTTTGAAATTCATGTCCGGAAGTTACTGTTTTCTCCTCAGTGACGTACCGGGTCCCTTGCAGGCAAGCAAAGCTTCCTCTTCTGCTGCTCAGGGAGCCCGGTGACGTCACTGGCAGAAAATGAATCGAGGTGAATATTGATGAGGGGTGGAGTTACGGCGGCTTAACAAGCACCGCCCCTTAACAACCAGCTCGGCCTCGCCCCTTGACAACCCGCTCAGCCCCGCCCCTCCAGTCCAGTGAGCTTCAGAATGAATGGCGGAGTTACAGCGGAGTAGAGAGACAGCTGTAACCACCTGATGCTGCGCTGCCCCAGGACCCACAGGGCAGTGCAGCCGGAAGTCAGGTAAAGATAAACAGATATATAAACAATGAGTGGGGGACCGTTGGAACCACATAGAAGAGGCAAAAATAGCTGAAAATGTATGGAGGCCTTTACTTAGATGTACATTGTGAGTAAACATGTTTTTTTTAAAAACATTTGGTCCCGGACAACCCCTTTAACAGTGACCTCCACAGTACCCGCCCCTTTAACAGTGACCTCCACAGCGGCCTTCCCCCTTAACAGTAACATCCACAGCGTTCGCCCCTTTAACAGTGATCTCTTCAGCACTCTGCCCCTTAACACTGACCTCAATAGCAGACTATCCCCTTAACTGTGACCTCTACAGCCACCTGCCCCCATAACTTTGACCTTCACAGCACTTCACTCCCTTAACAGTATCACCCACAGCGCTTTGCCCCTTTAAACATCGCTTACAGCAGTGAAGAAAAATGGCTGGGTTGTTATGGAAACCTGGTGTAAAACTGTGTATGTCAAGACTAGGGGCCTGCCTCTATTGGCTGATAAGGGTCATGTGACCGTGCGTATGGCAGTTGGGATATACGTTGGGATATAAGTGAAAGACCTGTGGGTTTTTATTGGCTAATGCAGGTTGCAAACTTTCGACTCTAGAAAGGGAATTTTTATTTTACTCTCTTTTAAAGTAAACTTTTTTCAGAAAAAAATAATAATTCTATACATCTGCATAAGACTGGAACTAACTTCCGTTACATAGAATAAATGTAATAATTTGCATGTTGTATACCTTTTTAGTGTGAACAATAGCATAAAGTGCTTTGATATTCCTTACTTAAAAATGTACGACAGAAAGGTACACTTTGGCCCACAGACTATAATTATATCCTTCATTTATACTGTATGTTTCTGTACATTTTTTTGTGAATTGTTCCAAATAGGCAGAGGAGTGCTTCTGTAGATCTACTATTATACATTACTACTGGTAGGAATTGCATGTGCTTTCGTGACACATTATTTCCCAAAGAGCTGCAAAAAAGTTCTCTTTTTGAGTTGCAAAGAACTTATGATCACACACCTCATGTTCCTGCAAAGATAGCATCACTGAATCTAACCAGACGGCACAAGAAACATTCTTTCAAAAATCAGTTTGAAGTATGTCTATATTCAGACTTGAAGATTCAGTCTCTTCTGGAAAAAACTGCAGTTTCAAAAGAGCCAAAGCTGACTTTCTGCAAATCGACACATCAGAATTAGATTGCTGTTTACTAGAGTTGAGCGAACACCTGGATGTTCGGGTTCGAGAAGTTCGGCCGAACATCCCGGAAATGTTCGGGTTCGGGATCCGAACCCGATCCGAACTTCGTCCCGAACCCGAACCCCATTGAAGTCAATGGGGACCCGAACTTTTCGGCACTAAAACGGCTGTAAAACAGCCCAGGAAAGGGCTAGAGGGCTGCAAAAGGCAGCAACATGTAGGTAAATCCCCTGCAAACAAATGTGGATAGGGAAATTAATTAAAATAAAAATTAAATAAATAAAAATTAACCAAAATCAATTGGAGAGAGGTTCCATAGCAGAGAATCTGGCTTCCCGTCACCCACCACTGGAACAGTCCATTCTCAGATATTTAGGCCCCGGCACCCAGGCAGAGGAGAGAGGTCCCGTAACAGACAATCTGGCTTCATGTCAGCAGAGAATCAGTCTTCATGTCATAGCAGAGAATCAGGCTTCACGTCACCCACCACTGTAACAGTCCATTTTCATAAATTTAGGCCCAGCACCCAGGCAGAGGAGAGAGGTCCCGTAACAGACAATCTGGCTTCATGTCAGGAGAGAATCAGTCTTCATGTCATAGCAGAGAATCAGGCTTCACGTCACCCACCACTGCAACAGTCCATTTTCATAAATTTAGGCCCAGCACCCAGGCAGAGGAGAGAGGTCCCGTAACAGACAATCTGGCTTCATGTCAGCAGAGAATTAGTCTGCATGTCATAGCAGAGAATCAGGCTTCACGTCAGCCACCAATGCAACAGTCCATTGTCAGATATTTAGGCCCAGCACCCAGGCAGAGGAGAGAGGTCCCGTAACAGAGGATCTGGCTTCATGTCACCAGAGAATCAGTCTGCATGTCATAGCAGAGAATCAGGCTTCACGTCACCCACCACTGCAACAGTCCATTTTCATAAATTTAGGCCCAGCACCCAGGCAGAGGAGAGAGGTCCCGTAACAGAGGATCTGGCTTCATGTCACCAGAGAATCAGTCTGCATGTCATAGCAGAGAATCAGGCTTCACGTCAGCCACCACTGCAACAATCCATTGGCATATATTTAGGCCTAGCACACAGGCAGAGGAGAGAGGTCCCGTAACAGACAATCTGGCTTCATGTCAGCAGAGAATCAGTCTTCATATCATAGCAGAGAATCAGGCTTCACGTCAGCCACCAATGCAACAGTCCATTGTCAGATATTTAGGCCCAGCACCCAGGCAGAGGAGAGAGGTCCCGTAACAGAGGATCTGGCTTCATGTCAGCAGAGAATCAGTCTTCATGTCATAGCAGAGAATCAGGCTTCACGTCACCCACCACTGTAAGAGTCCATTTTCATAAATTTAGGCCCAGCACCCAGGCAGAGGAGAGAGGTCCCGTAACAGACAATCTGGCTTCATGTCAGCAGAGAATTAGTCTGCATGTCATAGCAGAGAATCAGGCTTCACGTCAGCCACCACTGCAACAGTCCATTGTCATAAATTCAGGCCCAGCACCCAGGCAGAGGAGAGAGGTCCCGTAACAGACAATCTGGCTTCATGTCAGCAGAGAATCAGTCTGCATGTCATAGCAGAGAATGAGGCTTCACGTCACCCACCACTGCAACAGTCCATTTTCATAAATTTAGGCCCAGCACCCAGGCAGAGGAGAGAGGTCCCGTAACAGAGGATCTGGCTTCATGTCAGCAGAGAATCAGTCTGCATGTCATAGCAGAGAATCAGGCTTCACGTCAGCCACCACTGCAACAGTCCATTGTCATAAATTTAGGCCCAGCACCCAGGCAGAGGAGAGAGGTCCCGTAACAGACAATCTGGCTTCATGTCAGCAGAGAATTAGTCTGCATGTCATAGCAGAGAATCAGGCTTCACGTCAGCCACCACTGCAACAATCCATTGGCATATATTTAGGCCTAGCACACAGGCAGAGGAGAGAGGTCCCGTAACAGACAATCTGGCTTCATGTCAGCAGAGAATCAGTCTTCATATCATAGCAGAGAATCAGGCTTCACGTCAGCCACCAATGCAACAGTCCATTGTCAGATATTTAGGCCCAGCACCCAGGCAGAGGAGAGAGGTCCCGTAACAGACAATCTGGCTTCATGTCAGCAGAGAATCAGTCTGCATGTCATAGCAGAGAATGAGGCTTCACGTCACCCACCACTGCAACAGTCCATTTTCATAAATTTAGGCCCAGCACCCAGGCAGAGGAGAGAGGTCCCGCAACAGAGGATCTGGCTTCATGTCAGCAGAGAATCAGTCTGCATGTCATAGCAGAGAATCAGGCTTCACGTCAGCCACCACTGCAACAGTCCATTGTCATAAATTCAGGCCCAGCACCCAGGCAGAGGAGAGAGGTCCCGTAACAGACAATCTGGCTTCATGTCACCAGAGAATCAGTCTGCATGTCATAGCAGAGAATGAGGCTTCACGTCAGCCACCACTGCAACAATCCATTGGCATATATTTAGGCCTAGCACACAGGCAGAGGAGAGGTTCATTCAACTTTGGGTAGCCTTGCAATATAATGGTAAAATGAAAATAAAAATAGGATTGAATGAGGAAGTGCCCTGGAGTCCAATAATATATGGTTATGGGGAGGTAGTTAATGTCTAATCTGGACAAGGGACGGACAGGTCCTGTGGGATCCATGCCTGGTTCATTTTTATGAACGTCAGCTTGTCCACATTGGCTGTAGACAGGCGGCTGCGTTTGTCTGTAATGACGCCCCCTGCCGTGCTGAATACACGTTCAGACAAAACGCTGGCTGCCGGGCAGGCCAGCACCTCCAAGGCATAAAAGGCTAGCTCTGGCCACGTGGACAATTTAGAGACCCAGAAGTTGAATGGGGCCGAACCATCAGTCAGTACGTGGAGGGGTGTGCACACGTACTGTTCCACCATGTTAGTGAAATGTTGCCTCCTGCTACCACGTTGCGTATCAGGTGGTGGTGCAGTTAGCTGTGGCGTGTTGACAAAAGTTTTCCACATCTCTGCCATGCTAACCCTGCCCTCAGAGGAGCTGGCCGTGACACAGCTGCCTTGGCGACCTCTTGCTCCTCCTCTGCCTTGGCCTTGGGCTTCCACTTGTTCCCCTGTGACATTTGGGAATGCTCTCAGTAGCGCGTCTACCAACGTGCGCTTGTACTCGCGCATCTTCCTATCACGCTCCAGTGCAGGAAGTAAGGTGGGCACATTGTCTTTGTAGCGTGGATCCAGCAGGGTGGCAACCCAGTAGTCCGCACAGGTTAAAATGTGGGCAACTCTGCTGTCGTTGCGCAGGCACTGCAGCATGTAGTCGCTCATGTGTGCCAGGCTGCCCAGGGGTAAGGACAAGCTGTCCTCTGTGGGAGGCGTATCGTCATCGTCCTGCCTTTCCCCCCAGCCACGCACCAGTGATGGACCCGAGCTGCGTTGGGTGCCACCCCGCTGTGACCATGCTTCATCCTCATCCTCCTCCACCTCCTCCTCATCCTCGTCCTCCTCGTCCTCCAGTAGTGGGCCCTGGCTGGCCACATTTGTACCTGGCCTCTGCTGTTGCCAAAAACCTCCCTCTGAGTCACTTCGAAGAGACTGGCCTGAAAGTGCTAAAAATGACCCCTCTTCCTCCTCCTCCTCCTCCTCCTGGGCCACCTCCTCTTCCATCATCGCCCTAAGTGTTTTCTCAAGGAGACATAGAAGTGGTATTGTAACGCTGATAACGGTGTCATCGCCACTGGCCATGTTGGTGGAGTACTCGAAACAGCGCAACAGGGCACACAGGTCTCGCATGGAGGCCCAGTCATTGGTGGTGAAGTGGTGCTGTTCTGTAGTGCGACTGACCCGTGCGTGCTGCAGCTGAAACTCCACTATGGCCTGCTGCTGCTCGCACAGTCTGTCCAGCATGTGCAAGGTGGAGTTCCACCTGGTGGGCACGTCGCATATGAGGCGGTGAGCGGGAAGGCCGAAGTTACGCTGTAGCGCAGACAGGCGAGCAGCGGCAGGATGTGAACGCCGGAAGCGCGAACAGACGGCCCGCACTTTATGCAGCAGCTCTGACATGTCGGGGTAGTTGTGAATGAACTTCTGCACCACCAAATTCAGCACATGCGCCAAGCAAGGGATGTGCGTCAAATTGGCTAGTCCCAGAGCTGCAACGAGATTTCGCCCATTATCACACACCACCAGGCCGGGCTTGAGGCTCACCGGCAGCAACCACTCGTCGGTCTGTTGTTCAATACCCCGCCACAACTCCTGTGCGGTGTGGGGCCTGTCCCCCAAACATATGAGTTTCAGAATGGCCTGCTGACGTTTACCCCGGGCTGTGCTGAAGTTGGTGGTGAAGGTGTGTGGCTGACTGGATGAGCAGGTGGAAGAAGAGGAGGAGGAAGCCGAGAAGGAGGAGGTGGCAACAGGAGGCAAAGAATGTTGCCCTGCGATCCTTGGCGGCGGAAGGACGTGCGCCAAACAGCTCTCCGCCTGGGGCCCAGCTGCCACTACATTTACCCAGTGTGCAGTTAGGGAGATATAGCGTCCCTGGCCGTGCTTACTGGTCCACGTATCTGTGGTTAGGTGGACCTTGCTACAGATGGCGTTGCGCAGTGCACACTTGATTTTATCGGATACTTGGTTGTGCAGGGAAGGCACGGCTCTCTTGGAGAAGTAGTGCCGGCTGGGAACAACATACTGTGGGACAGCAAGCGACATGAGCTGTTTGAAGCTGTCTGTGTCCACCAGCCTAAATGACAGCATTTCATAGGCCAGTAGTTTAGAAATGCTGGCATTCAGGGCCAGGGATCGAGGGTGGCTAGGTGGGAATTTACGCTTTCTATCAAATGTTTGTGAGATGGAGAGCTGAACGCTGGCGTGTGACATGGTTGAGACGCTTGGTGACGGAGGTGGTGGTGGTGGTGTTGGTGGTACATCCCCTGTTTGCTGGGCGGCAGGTGCCAACGTTCCTCCAGAGGCGGAGGAAGAGGCCGAGGCGGCAGCAGCAGAATAGGCCGAGGCGGCAGCAGCAGAAGAGGTAGCAGGGGGAGCCTGAGTGACTTCCTTGGTTTTAAGGTGTTTACTCCACTGCAGTTCATGCTTTGCATGCAGGTGCCTGGTCATGCAGGTTGTGCTCAGGTTCAGAACGTTAATGCCTCGCTTCAGGCTCTGATGGCACAGCGTGCAAACCACTCGGGTCTTGTCGTCAGCACATTGTTTGAAGAAGTGCCATGCCAGGGAACTCCTTGAAGCTGCCTTTGGGGTGCTCGGTCCCAGATGGCGGCGGTCAGTAGCAGGCGGAGTCTCTTGGCGGCGGGTGTTCTGCTTTTGCCCACTGCTCCCTCTTTTGCTACGCTGTTGGCTCGGTCTCACCACTGCCTCTTCCTCCGAACTGTGAAAGTCAGTGGCACGACCTTCATTCCATGTGGGGTCTAGGACCTCATCGTCCCCAGCATCGTCTTCCACCCAGTCTTGATCCCTGACCTCCTGTTCAGTCTGCACACTGCAGAAAGACGCAGCAGTTGGCACCTGTGTTTCGTCATCATCAGAGACATGCTGAGGTGGTATTCCCATGTCCTCATCATCAGGAAACATAAGTGGTTGTGCGTCAGTGCATTCTATGTCTTTCACCGCTGGGGAAGGGCTAGGTGGATGCCCTTGGGAAACCCTGCCAGCGGAGTCTTCAAACAGCATAAGAGACTGCTGCATAACTTGAGGCTGAGACAGTTTCCCTGGTATGCATGGGGGTGATGTGACAGACTGATGGGGTTGGTTTTCAGGCGCCATCTGTGCGCTTTCTGCAGAAGACTGGGTGGGAGATAATGTGAACGTGCTGGATCCACTGTCGGCCACCCAATTGACTAATGCCTGTACCTGCTCAGGCCTTACCATCCTTAGAACGGCATTGGGCCCCACCATATATCGCTGTAAATTCTGGCGGCTACTGGGACCTGAGGTAGTTGGTACACTAGGACGTGTGGATGTGGCAGAACGGCCACGTCCTCTCCCAGCACCAGAGGGTCCACTAACACCACCACGACCATGTCCACGTCCGCGTCCCTTACTAGATGTTTTTCTCATTGTTATGGTTCACCACAACAACAAATATATTATTTGGCCCAATGTATTGTATTCAAATTCAGCGGGATATAAATTTGAGGCCTAGTATTTAGGCGCTGGGTGACCGGTATGGATTTAGTGACAGAATTAGACTTGGAAATGCACAGAAGCGTGTGTGTGAAGTTATTCTGAATGACCCTATGTGCACCTTGAATATTATATACCCTTTTAGGGATAGATTTCAAATAGCTCTGATATAGCAGAAACCACTAAATTATGAAATTGCTAAATTGGGAATTGTACTTCAACCCAGAACAAAAAATGTGCTTTGACGGACACTAAATAACTTTCCCAGCTACAACAGGACAGCGGTAACGAGAGATTTAGCAGGATATAAATTTGAGGCCTAGTATTTAGGCGCTGGGTGACAGGTATGGGTTTAGTGACAGAATTAGACTTGAAAATACACAGTAGCGGGTGTGTGTGAAGTTATTCTGAATGACCCAATGTGCACCTTGAATATTATATACCCTTTTAGGGATAGATTTCAAATAGCTCTGATATAGCAGAAACCACTAAATTATGAAATTGCTAAATTGGGAATTGTACTTCAACCCAGAACAAAAAATGTGCTTTGACGGACACTAAATAACTTTCCCAGCTACAACAGGACAGCGGTAACGAGAGATTTAGCAGGATATAAATTTGAGGCCTAGTATTTAGGCGCTGGGTGACAGGTATGGGTTTAGTGACAGAATTAGACTTGAAAATACACAGTAGCGGGTGTGTGTGAAGTTATTCTGAATGACCCAATGTGCACCTTGAATATTATATACCCTTTTAGGGATAGATTTCAAATAGCTCTGATATAGCAGAAACCACTAAATTATGAAATTGCTAAATTGGGAATTGTACTTCAACCCAGAACAAAAAATGTGCTTTGACGGACACTAAATAACTTTCCCAGCTACAACAGGACAGCGGTAACGAGAGATTTAGCGGGATATAAATTTGAGGCCTAGTATTTAGGCGCTGGGTGACCGGTATGGATTTAGTGACAGAATTAGACTGGGATATGGCCAAAAAATAACCACACTATTGCTGGTTAAATGCACTTGGTGACGGGCGCAGCTTGCCCCTGATGTAGTATATGGCCAAAAAATGAACAGACTATTGCTGGTTAAATGCACTTGGTGTCACAGCTTGACCAACCACACTACTGAGGGTTAAATGCACTTGGTGACGGGCGCAGCTTGCCCCTGATGTAGTATATGGCCAAAAAATAAACAGACTATTGCTGGTTAAATGCACTTGGTGTGACAGCTTCACCCTGATGTAGGCTTTAGCCAGAAAACAACCACACCATTGAGGGTTAAATGCACTTGGTGACAGGCGCAGCTTGCCCCTGATTTTGTATATGGCCAAAAAATGAACAGACTATTGCTGGTTAAATGCACTTGGTGTGACAGCTTCACCCTGATGTAGGCTTTAGCCAAAAAACAACCACACCATTGAGGGTTAAATGCACTTGGTGACAGGCGCAGCTTGCCCCTGATTTTGTATATGGCCAAAAAATGAACAGACTATTGCTGGTTAAATGCACTTGGTGTGACAGCTTCACCCTGATGTAGGCTTTAGCCAAAAAACAACCACACCATTGAGGGTTAAATGCACTTGGTGACAGGCGCAGCTTGCCCCTGATTTTGTATATGGCCAAAAAATGAACAGACTATTGCTGGTTAAATGCACTTGGTGTGACAGCTTCACCCTGATGTAGGCTTTAGCCAAAAAACAACCACACCATTGAGGGTTAAATGCACTTGGTGACAGGCGCAGCTTGCCCCTGATTTTGTATATGGCCAAAAAATGAACAGACTATTGCTGGTTAAATGCACTTGGTGTGACAGCTTCACCCTGATGTAGGCTTTAGCCAAAAAACAACCACACCATTGAGGGTTAAATGCACTTGGTCGCAGCTTGTGCTGGCGCACCACAAGACACAAAATGGCCGCCGATCACCCCAGAAAAATGTGACTGACAAACGGTCTGGGCAGCCTAAAAACAGTGAGCAATTGAGGATCAGCAGCTCAATGATCCACAGCTGCAGATCGATCAGTTAATCAAGTCCTTTGGAGGAGTTAATCTGCCTAATCTCGCCCTACTGTCGCAGCCGCAACCTCTCCCTACGCTAATCAGAGCAGAGTGACGGGCGGCGCTATGTGACTCCAGCTTAAATAGAGGCTGGGTCACATGGTGCTCTGGCCAATCACAGCCATGCCAATAGTAGGCATGGCTGTGATGGCCTCTTGGGGCAAGTAGTATGACGCTTGTTGATTGGCTGCTTTGCAGCCTTTCAAAAAGCGCCAAGAAAGCGTCACAAAAGCGCCAAGAAAGCGACGAACACCGAACCCGAACCCGGACTTTTACGAAAATGTCCGGGTTCGGGTCCGTGTCACGGACACCCCAAAATTCGGTACGAACCCGAACTATACAGTTCGAGTTCGCTCATCCCTACTGTTTACCAATGCAATGGTTCTGTGCTTATTAGGAAATATGAAACAATCAAATTAAGCATTATGGGGAAAATTTGTCCAAAGTGGTGCTAAGCAAAATCGGCTTAGTTACCAAAAACAACCAGATTGTTGCTTACATTGTAAAAGGAGAATTGGAAGGTAGAATCTGGTTGCTATGAGCAACTAAACCCATTTTCCTTTGCTCCACTTTTGACAAATCCCCCTTTATGTGTGGAATATTCACATACAGGGAGTGCAGAATTATTAGGCAAGTTGTATTTTTGAGGATTAATTTTATTATTGAACAACAACCATGTTCTCAATGAACCCAAAAAACTCATTAATATCAAAGCTGAATATTTTTGGAAGTAGTTTTTAGTTTGTTTTTAGTTTTAGCTATTTTAGGGGGATATCTGTGTGTGCAGGTGACTATTACTGTACATAATTATTAGGCAACTTAACAAAAAACAAATATATACCCATTTCAATTATTTATTTTTACCAGTGAAACCAATATAACATCTCAACATTCACAAATATACATTTCTGACATTCAAAAACAAAACAAAAACAAATCAGTCACCAATATAGCCACCTTTCTTTGCAAGGACACTCAAAAGCCTGCCATCCATGGATTCTGTCAGTGTTTTGATCTGTTCACCATCAACATTGCGTGCAGCAGCAACCACAGCCTCCCAGACACTGTTCAGAGAGGTGTACTGTTTTCCCTCCTTGTAAATCTCACATTTGATGATGGACCACAGGTTCTCAATGGGGTTCAGATCAGGTGAACAAGGAGGCCATGTCATTAGATTTTCTTCTTTTATACCCTTTCTTGCCAGCCACGCTGTGGAGTACTTGGACGCGTGTGATGGAGCATTGTCCTGCATGAAAATCATGTTTTTCTTGAAGGATGCAGACTTCTTCCTGTACCACTGCTTGAAGAAGGTGTCTTCCAGAAACTGGCAGTATGACTGGGAGTTGAGCTTGACTCCATCCTCAACCCGAAAAGGCCCCACAAGCTCATCTTTGATGATACCAGCCCAAACCAGTACTCCACCTCCACCTAGCTGGCTTCTGAGTCGGACTGGAGCTCTCTGCCCTTTACCAATCCAGCCACGGGCCCATCCATCTGGCCCATCAAGACTCACTCTCATTTCATCAGTCCATAAAACCTTAGAAAAATCAGTCTTGAGATATTTCTTGGCCCAGTCTTGACGTTTCAGCTTGTGTGTCTTGTTCAGTGGTGGTCGTCTTTCAGCCTTTCTTACCTTGGCCATGTCTCTGAGTATTGCACACCTTGTGCTTTTGGGCACTCCAGTGATGTTGCAGCTCTGAAATATGGCCAAACTGGTGGCAAGTGGCATCTTGGCAGCTGCACGCTTGACTTTTCTCAGTTCATGGGCAGTTATTTTGCGCCTTGGCTTTTCCACACGCTTCTTGCGACCCTGTTGACTATTTTGAATTAAACGCTTGATTGTTCGATGATCACGCTTCAGAAGCTTTGCAAATTTAAGAGTGCTGCATCCCTCTGCAAGATATCTCACTATTTTTGACTTTTCTGAGCCTGTCAAGTCCTTCTTTTGACCCATTTTGCCAAAGGAAAGGAAGTTGCCTACTAATTATGCACACCTGATATAGGGTGTTGATGTCATTAGACCACACCCCTTCTCATTACAGAGATGCACATCACCTAATATGCTTAATTGGTAGTAGGCTTTCAAGCCTATACAGCTTGGAGTAAGACAACATGCATAAAGAGGATGATGTGGTCAAAATACTCATTTGCCTAATAATTCTGCACTCCCTGTATAGGCTGTTAATATGTGACAATTTTTTTTATGGCAGCATCCTTTTAAATTTCCTGTAGATACTTTGTACCTTTTTGTTTCTAAGCATTGTATTTAATGCAGTACACCAAAAGGAATCTGTAAGGTACAAGTACACAATATAATCTGTGAAATTAATGGTGAGCAACTTGGGCCAACTGCAGTCCTTACTTGCTTGATCTGTGACCCCTGCCTTTTGTTTGTGGACAGTACACAGCTCCATATACACTGCATATTTACATTTGGACTCTGGTTAGAGAGAGTCAAGAACTTCTTCTCAGACCTCCATAGTATGGTAAGTTGACCATCCCTGCTTTAAGAGGTCCGACACCAGGCACCCCCGCCGATCAGCTGTATAAAGGGAAGCCATGTGCAGTGTGAACATGCCATCTCCCTTCTCTCTTACTACTTGCTGCTGCTATGTCTATGACAAAGCAGCAACGAGCAGTAAGGGATACAGGAGATAGCACGTATACACTACGCATATCTCCCAGGTCTTGTATTTTTTTTCCCTCTTGCTGTTGACTGTTTATAAATTTTTTCAGTTTCTCTCCTTATTTGTCTCTTTCTCTCTCCAAAATTCACCAGAACTGAATCCACCTTATTTTTTTTACAACAGGTCAATGAAGCTTAACCCAAAGCCTAAGTTCAGCAATACAATAGTGACACATAACAGATACAACCTTAATCTTGCTAGTTGTTCAATATACTGAAGAACTAGGCTTCACATACAGCAGGCAGAACTTCGCCAAGTACCAAAAGTATCACTTGGTTCTAGATATCTCAGGGGTTACAGTAGGGTAAAACTGAATAACAGTACAGTTGAAAGAATCATATATGGAACATGTGAGCAGTGCACCCACAGCTACCTACCCATCTAGGTGTTGAGGCCCCCATCTGTTTACTCCATATATGGAACATGCATCAACATTAGGCAACAAGTACACAGAAATAGTTTACCAATAGATGGAAGGAACCAACTGACTAACAACTGATGAAGGAGATGGCAGACCAACAATAGGGCAAACTAAAGACGTATATGGGATTCAGGTAGAGTGGTGAATGGCAATGAGCATAAATAAAGGCATTGCTAAACTGACCATGCTCTGCATTATCACCCATCAAGAAAGTCAAGACAAATCAAAACCAAACAGAAAACAGAATTCATATCCAACACAACTACAATGCTAGCAGCAATGAAAGACTGTAGAACCACAGATCCCAAGAAACACTGACACAATGCCAATAGACTAAACTATGATACAAAATCTGGAAACATGTGTGCATAGCTTTCACTCTTCCCAGCAAAAAAGCACAGACACTCTTGAGATTTAAAGGAAGGCTAACCAATTAAAACCCCTTCCTAAATAGGCCTGGCTAAGCAAGTAAACCAGAGTCAGGGGTAAGACAGTTGGCAAGCAATTGACTCAAACAATGTTAGCAAGCTGGTAGGCTAAGGCAGCATAGAAATTCCTGTTGCTTGTAACACCATGCTACAGGACATGGTTGTAGTCATTGTGATGCCCTCTTCTGCTCTAATTGATGTGCTCCAACTGTCAATCAAGTAACATAATTTCTTGTCTCAGCAACTATGTTGTCTAGTCTCCTAATAGACCTGACTTCATGTTCAGTAAATAATTTAAATAGTGGCCTGAAAAAGAAGAGGACAGAGTGCTCCATTCATGAGCCCAAATACTGCTATGGAAGATGACTTAGCGTTCAATACCAATTTAGGAGGCCCTACGCTTAAACTATGGATGAGGAGTACAGAAATATAAAACAGGATGTAATGTGCATAGATGAGTGATTTTAGATAATAATGGGGAATTTCTATGATGGAATCCACTAGAAATTCATACTGCACAGACTGAATGGTGCTACTCAGATTTGAGTTGTAAGAAAAATACTAGTAAGCCTGTATACTAAATAAATGCCCTTCAAAATATCAACTGATAAAACTTAACTTCCATTTCAGGTTGTGAGTGTGCATGGCGACCAACAATGTATCTGGCCTACATTTATCAGTAGCTTTACTCTCCTGCATATTCTATTTCTAATGTCATTTTTCTCTGAACTCAGTACCAGAGTACATAAAGATTAGCTGCTATGATGTTTCCCATACACAGCACAAAGAGAAGAGATCCTGTTCCGTTATCTTTCTGTAGCATGCCCTCAGAAGCAGCATGGAAGGCATTATACAGCAACACTGAGCAGTGTAGCTGTGAATCTAGCACTGGGGTTAATGGTTAAACACTTACTAGAAGCAGCAGTGAGTCTATGTCACTCTCTTTCTAAGCAAGAAAAGAAAGGGGAAGTTCATACAGCTCACCACTCCATCATACATGGGTCCGTGTTCCGGGAGTGTAATGATTGTGCACAGAAAAAGCCGCTAAAAAAATACTTATACTTATGAGAAGCCTGCAGCACAGCATCTTAATAAAAACTGATTATTTATTGGTCAATTCTTAAAACGATTAATAAAGTGCAAATTCACATGCTACGCGTTTCAGATGACTGCACATCATCCATCGTCTTTCTGCAGTTGCTCTCTCCTATACCCAATTTACCTTTCCATAGATTTTTATGGGCAGCAGCAATTATCCATTTCATCTCTGTCTCTCTGAAGACTAAATTTATCAGTAAATTAAGAGTTAAAAGTAAGTTATTGGTAAAGGAAGTAAGGGGAGAAGAGGAGGAGCCTTACCCATTTTTTATCACCATTTGTACTATTGATTTTATATAGGAAAAATAAATGAAACAATGGTTATTAGATTGTATTTTTAAGAAAAAAGTTAAACCATCATAAAATTTCATATACAATGGTGAATCATTTTAATGATACTTTTGCTTTCTGCTACAGCAACAGGTTATCTTCTCCAGCTCATCCATAGAGGGCTGTCAGCCATCTGATATTTCATTCTCTTTCTTGATCTCACTCTTCAATCTCAAAGTAGTGTTAGCCTTAGGACACTAAACTGTTTCAAGATCATACACTTGGCTCTATGCAGCTCGATAATGCGTGACCACCTGGGATTCTTTTGTGGTTAGAAAAAAAGGAAAAATCAGCGTACTGAAAAGGGGGAAAATATCCCAGTGGGAGAAATGGACATGAGTATGCAATTCCAGTTAGTGAATTGTCTTAGCGTCTCCCATGTGACATGTGTGAGCTGACACATTCACCACTTCTTCTTACTCTTAAGTCTTCTGAGGTAATGAAATGTTTATGACAGTGGCTAGAGGGACAACCACTTAAGAGTCTGAAAAAGAAGTTCAGCTTTGTGAAGTCTGGTGCAAAGAAAATACTAAACTATTTGAGTTATTTTTTTATTCTTTGGCTTGAAACTCAAATTTTTATCTAACACTAAAAACTCAGTTTGCTCACTGTTTGTAAATAAAAAAATATATATTTAAAAAAGTGTAATAAACTGTAAGGGGGTCATTTATTAATAAAGCACTGCACTGGCGGTGGATCTGTCGAAATTATGTAGAGGCGCCTGCCCGATCATCCGCCACGTGTAAATGTAAGACAGCTTCTTAGCTGTCTTACATTTAGACCCTTTTCTATGCCTAAAACAGGCTCGTCCCTGGCGTGAGCGGGGAGTAGTCGCAGATTGCCTTTGTATCACAATCTGCACCAGAAATATGCCTGATTTAGGCATATTTCTGTTTAATAAATGGCCCCCTAAGTCTGTAAATGAGATCTTTTCATGTGCAGCCTACATTTAAATTTCAGGCTTTATAATTGTCATTAATTTTTTTGATCATGGGCTCAAAATTCCCTTTATAGACACTTAACAATTTGTATCTTCCTTATTATCTCATAGATTATAACCTATCATGAGCAGGTACTGTGCCTCCTTTTCTTTAAATTGTTAATTAGTTACTGTGTGATGTCTCATTTTGTATGAACATTTACCCTCTGCGATGTAAGATACTAAGAAATATGTTGGCGTTATATGTTTATTATTATACACATTGACCTACATTTAGGCCCTTTTCACACAAGCAAGTTTTCCGTGCGGGTGCAATGTGTGACGTGAACGCATTACACCCGTACTGAATCCGGACCCATTCTATAAAGCAGTGCACATGAGCGGTGATTTTCACGCATTACTTGTGCGTTGCGTGAAAATCGCAGCATGTTCTATATTCTGCGTTTTTCACGCAACGCAGGCCCCATAGAAGTGAATGGGGCTGAGTGAAAATCTCAAGCATGCGCAAGCAAGTGCGGATGCAGTGTGATTTTCACGCATGGTTGCCAAGATGAAAGTCTATTCACTGTATTATTTTCCCTTATGGTTATAAGGGAAAATAATAGCATTCTTTAATACAGAATGCTTAGTAGAAGGTCAATTGAGGGTTAAGACATAAAAAAAAAAATAACTCACCTCCTCCTCTTGATCGCGTAGCAGCCGGTCTCTTCTTACTATTTTAATAATGAGCGGCCGGCTAAAGTACCTGTGGTGATGTCATATCACATGGTCCAATCACATGATCCATCACCGTGGTGATTGGACCATGTGATGAGCTCAGTGACGTCACCACAGGTCCTTTGACAGGTCCTGAAAAAAGAACAGGAGCCAATCAGGAAAGGCATGAGTGCGTGCGCAAGCAGTTGATGCGCACACCTCCCTCACGGCTAATCAGCTCCCAGCCCATGTGAAGCACCGTTCCATCTGCTGCCCTCTGACCTGACCTGGTGACCCGTGATCAGTCGTTAGTCTCTGCTGTGGGTGAGATGCGGCCCTGCGTGATTTCTGTACTCAGAGGGAGAGAGGGAGCTGAGACGAGACACAAATAGAGGAGGGGACGCGAGAGAGAGTAGATGCAGACGCGAGAGGAGAAGGACTGCCGCGCATCTTGAGACTGACCGGGCTTCGCCGTCCCCCCCTCCCCCAGACCCAGAGCTGAGGCGAGACGTATGGGTTCAGTTGTTGGACTTGAACAGTGGCTGTCAGATATGTTGAAACACCGAAGGGAGGCAAGGGAACTTAAAGTGGGTGGCAGTCGGGGGAAACTGGTGTGGCTAAGCCGAGCCTAAATGCTATCTCCTGGGATCTGGTTAGCGTTTTTCCCCCCTTCTGATAGTCTATACCCTGAAAACAAGCCTGGACTGTGGTACCGGAGGGGGGGGGCGGTTGTGGCCCCGAATGGAACACCTGCAAGGCAGTTCTGACTCGTAAAGCTTGAGAGAGAGAGAGAATGACTCCGAACTTGGAAAACAGGGGCAGTAGGGCACATACCTTGGTGTCGGATGGGAGGTCATCCTCGGGGAGCCAGTGTGGAGTGGCGAGCTGTGAGGCTTGATTTAGGGCTGGTGTGGAGGCAGATATTTTGGGGAACGGAGCATAGCGCCTCTTTAGAACCCTTTTAGAATCTGTGCAATAAGTGCACAAAAACCTGTAGAGGTTCCCCCACCCCCCCACGAGGGCAAAATTGCCCGTGATACAGGAACTTTAAGAAGATCTCAGGACTGCAAGTCTTTGGACCTTTCCCTCTTTTCTACCCCCCCTTTATTTGTAAAGGGGTAATAATTTTCCCTTTTCCCCATCAACATCACTAATAGCATTTGGGACCACTTTGAACCCGCAATTTGTACTGCCTATCATGTGGTATAGTGAGGTTAAGGCCCGTTCAACATTTCTGTTGAGGGGGTAATTGAGGAATACACGGGAAAGAATTACCGCATGAATTATTTATAACTATTAGTCTCTGGGCTCAATTTGAATATTCATAACTGAGGGGTTTGATCAGTCTGTTTCGCACAGTAGCGGTCTGGTGATTATCCAGGCTACGCCCGAGTTGAGGAACTGTATTTGAAAGTTCTATTGTATGAAGCTTTAATAACGTGCTTTGAATGAATTATTGTATGAATTGATAACCCACAGACAAATTGAACTATATATACTACCTTATCAAAGTGCAGATGGTAAACAGTAGTTGAAACCTTGAGGGTAATATAACAGATAGTTTATCAAGGGGGGAGGGGAAGGGGAAAGGAAAAAAATAAATAAAAAATTATATATATTTTAGCTTCAAAATGTCCAGACAGGGGACGGGGAAAAAGGGGACAGCCCAACCAGAACTAAATACCTCGATCTCCCCGATGTTTAATCGGGCAGAAAGATTGAAACAAGTGCTGACTAATATAGGTGGACAGACTAGCCCCCCTAGGAGTAAGAAGGAAGATATACCCCAAACCCAGGAGGGGGACCTTTCCAGGTTGTTAGAGAAATCCACCATGAGATTGTCTCCCACTGAACTCCAGTCTGGGGAGAGCGGAAATAAACACTTAAGCGGAGGCGGAAAAAACTGCTCCCATTCAGGAGGAACAGGTGTATAGTTTGCAGGACATATTCCATGAAATGAAAAAATGCAACTCTGCAATACAGAACCTATCTCTCCAGACTGGAAATATTAAGGAGGCGGTGGGTCTCCTCAGGACAGATCTACAAAAATATAAAGACAGGTTAGTAGAAGTATTGAGGAGAACATCTGATACTGAGGACCTACTGCAGACAATAGTTAAATAAAAATCTAAGTTAAAGGAAGAAAATACAGTACTTAAAAACAAATTACTGGATTTGGAAAACAGGTCAAGAAGGTCCAATCTGAGATGTATGGGGTTTCCAGAGGGAGTGGAGGGACGAGACCCCTGTGGTTTTATACAAAACTGGCTAAGGGAACAACTGAGCCAGGATATCTCAGATTTTAAAAACTTCATAGAGCGAGCTCATAGACTATCGGTAAGGTCTCCCCCTCCTGGTATAAGACCACAATCAATAATAATGAATTTCCTATCGGTCAGGGATAAGGAGGAGGTATTACGCAGGGCAAGAAACAAAGGGAAACTAAAATATGGTAAATAATAATGCTATATTCTGATTATGCAAGAGAAACAGCGAGAGAAAGAAGCTATTATACTGATGTTAAAAAAATCCTGGGTCAAAATAACATTAAGTATTCAATGATGTTCCCGGCCAGGTTGAGGGTTGAATGGGAGAACAAAACTTGATTTTTTTGATACAGCAGAGGCGGCGGGGAATAGATTAAAGACAAGATAAAAATATGAGGTAAAAATAAGGCTGGGGTATATCTGGGAGGGAGAAATGCAAGGGAGAGGGCCAGGTTCGGATGTTATTCAGGGCCAATCGGGGGGTGGGTTAGGGACGGTTTTGTAGCCTGGTGTGGCGTTCGCTCCTGGGGGGGGGGAGTAGGGGGAGGATTATATGAAAAGTGGAAAACAAACAATACCTTGTCAATTATCGAATTGAAGGGGAAAAATGATATATTTATTTTTTTCTTTGCGTGTTGCTCTCTCCTATCCTTGTCAGCAATGCGAACAATAATAGGACATGTTCTATTTTTTTTGCAGAATGAAAAGAAGTACATACGGAAACGGAATGCACATGGAGTACCTTCTGTTTTTTTTTGTGAACCCATTGAAGTAAATGGTTCCGCATACGGTCTGCAAAAAAATGGAACGGGCACGGAAATAAAATGCGTTTCTTGTGCAAGAGGCCTAAACCTAAGAACTTTATTCTGGCAGTTCTCTGTTGTTGTTCTTCCTTGAAACCCTATACAGGCATCTGGACTTTGCTGCATGGGACCCACTAGGTGGCATACTATTGGAGTAGTTTGTGTGATTGGCAGCTCACCCACAAGGTCAGAGGGATCAGACTAGTCAGGGGCAAGCCGAGGTCAGGGCAGGCAGAGTTCAGGCATTCCAAGGACAAGTCCAAGATCAGGGAAGGCAGCAAAGGGTCAATACCTCAATCAGGCACAAGTCAGGTCAGACAGTGGAAAATCAGAGCCAGGAATCAGGCAGAAGTCGGTACATGGGCAGAAAAATTGAACAGCATACCTTTGCAGGAACTAGCAAGCTATAATAACCTATTGCTCAGACACCCTCAAAAAGGAAAATGTAATTTATCATGTAGACAATGTTAATACAAGACACTTACTAATGCTCTGTGATTACCAATATTGCCTGCTTTGCTAACTTGATAATTTCTCAATCTAGCAGCGGTGGCAATCTTTGTAGACTATAGAAAAAAGCACTTGCATAGGTACATATGCTTAGCATCTCCTGTCCCAGCTACCTTGTATCTGGACTGCAGCAGTGGACATAAACCCTGGAGACAAGCGGCGTATAATGCAATGGAAAAATGAATCAAGCCAGCAGAAGAGGAAATATGGACAATAACAATGCATTAGTAAGTATATTAACTTTGTCTACATGACCAATGCCATTTTCTGAAGTGAGGCAGCCCCTTTAACTACCCATAGTGCCAGTGAGAGTATAACTTGTCCCCACAAAAAACAAGCAAACCTACAGCTATTTGAATGGAAAAATAAAAATAAAGTTATGGCTCCGGAAAGGCAGGGAGGAATAAAATTTAAAGCAAAAACAGAAAATTGCAGGGTGCTGAAGGGGTTCAAAAAAATAAATATTTAGGAAACAATGGATGTTTTCTTTACCTCTGTAATTAGGCCAAAGGAAACCATGAGTATTTCCAGGAAAGCATTAGAAAATATTTATCTAGATATATACAGTATGTACATTCAGGCCAGTTATATACGCTAGTTAGTATATAAATATAGAATGGAGACTGCTGCACCAACTCACAATAGGCTATAACTCTGAAGAGCATGCACCCTTAAATCAAAATCCTTTATGCCTAATGTAAAATCTAGCTCTAGTATATAACCTTGTCATTGCCATATACTGTTCACTAGTGATGAGCGGGAGGTGCCATATTCGATTTCGCGAATATTCGACTGAATATTCGTCGAAAACGAATATTCGTTATTATTTTATTTATCGTGAATATTATGCGATTTAATTATTCGCATATTGCGGTTTTCTTTTAACTGTATAAGGCAACTTTCCTATTGGTTGGCTATGGCGCTATGTCTATGTGTATTATACGAATGTTCGCTATATTGCTATATTCTAAAAACTTCATATTTTAGAATATTACGAATATTAAAAAACAAATTTATAGCAATATAGCGAATATTGGTAAAATACACAAATAGACTGTAGCTAATATACTGCTATAGTATTTTATTTTTTAATAGTGTGAATTTTTCCCAAATCTGAAGTTCAGAAAATAAAAATAAAAAATGTCTTGATCTTAAGCGGTGGTCGAAGGGACTACACATATGGTTTGGAATGCGTGCTATTTTTAAAATGAATATCCTTCCACGTGTGTTATACCTCTTTCAGACCCTTTCCATTAGACTTCCCGCTAGCTTCTTTGATAGGATCCACAGGGATTTATTCAGATTTATACAGAGTGCGAGGGGCACTCTGAGGTTAGTCAGATCCCCCTTACATATCCCGAAGGACAATGGAGGGTTGGGCGTGCCGGACTTACGTAAATACTACTCTGCCTCCTTGCTTCAAAGGATTGTAGACTTGTGTCGACACGCAAAATACAAACAGTGGGTATCTATCAAACAACTTTCCTCAAGCTCTCTTCTGGCCTCCTTGTCCTGGGTAGATCTGAAACTCCCTTCGGCTCTCTAATCATCCCACAATAGGCCCCACCATTGCACAATTTCATAAGGTCAAGGAAAGTCCCTTGATCTCTCCCTCTCCCTCCCCGTTGTTCCCAATACTAGGAAACCCCAGTTTCCTGGCGAGTTGTCAGGGTAGACCATTTTTGCAATGGTGCGTTGGTGGTAGATCTTGCGCCCCCTTTTTTAGAACCTCGGGCAGATGGCTTACATATGATGAGTTACTGAAATTGACGGACCCCTATTCACTGGGTTCTTGGAGATCCAGACAACTGGCACATTTCCTTTCCTCAATTCCGGCTTCCGCAGGGTATGACAGGTCACTTACCTTCTTTGAGAAAGAATGTGTTGGGTCAGGCGCATATAGACATTCCCTATCTGAGTGTTATCAGTCATTGGTTGCTCCTCGACAGGACTATCTGCCCCCATATGTGACGAAGTGGTCGCAAGAACTGGAAGTGGACGTTCCCCCTGACCACTGGCCCAAACTATTCTGCCTGCTCTACAAGTCATACATTGCGAGTAGGTTCCAGGAAGCGGGGTATAAGATAATGTCCAGATGGTATTATGTCCCGGTCAGATTACAGAAAATGTTTCCTTCCGCGTCCCCAGTTTGCTGGCGCTGGTGCAGCTCTGGGTTCAATGTTACATATTTTTTTGGGATTGCCCCAAACTCAGTCCCTTCTGGCAGTAGATCCACAAAGCACTGTCTTCAATTTTTCAGTTCTCAATCCCGAATACGCCTGGTTTCTCTTTTTTATTTTTATCGGATTTATCAATGATCGTGCTTTGTAAGTCTTGTCTGTGCTCCCTGGTAATAGTGGCTAGGGCATGCATCCCTGTGAGGTGGAAGTCTTCTTCGTCCCCAACAACTGGCTGCTGGATTCAAAAGGTGGAGGAGAACCAGAGAATGGAGGAACTCACTTCACAGCTACGATCCAAACAAAGCTTTTCTGGATGCTTGGGCCCCTTGGTTTCCATTCCAGGACTCCCAGGGTTTTCAGAGCCTATTGTCATGAGAAACTAGATGTCTCATTCTTTGTACTCTTTTGTATTTCCCCCACCCTCCGGTGCTCCCTGTCCGTCAGTGTTGTGTTTTTGTCTAAGCTTACAGTTGAGATCCGTTATATGTGTTAGTTTTTGCCTTCAACTCCCACGGGTACTCCATTCCAGTTTCCATAGGTACCAGTTGTTTGCACTTTTCCATATGGATACAGGTTAGGAAAATATGTTCTTCCTGGTCATTTTCGTTAATGGCGGCAGGTCTGCCGTTCTTATCAGTGTTTCCTTGCAGTATACGTGGTTAGACAAATATGTTGTGTTTTAAGGGTGTATATCACCCTATACTGCATTTACCCTTCTACTCTGTAAGTTCAATGTATCATACTGACCCTTTCATTGTACTGTTATGTTTTTGAAATTTGCAATGTATTCCATCTAATTTCCCGATAAACTTTATGTTATGCGTATACATTTAAAGAATGAAATAAAAAAAAGTAGAGTGGAATCATTTATTTTCAAATTCCTGATTTTTACCCGAAAATCAGGAACGTTATGAAAGATTACGTGAGGACGAGATAGTATGATGTAATCGTGTCACATGACCTGGTTTCGGTTTGGTTATGGTTACTAGTGGATTGGCAGTCTTCCGAAAATAAAATCGTACAGATAAAGTGGTGCAAAATACCTTTAATGAGGATGAAGTTATTCTCACTGTAAGTAATATTGTATTACAGTACTGTATTTTATTACATATTGCATGCCAGAATAATACTTTGCAACACTCGAACAACATATAAATTATTTATATGTAGATCGACTGTTGCAAAATATTAGAGTATGCCAATAAGAACAACATTGCTACGTTTTTTTTTATCCCCCCCCCCCCAATAGTCAATATTACAGATTGGTGCTGCAAGTATTCCTGTTACTTCGCAGCACTATGTCAGTAGCATGTATGCATGGACAACAGATAAATATCTATCACATGCACATAGCACTTCCGTTTTCCTGCCATGCAATTTATACCACACACACACTATATAGAACTATATATATAATATATATATATATATATATAAATAAAATAAATAAAAGACACCGCAGCACTCCATTTGGTGAAAAAAGTGGGACCCTTTATTCACCTGTGCGACGTTTCGGTCCGCTCACTGGGACCATTCTCAAGCAATACAGCATTGTGAGGACTGTGAGTATTTATGCAGTCACAACAAATCAGCATACAAAAGTGATCATTAACAAAAATTTACAAAATACAGATATAAGTGCATTACATAAATATATCAAAGTTACAAGCCTGGAAGGTAACCAAAGTCCACATCATAAAATGATATATTCAATGTTTCCAGGTATAGGAATTCCATAAAATTACAGTGTAAGGCTAAAGTAATAATCAATCGTGAATTATCATCACCTGTAAATATGTGAACCTCACAGGACCGTGCGTGGAGGCGGACGAGCTCAATGGTGGGAGGATACAAAGTTGCGAGATACAGCGCATGGATCCGGCGTCCCGGAAGTGTTAATGCGCATGTCCGTGATGTCACACTAGCCGACTCACATGATCGCTCCGTGCGGCATCACGTGACACGCAACATCACACGTCATTATGCAAAACAAAGTTAATAATACATTCATCAAGAAGATGTTATAGGTAAAGAAATAATTGGCGGGAATGCATACCTATAGGTAAAGCGGCGAATGACGTGCACATATATAGTGCACTGTCATTCGGCGTATGCGGCTGACAAAAGGGGAGGCGGCAGAGTCAGCCAACACCCTGCCACTCAGCTCGTCGCAAATTACCCCTTAATAGGTAAAAAAACATTCATCACTATGATTGTATAAATGTACATGAGTAATAGATGAATATATAGTAAGCGAAAGGTAGAATGCGCGTATTCAAAAGAAGGCATCCCGTTCCCCGTTGAGCAAGGCCATTCCAATTGCAGGTCCTGTAGGTGAGAATAAAAAATATATTATCCAAATATATTAAAAACAAGAAAAACAAATTTTTCAACACATACACCATAAGGGACAGACCCGAGGAGAGTCAAATGAACAGCCATGGTCTATATTCAACATTCAGGCCCATAGGTTTAATAGATTGTAGCCTGAAAATCCATTCTGACTCTCGTTTTTTAAGCATCTTGATACGATCACCCCCAGTTCGCGGCATCGGAACATGGTCAAGGATCATGAACCTGAGGTTTCCCTCAACATGGTCCAGGGCCGCGAAATGGTTCGAGACAGGTAAATCCTTGCGCTTTTTTCGTATGGAGAAACGATGTTGGTTAAAGCGGGACTTAAAATCACAGGTGGTTTCACCCACATATAATAATTTGCATGGGCACCAAAGAACATAAATTATAAAACACGAATCGCAGGTCAAATAGAACTTAAGAGGGTAACTAGCCCCTGTATTTGGATGTATAAATTCCCGTCCCTTCACCATGTATTTGCAATTAACACAGTGAAGGCACGGGAAACTGCCACTATTTTTAGGGGCCAAAAAGGACTGACGTACAGTTTTTTGTGAACCTATGTCATTCTTGACTAATTTATCTTTTAAATTACGACCTCTTTTATAGGATATCAATGGTCTATTGCAAAATTCAGGAATATTTTTATATTCAGTTTTAAGAATTGACCAATGTTTATTTAAGATTTTGCTAACATGTGAGCTTACTTCACCATATGTAGAAACGAAAGGTATTCGCTGTTGTTGGTCTTTTTTGGTACCCTGAAATAATTCTCTCCTTTCTTTGTGTTCAATACGTGTTAATTGTTGCTGTAGTACAGAAGCTGGGTACTGTCTTCGTCTGAAACTCTGTGTCATAGTTTTCAAGGTCTTATCTAATATTGAGGTATCACTGACTATACGTTTGGCTCTGATGAACTGACTATATGGTAGTGACCGCATCATTGCCCGTGGATGAGCACTGTCAAACCTCAGGGCAGTGTTGCGGTCAGTCGGTTTAACATAAATTTCAGTGCTTAGTGCACCTCCAATGCATCGAACATTAACATCTAAAAAATGTAAAGTATCGGTAGAATATTCTAAGGTAAATTGTATGTCAGGAATCAGACTATTTAAAAAATTGTGAAATAAATGTAGATCCGAGACAGTGCCTGTCCATATAACAAAAATATCGTCTATGTATCTCCACCACCTCAGCACTCGGCTGAAGTGGTGGGATACATAGACGTACTGTTCCTCCAAGTAGGCGACGACCATGTTGGCGTACGTGGGAGCCACATTCGTCCCCATGGCCGTCCCACGGACTTGCATAAAGTAATCATCGCCAAAAAGGAAATAATTACTATGCAATATCAACCGTAATAGAGCCAAGAGAAAAGTTTGTGCCTCAATAGTAAAGTCAGATTGAGCGAGAGCAAATTCCACAACAGACAAACCCAAGTCATGCTGTATCGAAGTATACAGACTGACTATGTCGAAGGAGGCTAAAATAGCGTCCTCCGGCATAGTCACGTCTGTCAGCTTGGACAGAAAATATGTAGTGTCCTTTAGATAAGATTTAGAAGTAATAACATTTGATTGCAAGATTTTATCTAAAAAGATTGAAGCATTACTAAGTACAGAACCACGGCCAGAAACAATGGGTCGGCCGGGAGGACACTGTAGATTTTTGTGGATCTTTGGCAACAAATAAAATAAAGGAGTAACTGGGTGTTCTATCTGGAGGAACTCGCTCAATTGTTCGTCAATGAGACCTGTTTGTATGTAAGTATTAACCAATAACTTTAATTCACGCTGTATATCGAATCTAGGATCTCTCTGTAGTTTAACATAAACCGCAGGGTCTGATAACTGGCGAGATGCCTCTGTCAAATACATAGCAGTATCCATGACCACTATCGCACCACCCTTGTCCGCAGACTTGATGGTGAGAGAGTGGTCATGGATTAACTGTTCAAGTGCCTGCAGCTCTTGCTTAGATACATTGGGGTGCTGGATGTGATCCAAGAGTCCTGAGTGTTTTAACTCCTGTATATCACCCAGCACAGCATCAGAAAATACATCAAAAGCCTTTGAAGATATTTGAGGGGAAAAAATCTTTTTTCACCCTCAACCCCCAATCAGATAAACGTAACTCATGCATAGGTTGTGTAGTAGAACCATATGAATCTTGAAAATAGATCTTAAGTTTAATCAATCTAAAGAAATACATCAAATCTGCTTCTAACTCATACCAGTTAGTGATACTAGCTGGACAGAAGCTTAAACCTTTTTCAAGTAATTGTAATTGTGATGTTGTTAATACGTGGGAAGATATATTTACCACCGTCAGGCATTGGTCTTGGTCAGTGTCTTTTGGCTGCGCGTTTTTACGGTATCGATTCCTGTTGCGACCGCCCCTTCTTGTGGCTTTTTTGCGTGCACAGGTGGTGGCTCTAAAAAAGCGGCTGAATTATTGACAGTAGGATCATCGCGTCTTTGTGTTCTTTTTAAACTTCTTTGACTTGAATTGGGATTCGGTCGGTTATTATCATTCCAATTGTAGACATGGCCCGTGATATAGTCCATTGTGTCTCTCTGCCATTTACCTCGCTTGGTTTCCTGGATCTCACTTTTAAGTTTATTGAGGTGAAATTGGAACTTGCTGTGGTAATCATCAAAGTCCTGTGGGGACATAATAGCCCTCAATGAAGCCTCTTCCTCGGTCTTGCTTGCTGTTACAGAAAGTAAATCTTTACGCATGAATTCAATATTCAAAAGCATTAAGTCCAAAGAATATTTATTAGAAATTTGCTCATATTTAGACCGGAATTGTGGGTCGTTGGAGTACATTGAAGATCTTGGTTGCACACGCATCCCCCTGGGTATGCGATTAGTTTTAACATATTCCACTAACGTGGTAGAATGTAGTTCCACGGTAAGACATTTTTTAGTGTCACGTTCATATCTTTTTTTGATATCAAGCAATGAAGGAACCGAAAGGAAGTCCACATTACCTTCACATGCTCCCACGATTCTGTCCCTGTCGGCTTCAGTGTATGAAAAAATAGCTGGTGAAGGCTGATGTAACAGCGGATCCATGAATGTAGATGAAGTAATGATACTTGCTCTTGGAGAAATATGGCGGGTGCCAGCTCCTGTGGTATTTTGAGGCGATGAAAAATCAGAGCAGCACTCCTGATAATAAATGTGTGGGTGCCAGCGGTGAACACACCTTACCAAGGTGTAAATTTAGAATAAATAAAAGACACCGCAGCACTCCATTTGGTGAAAAAAGTGGGACCCTTTATTCACCTGTGCGACGTTTCGGTCCGCTCACTGGGACCATTCTCAAGCAATACAGCATTGTGAGGACTGTGAGTATTTATGCAGTCACAACAAATCAGCATACAAAAGTGATCATTAACAAAAATTTACAAAATACAGATATAAGTGCATTACATAAATATATCAAAGTTACAAGCCTGGAAGGTAACCAAAGTCCACATCATAAAATGATATATTCAATGTTTCCAGGTATAGGAATTCCATAAAATTACAGTGTAAGGCTAAAGTAATAATCGATCGTGAATTATCATCACCTGTAAATATGTGAACCTCACAGGACCGTGCGTGGAGGCGGACGAGCTCAATGGTGGGAGGATACAAAGTTGCGAGATACAGCGCATGGATCCGGCGTCCCGGAAGTGTTAATGCGCATGTCCGTGATGTCACACTAGCCGACTCACATGATCGCTCCGTGCGGCATCACGTGACACGCAACATCACACGTCATTATGCAAAACAAAGTTAATAATACATTCATCAAGAAGATGTTATAGGTAAAGAAATAATTGGCGGGAATGCATACCTATAGGTAAAGCGGCGAATGACGTGCACATATATAGTGCACTGTCATTCGGCGTATGCGGCTGACAAAAGGGGAGGCGGCTTCTTGATGAATGTATTATTAACTTTGTTTTGCATAATGACGTGTGATGTTGCGTGTCACGTGATGCCGCACGGAGCGATCATGTGAGTCGGCTAGTGTGACATCACGGACATGCGCATTAACACTTCCGGGACGCCGGATCCATGCGCTGTATCTCGCAACTTTGTATCCTCCCACCATTGAGCTCGTCCGCCTCCACGCACGGTCCTGTGAGGTTCACATATTTACAGGTGATGATAATTCACGATCGATTATTACTTTAGCCTTACACTGTAATTTTATGGAATTCCTATACCTGGAAACATTGAATATATCATTTTATGATGTGGACTTTGGTTACCTTCCAGGCTTGTAACTTTGATATATTTATGTAATGCACTTATATCTGTATTTTGTAAATTTTTGTTAATGATCACTTTTGTATGCTGATTTGTTGTGACTGCATAAATACTCACAGTCCTCACAATGCTGTATTGCTTGAGAATGGTCCCAGTGAGCGGACCGAAACGTCGCACAGGTGAATAAAGGGTCCCACTTTTTTCACCAAATGGAGTGCTGCGGTGTCTTTTATTTATTCTAAATTTACACCTTGGTAAGGTGTGTTCACCGCTGGCACCCACACATTTATTATCAGGAGTGCTGCTCTGATTTTTCATCGCCTATATATATATATATATATAATAAAAGACACCGCAGTACATCCGTTGGTGAAAAAGAAAGTGTGGACCTTTATTCACCCATGCAACGTTTCAGTCCGCTTACTGGGACCCTTCTCAAGCAATGCATCATACAAAACTGTGGGTTTTTATGTGGTCATATCAAATTAGCATACATAAGTGGCAATTAATGAAAAGTACAAAAATTGTGCAAAAAAACATCTCATAGAGGTATATAAAAGACATCATACCTGGAAGACAGTATAATCAACACATAAATTCATATGTTCAAAACATCCAGGTATAGTGATTATTCTGTAGCATAATATTTTACACAAGTGGCAATCAACAGTGTATAATCATCACCTGTGCAGGTGCAGATGTAAACAGACCCGGCATGGAATCAGGCAGGCTCAATGGTAGGCGGATGCAGTGTTGCGGATAACACTGCATGGATACGGCGTCCCGGAACTGAAGCTGCGCATGTCCATGATGTCACTCTGGGAATAATCCCATGATCCCATGTGAAAACATCACCTAACACGCTGCATAGCAGTTCACTTAGGTAAAGCATGTAATGCGAATACAAGCTTCTTATCAATATATGAATCTAGAGCGGTGGCTAATAGTTCAGGATAAGGTCTGGATGCGTTGCGGCGAACCCCTGCCAGTAGGTACGCAATTGCAGTCAGTTTTGACTGCGATTGCGTTTCGTTGTTCAGTTTCTATCGCGCGGGTGCAATGTGTTTTGCACGCGCGTGATAAAAAACTGAATGTGGTACCCAGACCCAAACTTCTTCACAGAAGTTCATGTTTGGGTTCAAGGTTGTGTAGATTGTATTATTTTCCCTTATAACATGGTTATAAGGGAAAAACAATGGTGATGGATCATGTGATGAACGTAGTGACGTCATCAAAGGTCCTATTCCTCACAGATGAAGACAGAAGAGATGCCGGCTGCGCAAAAAAAATTTAACCCCTCCAGCCCTATTTTACTTAGCATTCTGTATTCAGAATGCTATTATTTTCCCTTAAAACCATGGAAATAATAATGATCGGTTCCCCATCCAGATCGTCTCCTAACAACCGTGCGTGAAAATCGCACTGCATCCGCACTTGCTTGCAGATGCTTAAGATTTTCACGCGGCCCCATTCACTTCTATGGGGCCTGCGTTGAGTGAAAATGCACAAAATAGAACAGCCCCATGGGTGAATGGGTCCGGATCCAGTGCGGGTGCAATGCGTTCAACTCACGCATTGCACCCGCGCGGAAAACTCGCCCGTATGAAAGGGGCCTAAAGCATGTGTGTTAACTATACTACATCCGTATTTCATCTCTTTTAAAATGATTACTTAATACCCGGTGTGACATGTACAAACTCTTCTGGTTACATCATTCATCTCTACCTCGCTGAGATTGTGTGTGTGTATACATATATATATATATATATTTATTTATATATACACACACATATATATATATATATATATATATATATTAAGTCACCGTATGATTTCATAAGTTTCACACACAAATATATATAGATCTTTTTGTTTATATCTACATAAACTGCAAACATCATTTAGTATTCAGGTCAAAGTCCCCGACCATTAAATACTTCCCCCACGTAATTTGCATGGCATTTAAGAATATATATGTATTTGTGTATGTTCCTCAAAAACGCAACAATCGATTCCAATGATTCTTGGTATACACAATCCTTGCTACCTGGAATGAAATCTTGCGATGGTCTTAGCTCTCTAGGATGTACCGTTCCTGAGATATAAAAAAAAATAAAAAATTACCGGTATTAGCCAATACAAGCCTGCCAGCCTTTCTCTTAAATCCTAACTGCCAACTGACGGGCGTGTGGGGTTCACAGTTAAAGGGGCGGTCACCGTGAAACTCACTGGTAAAGGGGCGGTCACCGTGAATCTCACTGGTAAAGGTCTTTCTCTCAGCTCCAAACACAAACACCCAGCCATCCAGAGCTCCACCGTCAGCCATGTAATCACCCCCACCTGACCCTGCTGGCTGACTTTTGTAAGCCAGTCAAAACCTGGCCTGGATTGTGGGAATTAGTCACCCACCTAACTCTGACTACTCCCGTCCGTATTAGTAATTATATAGCTGTGAAAAGCTATGTCATATAGCAAGTTTCCAAGAACTCACCAGTCCCTTTATCTGTCGTATATACAATAAGAAGGGAGACATGGTGAAATGAATGGGCATTTGAAAAAAAGGATACAAACATATCAAAGACAATCATAATAAGTCGGTTATTATCTTACAGATAAGGGGCTGAGTATGTATTATTGTCTTTAAATTGATGGCATCTCCGAGACCTGGTGCCACGACTGTCTATAGAAGACTATTTAGATCTTGTAGTGTGTCCAAAATCCCTGCTAAAAATTTAATCCAGTCTTCGAAGTGTCAAGTATTGTTTTAAATTTGCATTCAAAAAATCTTATAGCTCTTTTGTATTAGAAGTTATATTTTAAGATGAGAACTTTCATGTGTTATTCATATTGACCATGGCCAATAGAAATGCTTAGCAACACGAAAGTGTAGATTCTTTCATCTCGAAGAAACCAACTAAACACTATTATACTCTACTGAACTTGCATTAATTAACCCACTAAACAACATTATACTATATTGAACTATCATTAAATAACCAATTATATAATTTTCATAAATGTAATAAAAAAATATTATTCTGTAAATGGACAGTACTGTAACAAAAGCTCCACACAATCCACTAACTGCCTTCATCTTAATTGAAAGTCATCGTAATATTTTTTTTATCCTAACAGTTGTTCGAAAACTAAAAAGAAAGCTCCAGGAACATCAGCAAGCTGAAGCCAATGAAATGCTGGCTATAAAAGCCCATAAAAAAAATATATATATATATGGCTACTTCAAGCTCGGCTACAGAAGCATCAGTGTCAGCTGGATACTGAATTCAGGAAGCTGGAGGAGCAGAGAAAGATCAGGAATAAGGAGTTGCTAGACATCCAGAAAGAACTCCAAAGTTTGCCTAAAAAGGCCTTTCTTTATATTTTACATACTTTTTTGTTGATAAAAATTTTATTACGTTTAATAGTTTCCTTTCATATGCTTGATATTGTTATTTAATACATAAACTAGCTGTTGACCCGGCGTTGCTCGGGTATTTATTTCTTCCAAATTTATATTAAACAGTGACTTTCACGATGACTGGCCCTTCAACAGTGAACTCCACAGCGCCCGTCAGTTGGCAGTTAGGATTTAAGTTAAAGGCTGGAGGCAGGCTTGTATTGGCCAATGCAGGTGATATTTTGGGAATATCTCGGGAACGGTACGTCCTAGAGAGCTGAGCCCCCCCCCCCCTTTCCAGGTAGCAAGGGATGTGCATACCAAGTTTCATTGAATTTAATGGTTGCGTTTTTAAGTTTTTGCGGAACATACATCCAAATATATTTTGATATATATATATATATATATATATATATTTAAAGTTATCAGGTTGCAGGAAGGCCATTTGAGTCCTAGTGCAAAGTCATACGGATCAGGACAGACAGCAGCAGCAGGTTAAGGTAAAAGTGGAGGGTACGGTCTACACTAACCTCAATATGATCAGGACAGATAGAAATTATGCTAACACAGAACAATATGAAATAATGCAGTCAGACATTAGAACAGAACCAACAAATAATTTATTAACAAACAAGCCTCTATGGCAACTTTTTAAGGTGGTTATAAACCATAAATATGTCCCTCGTTTGTTTGAGGTGATGTGCCTTCATCTTGGCCTCTGCATTTCTCGCATGCTGGCATCATGTTCCCGCTGAATAATTAATTTTTATTTTTATTTTTAAACACAGCAGTACTGTTAGGATTAAAAAATAAATCTACTTGCAATTCAGATTACGTGGTATAGATATAGAATTAGATTGCTATGTGCACATATTTACCCCCTTGGTGAGGGTTGGTTACAACATCCTCCACACTCTCATCATCTGGAGTGGTGGGAGGTTCTTGTGGTGGCTGGGAGGGTCCACTGTCTTCTACCTCCACCTCTTCGCCCACATCAGGTGTGTCTGTCACCTGAGGCTGCAGCTCCTGGGAGGGTCCTGGCTTATCACCTTTATATGTAGCCATCATATGACCATCAGGTGGTGGAGGGACCACTACATCATCTGAGGGTCCTGTCTGCTCTTCTAAATCCTTATTGCCTGTGGTGGAGACCTCCATCACCACCACATTCAGCACAGGTTTTCTCGGTCCTCTCCTCTTTATAGATGGAATGGGAACCCCTGTAATTATATAATGTTGAGAATTTTGACAAAGAACTCATAAATCATAACAAAGTTAAAGATCCAGAAATTCATATACTATATGGGGTATCTGCATAGGATTATGATATTTTAATAAGGATATTTCCCCACAATTTCTTGTGGTGGGCCTTTACGCATATTGAACCTTGAAATATCAGTGAGGCTTGGTTAACTATTAGCCCCATTCAACGATTATGATAAACCACAAAGTGTACTTGCCTCTTTTTGGGGTTATATAACATTAAAAAACCGGTGTTCCAATTAAACTGCTATGGACCTGTCTAGTGAAGTGACGGTACAGTGTTGGGTGTACAACTGGTTTGCATCCCCGTGGTGCACCCTGGGTAACGCTACATGAACCAGCAAATACGGTGAGACAAAGAAAGCTCGTGGACATAAAATAAAATCTATATATATTGTGTGTGTGTGTGTGTATGGTATATAGTGTATAGTACTGTATATAGTGTGTGGTATATATTGAGTGACAGAAAAATGGACATGCTATGTGCATGTGATAGAAATGTATCTGTTGTCCATACATACATGCTACACACATAGTGCTGTGAAGTAACAAGAATACTTAGTGCACCAATCTGTATTCTCTACTCTTACCATAAACAATTTTTTTTTTCATAAAAAAAAATTATAATTCATATTCATATAGCAAATATTCATACTTACGAATATTTCATTATACTCGATCTACACATAATAATTGTTCAGACATGCATGCAATATGATCAAAAAAGTACTGTAATATAATATTACTTACGGCTATCACGATTTCATCCTCGGCTTTATAAAGTGGTGTCTTATCATCTTTGCAGAGCACATTGTACTGTCTGCAAGTGTCTGGAGACTGTCTGGAAATACTTTCTTTGAAAAAACATTATCGGCGCAAAGTAAATGACCATGCGGTCGCGCACACTCTAGGACATATTACGTTCACGATTTTTCAGTTTAAATCGTGATCTCGAATATTATAGCTATTCGATATTCTTGGTTTAGAATATGACAAATATTCTAAAAAACTAATATACAGCAATATAGCGAATATATTTGTTATTTAGAATATTCGTAATTTTTTATCCATCTGAAAACGTGATTCCTTCCAGCTACAGTTGCTTGTGGGCCAATGACTCATTGACCCACAAGCAAGAAGCAGGGAGGAATCATTTTCAGATGGAAAAAAAAATTATGAATATTTCGATATCGCGAATATATAGCACTATATTCAAAATATTTGCGAATTCTTGAACTTGCGATATTCGATAAAAAATTTGCTATTCGAATATTCGCGCTCATCACTACTGTTCACCACATCTATAGAATCATACCATAAAGATAGATTAAATGTAAAGAACTCAACACAAATTAAAGGGGTTATTCCATGACTAACGTAAAAAATAAAAAAAACAGACATCATATAGTACAAGACAATCTCTTTCTAACAAAGCAAGAACCAGCCCTGTACACATGGGTCCAGAGATTTCCCCATTCATTGCTCTGCTAAATTTATATCAAGCTGGCAGCTCAAGGGGCGTGTCTTTTCTGCTGCAGCTAAGGGGGCGTGTCTCAGCTCTCCCTATCACAGCTCAGGGGGCAATTGAAGGATGAAACTGAGCATGTGAGCCGGACAAAGAAATAAAAAAAACTGTAGGTGGTGCTATACAGATACATTTTATTGAATAACTCAATGGATATGCAAAATGTTTAATTACATGCAATTACAAAAGTTTTCAGATGCAGGTGCTGGTTTGAAAACTGTAGAATATTTTTCACAGGACAACCCCTTTAAGCACAGCTATGTCAGGTCTATCTACAGAGCAGTATGTATTTCTTTCCTTTTATTTTTTATTTTTTGTAATAAAGATATTTAGATAGAAATTTAAATATTTTTTCAAGAGATTCCATTATATCTAAGTAAGACGGCAGAATATTGCTGAAAAGACTAATTAAGCTATTTTCCTGATAATCATCTGTCAACAACCTCCTCTTACTGTAATGATTCTGAAGTTAGTAAATTATTCATATGCCCATTGTTGCAGCAGATATTTAGTCAGTTTGGTTTTTATATTTGTGACCTTTGATACTAATCTCTTTATTTGCAGCTTGGTATTATGCTAGGTGAATTTATCTAATTGGTTTTGTCTTTGGCTTCTTTCTTTCAGCAGTTGGAGCATCTAAACTTGGACAGTGGTAATGTTTGTAGATACTTGAAGGGGTTGTCCAGGAATATATCATTTCTAACAGATCCCAGCAGCCTGCCTCCCCTACTGAAAGCATCATACCTCCCTGCTGCCCAAGTCCTCCACTCTGGCTTCCGTGTCTCCATCTTCCAGTTTGTTTTCTTCCTCCCTGGAATGAGCATGTTCGTCTAATGCTAATCAACCTACTGCTGGCTTCAGCGGTAAAGTGTCTCTTGTGGACACCACTGAAGCCAGCGGATGGCTGAAGAGGATCTGGTAATCATGTCATGGAGAAAGAAAACGTTGTTGGCGAGGAAGAAAACAAACTCCTGGACCAGAAGATTGAGACACAGGAGCCAGAGTTCAGGACAAGAGCAAAATGGAGGAAGTAAATATGATCCTTTCAGTATGGGAGGAAGGCTGCCAGCACCTTTTAGGCATTATATATTCCTTGATGAACCCTTTAAGGCTATCTTCACACAAGTGCAGGTTTAGGCCTTATGCACATGACCGTTGTTCGGGTCCGCATCCGAGACGCAGTTTTTGCGGCTCGGGTGTGGACCCATTCACTTCAATGGGGCTGCAAAAGATGCGGACAGCACTCTGTGTGCCAGGGGTGGACATACCGCATGTGCAGCCGGTTTAGTTGCACAGGGGCCCAGAGCAGGAGGGGGCCCCCTCCTATCGGCTGCAGGGGGAGATAAGCTACTCCCAGGGCTGTCTTTAAAGTGGGGAAAAGGCAGCTGCCCCGGGCCCAGTTGCTTCTGGGGAACCCAAGTAGGGGGGCGTACAGGCCTGGCAGGGGGGAGTGGGCCCACTGCACTCCCATGTAATGGGAGTGCTCTGACCGGGGCCCAGAATGAAGTACAGTGAGAATGCCAGGCCCAGTCAGAACGCTCTTCAAACAGGTGGAGCAGAGGCAAGGAGGAAGGGGGAGGGGCGCACTCACCCGGCCCAGCAGTTCTCGTCACTGCCGGGCTGTTCATTTCTATAGTGAAGCAGGGAGACCTCTCTGCTCCCTGCTTCACTGACATTTTGAGCTCAGGCACTCCCCCTGCTGGCCACACATTGTGCTGCTGGCTGTGGGAGGAGAGCTGAATGCCCGGGAATCTGCCTCCAGCACAGTCAGCAGCGTGATGTGGGAGACTGTCATCAGGGAAGAAGGTAAGTATTAATTTTTATTTATTTTTTTCCCCCACAAAGCTGCAAAAAGGGGGAAACCACTCAAGTAAGGGGGCACAAAAGAGCATAACGACTGTGAGGGAGGCACATATCTGGGCATAACGACTGTGAGGGAGGCACATATCTGGGCATAACGACTGTGAGGGAGTCACATATCTGGGCATAACGACTGTGAGGGAGGCACATATCTGGGCATAACGACTGTGAGGGAGGCACATATCTGGGCATAACAACTGTGAGGGAGGCACATATCTGGGCATAACAACTGTGAGGGAGGCACATATCTGGGCATAACGACTGTAAGGGAGGCACATATCTGGGCATAACGACTGTGAGGGAGGCACATATCTAGGCATAACGACTGTGAGGGAGGCACATATCTGGGCATAACGACTGTGAGGGAGGCACATATCTGGGCATAACTGCTGTGAGGGGCCACAAGGAGGACATAACTATTTTGACAGCTTAATTACTGTGAGGGGGCACAATGTGGGCATTAGTACTGTATGGTAGCACTAGATTACCCTGCTATACATTGGCATGACTCAGTCTTACAGACCAGCACAGCGCCCCCTGCTGGCGATTTCACAGGGGCAGTCACCATCCCTTCCTTATGTGATTTTTATTTTTCTCTATCACCACAGGGACCTTGTTCTAGATCCAGCAAACATCACGCCTACGCCAGTGACACCCTGGATGAGGAAGGAGCAGATTTTATTAGGACTGGGTGAGTGTAGCCATGCATTGGGCTTAGGGCTCTTTCACACGAGCAGATCCTGTGCGGGTAATCCGCTGCGTGAAAGACAGCCAAGCCCCGCTCCGGACAGCAGAGACACGGAGCAGTAACATGACTGATAATGCTCCATGTCTCTCTGTGATCTTTTTACTACTACAAAATCAGTGACACTGTATGTTTTGTATTGCTATAAGTAATGTTAGGACAGAATTGGTATGTTGAGAACTTGGCTTGGAGGGGAGGGGGCCCAGGCACATTCTTTGCACAGGGGCCCTCTGCTGTCTGTGTCCGCATCTGTTGCTCCATTCCGTGGCCTCGCAAAAAAAATAATAACATGTCTTATTCTTGTCAGTTTTGCGGACAAGAATAGGCCTTTCTACAATGGGCCGCCTGTTCCGTTCATTGCGGAAGGCACACAGGCGGTTGTGTGCAAGAGGCCTTACAAGCAGTATGAAAAGGCATAGTGTACATAAGATTTGTCTTATCTCATACACTTGTTGTTGCTCAATTACGTTGCAATTTTTCAGACACGAGAATTTGCGCTGAAAAAACATGCATAATCTGCAACATATGCAAGTAGCCTAAATGGCATTTACCTCTAAAGGGGGTTATGCCATGATTTATGTACAAAAATCAGACATCCTATAGTACATGACAATCTCTATCTTATAAAGCTAGAACCAGCCCTGTACCTCACATGGATCCAGAGATCTCCTCATTCATTGTTCCAATTGTTCTGCTAGATTCTCTTCAGGCTGGCTGCTCAGGAGGCATCTCCTTTCTTAATGGAGATGTCCTTTCACATGGGTTGTGTCCTTTCTGCTGCAGATCCCTCCCTGTAACTGTCACAGCTTCTAACAGTAAATATGGTGGCAGTATAAGGATGTAACTGAGCACGTGGCACTACCGCACAAGGTGGACATGAACATTACAATACAGAGGGAGCCAGTATAATGAAGCAAAGAGAATGTCTCACAACTGGAGTATTTTTGTAACAGAATGTAACTTACAAAAGTAACATTTTTTTCATGATCAATTATATTAAAAGAAAATTTTATGGTGGCACAACCCCTTTAAAGATTTATTGACAATCCACCTCACTTAAAAGGGTTGCCCGAGTTCAGAGCTGAACCCAGACAAATCCTCTTCTTCACCTAGTCAGCCCCTCTGAGTGGAGCGTCGGAGGATTTCATGCTCCAAGGCTCTCACTTGCCCTGCGCTGAATCGTGCAGGAGAAGATCTATTTTGTTTATATTATTACACTGCTAGGCGGAGGCTTCAGCCTAGCAGTGTTCCCTGGGACATCACTGGCCCTAATGGGCGGGCTTTAACGCTGCCCTAGCCTGTTTTACAGGTTAGAACAGTGCTAAAACCCACCCATTACTGCTGGTGACATTACAGGGCTCACTGATAGATGGAAGCCTCCACTTAGCATCCCCATGGTGAGACACGGTACGTCGCCAGATCTGCTGAAAAAGCCCTTGCCCTCTGCAATTGAGTGCAGGGCAAGGAGCATGCTCAAATACTCAACTCAGAGGAGCTGCCTGGGTGAACAAGGGATTATGTCTGGGTTCAGCTCTGAAGCCGGAAAACCCCTTTAAATGACTTCTGTCACCCCCAAAACTCATTTTTCTTTTTTGGGCATATTAAAATCCTTATTGGATGACTATTCCCTATATAGGGCTCTTACCTTTTTCTGTGGCTTGGTTTTACTAAAAATCGATCTTTTAAAATATGCAAATGACTTCACTACCAGCAAGTAGGGCGTCTTCTTGCTGGTAGATGCTGCATCCTCCTTTCAAAAAAAACGCCCCCCTCCTCCTGAAAAAATCCCGCCCCTCCTCTGAGAGAAGGACGCTCGCTTTCTCAGCACTTCCTCAGTGTACCTGCGCCGATGACCTCTTCTCTTTTGGGTTTAGAGGTGACGTCATCGACGCAGGCGCACTGAGGGAGTGCCTGTGCCGAATGAGGTGCAGGCGCGGGATTTGAATTGCAGACAGGGCCAGTCGGAGGAGGAGAGCTTTCCCTGGCCCTGTCAATCAGCAGGAGGAGGGGGCGTTTTTTTGAAAGGAGGATGCGGCGGCTACCAGCAAGTAACCACCCTACTTGCTGGTAGTGTAGTCATTTGCGTATTTTTTAATTTTAGTGAAACCAAGCCACAGAACAAGGTAAGAGCCCTATATAGGGAATAGTCATCCAATAAGGATTTTAATATGCCTAAAAATGAAAAATGAGTTTTGGGGGTGACAGAAGCCCTTTAACCTTGTCTGATTTAAAAGATCCCAGGTTCTAGCCTCTAAGGGGAGAAATAGTTATTAAATAAAAAAGTAAAAAATAAACACCAAAATATTAGGTATAAAGCACCCTCTTTCCCAATTTTACATATAAGATATATAAATAATAAATAAACATTTCACATATTGCCAAATTCAAAAAGTCCAAACTATTACAATTTGTAAAAAATCTTTTATGTGGTGAGCGCCGGAACGAAAAAAATATAAAAATGCGCGATTCGCCTTTTTTTTAAAATGCGGAATGCACGTGGCTTTTTTGGTGTTAAATTTTTTTTGCTTGGTATTGAATGGTATCAAGTATCGCAATACTTTATAGTATCAAAATCGAATCCAAATTTTGGTATTGCAACAACCCTATTGTAGGTAAGGTGATGCGCCTGATACGCTGAGTACCTGTGCACAGTATTGTAGACTAGACTAGTGATGAGCGGCAGGGGATATATTCGAATTCGTGATAGAATATTCATCATATATTTGTGAATTCGCAAATTCGAGTTTTTATTGAATGCGAAAAATCTGCAATGTAAAAATCGCGTAATGCGAATTCGTAACGCAAAATACAGGCGTGGGTCACTTTAGCTACATTTTTCAAGCTTCTAGAAATTTAATGAATTTCTCCTGAGACTAGAGAAAATGGTTGGCAAAGCAGGACATTACAATAGCTTTATATGCAGATAGAGTCAAGTGCTCCAATATATTCGCGATTACGCTAATCTGCAGTGATTAGAATATTTTTTCACACTACGTGCAACTTTACATTTTAGCAGGTCTGACTACAGATTACTGATTGGTGCACTAAATATTGTTGTGAACTTGACATTGCTTCCTTCTCATTGGCCCACAAGCAAGAAGCAGAGAAGAATCATGTGTTCAGATGAAAAAAAAATCCGAATATTCGATATAACGTATATATAGCACTATATTCTAAATATTAGCGAATTCTCAAAGTAGCGATATTCGCGATAAAAATTCGCTATTCGAATGTTCGTGCTCAACACTATTGTAGACCAGGTGATGCATCTGATATGCTAAGTGCGTGTGCACAGTATTGTAGGCTAGGCCAGTGTTTCCCAACCAGTGTGCCTCCAGCTGTTGTAAAACCACAACTCCCAGCATACCCGCACAGCCAAAGGCTGTCCAGGCATGCTGGGAGTTGCAGTTTTGCAACAGCTGGAGGCACACCGTGAGTGTCCTCACCATTCACTCTTCCTTATACAACAACTTTTGACCATGGCTGATATCCACATAGCCTCATATAATGTTAAGGGCTTTAACTCACCCTCCAAAAGAAGCCAAATTTTCAATATTCTACGTAAGGAGGGATTGGATGTGCTGCTCCTCCAGGAGACACACTTCTGGTTCAACCATTACCCTAATATGGAATTCTCTCATTATCCACTCTAGTTTCACTGTGGGGGAAGCTCTGCCTCGTCCGGGGGAGTTAGTATTGGTTTCAAGAGGAAGGTTCCCTTTAAATATATTGATCATAAGCAAGACCCGGAGGGTAGATTCATTATGGTTAAAGGAAATATAGGTGTCCAGATATATACCTTCATAAACCTATATGCTCTAAACAGGCTAAATGGCTTTCCTCCATAGCTCCTTTGATTACCTCCTTTAAGGAAGGTATTGTGGTACTAGGGGGCGATCTCAATGTGGCCCTCAACCCCCAAGTGGACTCCTCATCACACACAACTTCCCACTCAAAACGTTCCTTAAACGAACCACGCCCCAATATTCCTTAAGGTATTCTCCCCTACACGGAAAACTAAAAGCTTTAACTGGAGATTAAATGAATCTATCCTTGGAAATCCAGATTCTATAAAGAAAATTGCTTCACTACTAGAAGAATACTTCACCATAAACTCCCTACCAGAGCTCTCGCCCCAAACCATTTGGGATGCACACAAACCCTATATTAGGGGTGAGTTCATTAGTTTAGGATCGCACCTAAAGAAAATTATAGAAAACAATATTAATACCCTCCTCTCCAAAACAAACAAGTTGGAATCTGTCCACAAACTCACCCTATCTGAAACCCAACTCCAAGAGCTCTCTAAAGCAAGAGCGGAATTGAAAACCTTATTACATAATAACTCGGCCAAATACTATCTCAGTTGTCAATATAAGTTCTTTGCACATGGGGATAAAGCCTCCAGATTCCTCATGAACAGAATAAAAACTAGAAGAGCTGATAATTACATTCACCAATTGTCTACCCCAAGTGGTGACCCAATCTTTGCCTCCTTTAAGATTGCTAAACAATTTAGAGACTTCTATGAAGCGTTATAAAATCTCCCTTCCCCCCTATCTCTATCATCTCACTCATCTCTAGTAGACGCGTTTCTGAAATCAACATCCTGCCCGACTTTATCAGTGGGCCAAAAACATTCGCTCGAAGCTCCATTTACTATGAAGGAGATCTCCACAGCCCTAGACCAAATTCCTCAGAGGAAAAGCCCGGGTCCAGACGGACTACCCGCATTTTATTACAAAACCTTCAAAAAGCAACTTTTGCCATACCTACTGGCGGTGTGCAATCAATCCTTGCAATGTATCCCTTAGTCCAGGGATATGACATCTGCTCATATAGCCTTGATTCCTAAAGAGGGGAAGGACTCTAAGCTGTGTGCAAATTACAGGCCCATTTCTCTTTTGAATATTGACCTTAAATTACTTGTAGAGTTGAGCGAACACCTGGATGTTCGGGTTCGAGAAGTTCGGCCGAACATCCCGGAAATGTTCGGGTTCGGGATCCGAACCCGATCCGAACTTCGTCCCGAACCCCATTGAAGTCAATGGGGACCCGAACTTTTCGGCACTAAAACGGCTGTAAAACAGCCCAGGAAAGGGCTAGAGGGCTGCAAAAGGCAGCAACATGTAGGTAAATCCCCTGCAAACAAATGTGGATAGGGAAATTAATTAAAATAAAAATTAAATAAATAAAAATTAACCAAAATCAATTGGAGAGAGGTTCCATAGCAGAGAATCTGGCTTCCCGTCACCCACCACTGGAACAGTCCATTCTCAGATATTTAGGCCCCGGCACCCAGGCAGAGGAGAGAGGTCCCGTAACAGACAATCTGGCTTCATGTCAGCAGAGAATCAGTCTTCATGTCATAGCAGAGAATCAGGCTTCACGTCAGCCACCACTGCAACAGTCCATTGTCATAAATTTAGGCCCAGCACCCAGGCAGAGGAGAGAGGTCCCGTAACAGAGGATCTGGCTTCATGTCAGCAGAGAATCAGTCTGCATGTCATAGCAGAGAATCAGGCTTCACGTCAGCCACCACTGCAACAGTCCATTGGCATATATTTAGGCCTAGCACCCAGGCAGAGGAGAGAGGTCCCGTAACAGACAATCTGGCTTCATGTCAGCAGAGAATCAGTCTGCATGTCATAGCAGAGAATCAGGCTTCACGTCAGCCACCACTGCAACAATCCATTGGCATATATTTAGGCCTAGCACACAGGCAGAGGAGAGAGGTCCCGTAACAGACAATCTGGCTTCATGTCAGCAGAGAATTAGTCTGCATGTCATAGCAGAGAATGAGGCTTCACGTCAGCCACCACTGCAACAGTCCATTGGCATATATTTAGGCCTAGCACACAGGCAGAGGAGAGAGGTCCCGTAACAGACAATCTGGCTTCATGTCAGCAGAGAATCAGTCTGCATGTCATAGCAGAGAATCAGGCTTCACGTCAGCCACCACTGCAACAGTCCATTGTCATAAATTTAGGCCCAGCACCCAGGCAGAGGAGAGAGGTCCCGTAACAGACAATCTGGCTTCATGTCAGCAGAGAATCAGTCTGCATGTCATAGCAGAGAATGAGGCTTCACGTCACCCACCACTGCAACAGTCCATTTTCATAAATTTAGGCCCAGCACCCAGGCAGAGGAGAGAGGTCCCGTAACAGAGGATCTGGCTTCATGTCAGCAGAGAATCAGTCTGCATGTCATAGCAGAGAATCAGGCTTCACGTCAGCCACCACTGCAACAGTCCATTGTCATAAATTTAGGCCCAGCACCCAGGCAGAGGAGAGAGGTCCCGTAACAGACAATCTGGCTTCATGTCAGCAGAGAATTAGTCTGCATGTCATAGCAGAGAATGAGGCTTCACGTCAGCCACCACTGCAACAGTCCATTGGCATATATTTAGGCCTAGCACACAGGCAGAGGAGAGGTTCATTCAACTTTGGGTAGCCTCGCAATATAATGGTAAAATGAAAATAAAAATAGGATTGAATGAGGAAGTGCCCTGGAGTCCAATAATATATGGTTATGGGGAGGTAGTTAATGTCTAATCTGGACAAGGGACGGACAGGTCCTGTGGGATCCATGCCTGGTTCATTTTTATGAACGTCAGCTTGTCCACATTGGCTGTAGACAGGCGGCTGCGTTTGTCTGTAATGACGCCCCCTGCCGTGCTGAATACACGTTCAGACAAAACGCTGGCTGCCGGGCAGGCCAGCACCTCCAAGGCATAAAAGGCTAGCTCTGGCCACGTGGACAATTTAGAGACCCAGAAGTTGAATGGGGCCGAACCATCAGTCAGTACGTGGAGGGGTGTGCACACGTACTGTTCCACCATGTTAGTGAAATGTTGCCTCCTGCTAACACGTTGCGTATCAGGTGGTGGTGCAGTTAGCTGTGGCGTGTTGACAAAAGTTTTCCACATCTCTGCCATGCTAACCCTGCCCTCAGAGGAGCTGGCCGTGACACAGCTGCCTTGGCGACCTCTTGCTCCTCCTCTGCCTTGGCCTTGGGCTTCCACTTGTTCCCCTGTGACATTTGGGAATGCTCTCAGTAGCGCGTCTACCAACGTGCGCTTGTACTCGCGCATCTTCCTATCACGCTCCAGTGCAGGAAGTAAGGTGGGCACATTGTCTTTGTAGCGTGGATCCAGCAGGGTGGCAACCCAGTAGTCTGCACAGGTTAAAATGTGGGCAACTCTGCTGTCGTTGCGCAGGCACTGCAGCATGTAGTCGCTCATGTGTGCCAGGCTGCCCAGGGGTAAGGACAAGCTGTCCTCTGTGGGAGGCGTATCGTCATCGTCCTGCCTTTCCCCCCAGCCACGCACCAGTGATGGACCCGAGCTGCGTTGGGTGCCACCCCGCTGTGACCATGCTTCATCCTCATCCTCCTCCACCTCCTCCTCATCCTCGTCCTCCTCGTCCTCCAGTAGTGGGCCCTGGCTGGCCACATTTGTACCTGGCCTCTGCTGTTGCTAAAAACCTCCCTCTGAGTCACTTCGAAGAGACTGGCCTGAAAGTGCTAAAAATGACCCCTCTTCCTCCTCCTCCTCCTCCTCCTCCTGGGCCACCTCCTCTTCCATCATCGCCCTAAGTGTTTTCTCAAGGAGACATAGAAGTGGTATTGTAACGCTGATAACGGTGTCATCGCCACTGGCCATGTTGGTGGAGTACTCGAAACAGCGCAACAGGGCACACAGGTCTCGCATGGAGGCCCAGTCATTGGTGGTGAAGTGGTGCTGTTCTGTAGTGCGACTGACCCGTGCGTGCTGCAGCTGAAACTCCACTATGGCCTGCTGCTGCTCGCACAGTCTGTCCAGCATGTGCAAGGTGGAGTTCCACCTGGTGGGCACGTCGCATATGAGGCGGTGAGCGGGAAGGCCGAAGTTACGCTGTAGCGCAGACAGGCGAGCAGCAGCAGGATGTGAACGCCGGAAGCGCGAACAGACGGCCCGCACTTTATGCAGCAGCTCTGACATGTCGGGGTAGTTGTGAATGAACTTCTGCACCACCAAATTCAGCACATGCGCCAAGCAAGGGATGTGCGTCAAATTGGCTAGTCCCAGAGCTGCAACGAGATTTCGCCCATTATCACACACCACCAGGCCGGGCTTGAGGCTCACCGGCAGCAACCACTCGTCGGTCTGTTGTTCAATACCCCGCCACAACTCCTGTGCGGTGTGGGGCCTGTCCCCCAAACATATGAGTTTCAGAATGGCCTGCTGACGTTTACCCCGGGCTGTGCTGAAGTTGGTGGTGAAGGTGTGTGGCTGACTAGATGAGCAGGTGGAAGAAGAGGAGGAGGAAGTCGAGTAGGAGGAGGTGGCAACAGGAGGCAAAGAATGTTGCCCTGTGATCCTTGGCGGCGGAAGGACGTGCGCCAAACAGCTCTCCGCCTGGGGCCCAGCTGCCACTACATTTATCCAGTGTGCAGTTAGGGAGATATAGCGTCCCTGGCCGTGCTTACTGGTCCACGTATCTGTGGTTAGGTGGACCTTGCCACAGATGGCGTTGTGCAGTGCACACTTGATTTTATCGGATACTTGGTTGTGCAGGGAAGGCACGGCTCTCTTGGAGAAGTAGTGCCGGCTGGGAACAACATACTGTGGGACAGCAAGCGACATGAGCTGTTTGAAGCTGTCTGTGTCCACCAGCCTAAATGACAGCATTTCATAGGCCAGTAGTTTAGAAATGCTGGCATTCAGGGCCAGGGATCGAGGGTGGCTAGGTGGGAATTTACGCTTTCTCTCAAATGTTTGTGAGATGGAGAGCTGAACGCTGCCGTGTGACATGGTTGAGATGCTTGGTGACGGAGGTGGTGGTGGTGTTGGTGGTACATCCCCTGTTTGCTGGGCGGCAGGTGCCAACGTTCCTCCAGAGGCGGAGGAAGAGGCGGAGGCGGCAGCAGCAGAAGAGGCCGAGGCGGCAGCAGCAGAAGAGGTAGCAGGGGGAGCCTGAGTGACTTCCTTGGTTTTAAGGTGTTTACTCCACTGCAGTTCATGCTTTGCATGCAGGTGCCTGGTCATGGAGGTTGTGCTCAGGTTCAGAACGTTAATGCCTCGCTTCAGGCTCTGATGGCACAGCGTGCAAACCACTCGGGTCTTGTCGTCAGCACATTGTTTGAAGAAGTGCCATGCCAGGGAACTCCTTGAAGCTGCCTTTGGGGTGCTCGGTCCCAGATGGCGGCGGTCAGTAGCAGGCGGAGTCTCTTGGCGGCGGGTGTTCTGCTTTTGCCCACTGCTCCCTCTTTTGCTACGCTGTTGGCTCGGTCTCACCACTGCCTCTTCCTCCGAACTGTGAAAGTCAGTGGCACGACCTTCATTCCATGTGGGGTCTAGGACCTCATCGTCCCCTGCATCGTCTTCCACCCAGTCTTGATCCCTGACCTCCTGTTCAGTCTGCACACTGCAGAAAGACGCAGCAGTTGGCACCTGTGTTTCGTCATCATCAGAGACATGCTGAGGTGGTATTCCCATGTCCTCATCATCAGGAAACATAAGTGGTTGTGCGTCAGTGCATTCTATGTCTTTCACCGCTGGGGAAGGGCTAGGTGGATGCCCTTGGGAAACCCTGCCAGCGGAGTCTTCAAACAGCATAAGAGACTGCTGCATAACTTGAGGCTGAGACAGTTTCCCTGGTATGCATGGGGGTGATGTGACAGACTGATGGGGTTGGTTTTCAGGCGCCATCTGTGCGCTTTCTGCAGAAGACTGGGTGGGAGATAATGTGAACGTGCTGGATCCACTGTCGGCCACCCAATTGACTAATGCCTGTACCTGCTCAGGCCTTACCATCCTTAGAACGGCATTGGGCCCCACCATATATCGCTGTAAATTCTGGCGGCTACTGGGACCTGAGGTAGTTGGTACACTAGGACGTGTGGATGTGGCAGAACGGCCACGTCCTCTCCCAGCACCAGAGGGTCCACTAACACCACCACGACCATGTCCACGTCCGCGTCCCTTACTAGATGTTTTTCTCATTGTTATGGTTCACCACAACAACAAATATATTATTTGGCCCAATGTATTGTATTCAAATTCAGCGGAATATAAATTTGAGGCCTAGTATTTAGGCGCTGGGTGACCGGTATGGATTTAGTGACAGAATTAGACTTGGAAATGCACAGAAGCGTGTGTGTGAAGTTATTCTGAATGACCCTATGTGCACCTTGAATATTATATACCCTTTTAGGGATAGATTTCAAATAGCTCTGATATAGCAGGAACCACTAAATTATGAAATTGCTAAATTGGGAATTGTACTTCAACCCAGAACAAAAAATGTGCTTTGACGGACACTAAATAACTTTCCCAGCTACAACAGGACAGCGGTAACGAGAGATTTAGCGGGATATAAATTTGAGGCCTAGTATTTAGGCGCTGGGTGACCGGTATGGATTTAGTGACAGAATTAGACTTGGAAATGCACAGAAGCGTGTGTGTGAAGTTATTCTGAATGACCCTATGTGCACCTTGAATATTATATACCCTTTTAGGGATAGATTTCAAATAGCTCTGATATAGCAGGAACCACTAAATTATGAAATTGCTAAATTGGGAATTGTACTTCAACCCAGAACAAAAAATGTGCTTTGACGGACACTAAATAACTTTCCCAGCTACAACAGGACAGCGGTAACGAGAGATTTAGCGGGATATAAATTTGAGGCCTAGTATTTAGGCGCTGGGTGACCGGTATGGATTTAGTGACAGAATTAGACTTGGAAATGCACAGAAGCGTGTGTGTGAAGTTATTCTGAATGACCCTATGTGCACCTTGAATATTATATACCCTTTTAGGGATAGATTTCAAATAGCTCTGATATAGCAGGAACCACTAAATTATGAAATTGCTAAATTGGGAATTGTACTTCAACCCAGAACAAAAAATGTGCTTTGACGGACACTAAATAACTTTCCCAGCTACAACAGGACAGCGGTAACGAGAGATTTAGCGGGATATAAATTTGAGGCCTAGTATTTAGGCGCTGGGTGACCGGTATGGATTTAGTGACAGAATTAGACTTGGAAATGCACAGTAGCGTGTGTGTGAAGTTATTCTGAATGACCCTATGTGCACCTTGAATATTATATACCCTTTTAGGGATAGATTTCAAATAGCTCTGATATAGCAGGAACCACTAAATTATGAAATTGCTAAATTGGGAATTGTACTTCAACCCAGAACAAAAAATGTGCTTTGACGGACACTAAATAACTTTCCCAGCTACAACAGGACAGCGGTAACGAGAGATTTAGCGGGATATAAATTTGAGGCCTAGTATTTAGGCGCTGGGTGACCGGTATGGATTTAGTGACAGAATTAGACTTGGAAATGCACAGAAGCGTGTGTGTGAAGTTATTCTGAATGACCCTATGTGCACCTTGAATATTATATACCCTTTTAGGGATAGATTTCAAATAGCTCTGATATAGCAGGAACCACTAAATTATGAAATTGCTAAATTGGGAATTGTACTTCAACCCAGAACAAAAAATGTGCTTTGACGGACACTAAATAACTTTCCCAGCCACAACAGGACAGCGGTAACGAGAGATTTAGCGGGATATAAATTTGAGGCCTAGTATTTAGGCGCTGGGTGACCGGTATGGATTAGTGACAGAATTAGACTTGGAAATGCACAGTAGCGTGTGTGTGAAGTTATTCTGAATGACCCTATGTGCACCTTGAATATTATATACCCTTTTAGGGATAGATTTCAAATAGCTCTGATATAGCAGGAACCACTAAATTATGAAATTGCTAAATTGGGAATTGTACTTCAACCCAGAACAAAAAATGTGCTTTGACGGACACTAAATAACTTTCCCAGCTACAACAGGACAGCGGTAACGAGAGATTTAGCGGGATATAAATTTGAGGCCTAGTATTTAGGCGCTGGGTGACCGGTATGGATTTAGTGACAGAATTAGACTTGGAAATGCACAGTAGCGTGTGTGTGAAGTTATTCTGAATGACCCTATGTGCACCTTGAATATTATATACCCTTTTAGGGATAGATTTCAAATAGCTCTGATATAGCAGGAACCACTAAATTATGAAATTGCTAAATTGGGAATTGTACTTCAACCCAGAACAAAAAATGTGCTTTGACGGACACTAAATAACTTTCCCAGCCACAACAGGACAGCGGTAACGAGAGATTTAGCGGGATATAAATTTGAGGCCTAGTATTTAGGCGCTGGGTGACCGGTATGGATTTAGTGACAGAATTAGACTGGGATATGGCCAAAAAATAACCACACTATTGCTGGTTAAATGCACTTGGTGACGGGCGCAGCTTGCCCCTGATGTAGTATATGGCCAAAAAATGAACAGACTATTGCTGGTTAAATGCACTTGGTGTCACAGCTTGACCAACCACACTACTGAGGGTTAAATGCACTTGGTGACGGGCGCAGCTTGCCCCTGATGTAGTATATGGCCAAAAAATGAACAGACTATTGCTGGTTAAATGCACTTGGTGTGACAGCTTCACCCTGATGTAGGCTTTAGCCAAAAAACAACCACACCATTGAGGGTTAAATGCACTTGGTGACAGGCGCAGCTTGCCCCTGATTTAGTATATGGCCAAAAAATGAACAGACTATTGCTGGTTAAATGCACTTGGTGTGACAGCTTCACCCTGATGTAGGCTTTAGCCAAAAAACAACCACACCATTGAGGGTTAAATGCACTTGGTGACAGGCGCAGCTTGCCCCTGATTTAGTATATGGCCAAAAAATGAACAGACTATTGCTGGTTAAATGCACTTGGTGTGACAGCTTCACCCTGATGTAGGCTTTAGCCAAAAAACAACCACACCATTGAGGGTTAAATGCACTTGGTCGCAGCTTGGATGCACTTGGTCGCAGCACCGCACAAGACACAAAATGGCCGCCGATCACCCCATAAAAAAGTGACTGACAAACGGTCTGGGCAGCCTAAAAACAGTGAGTGAGCATTTGAGTATCAGCAGCTCAATGATGCACAGCTGCAGATCGATCGATTAATCAAGTGAAGTCCTTTGGAGGAGTTAATCTGCCTAATCTCGCCCTACTGTCGCATCCGCAACCTCTCCCTACGCTAATCAGAGCAGAGTGACGGGCGGCGCTATGTGACTCCAGCTTAAATAGAGGCTGGGTCACATGGTGCTCTGGCCAATCACAGCCATGCCAATAGTAGGCATGGCTGTGACGGCCTCTTGGGGCAAGTAGTATGACGCTTGTTGATTGGCTGCTTTGCAGCCTTTCAAAAAGCGCCAAGAAAGCGTCACAAAAGCGCCAAGAAAGCGACGAACACCGAACCCGAACCCGGACTTTTACGAAAATGTCCGGGTTCGGGTCCGTGTCACGGACACCCCAAAATTCGGTACGAACCCGAACTATACAGTTCGAGTTCGCTCATCCCTAATTACTTGCGAAACTATTGGCGAATCACCTGGCAGTCCTTCTCCCTCTTCTGGTACATATGGATCAGGTAGGCTTCGTACGTAATAGGGAGGGTAGAGATAACACTTCTAGAGTTGTCAATGCACTCTCTTATGCTAGACATACTTCCACTCCTCTTGTACTCCTCAGCACTGACGCTGAAAAAGCGTTTGACCGCATAAACTGGAATTATCTAAACTGTGTCCTAAAGTCCTTTGGCCTGCCTGATCCATATATCAAGGCTGTATTTGCTATGTACAACCAGGCTACAGCCCGAGTTATGGTCAATGGCGACCTATCCTCGCCTTTTCGAATTCAAAACGGAACTCGTCAAGGCTGTCCCTTATCCCCCCTGCTCTTCATCTTAGCTATGGAACCCCTCCTATCCAAACTTAGAGCAGACACCAAGATTGAAGGTCTATCCCTAGGGGGCAGGAGTCATAAGATTGCGGCATTCGCTGATGATGTCATGATAATGACATCCAACCCTAAAACTTTTCTCCCCATAATTCAGGAGCACTTAAAGAATTATAGCGCAGTTTACGACTTTAAGATCAATGAGAGCAAATCCACCATCATTAGCACAGGATTATCATCATCACTCAAACTCTTTCTAATGAAAAATTCCCCCTTTAACTGGTCCTCCCCAACCATCACTTACTTAGGAGTGAAACTCGGCCCTTCCATACCAGATTTATTTAAACTCAACTATGTACCTTTAAAAACCGCCCTATTCTCAGCTCTTGATAAACTCACTAAGTCAGCCCCAACTCTATCATGGTTTGGTAGAAAAAATATTATCCTCTCGGCTCTCATTATCCCCCGTCTTACCTACCTCCAACAAGTTCTCCCAATTCCCGTTCCTAAGTCTTACTATACCTCCCTAAAACAGAGATTTAGAACATTCATATGGAATTGCAGGAGAGCGAGACTCTCCTACTCATTCCTGTCTCGTTCGCGCATGACTGGTGGGATTGGGCTTCCAGATCCTGAACTCTATGGGAAGGCTATTCTTATGTCAAGAATAATTGACTGGTTGAGAAACACTGAGAGCAAATCCTGGGTAGCCATGGAACAAAACATTATTGGCATGCCAACTCGAGCCTTTTGTCTGGGCTATCATACCCCCCCCCCCCCCCCCAAACTAATCTGCAATCCTTCCCAATTATCAAAGCTACAGTAGAAGCTTGGAGGTGGTGGAATCATTCCCACTGCTCTATTCCATTCCCATCTCCCCAGAAATACCTCTTCTAAAATAATTAGATCCTCCGCACTGCCAATTTCCCTTCTCCTTGACCCCCAAGGCTTAATACCTTCAAACAAAACCATCAAAACCCTTCTGAATCCACAACCATGTGACTTCACCCTCATCCCACTTATTAAATCCTTTGTTCACAAAAATAACATGAATGACGAACTTCTTCGTCCCCTTACATGGTTTGAAGCCTTAATAGCTAACCCCAGTTCCCCAAAAAAAACAATTTCTCTTATTTACAACAAATTAAGATCACCTCCATTAGTTGTTAAACTGGCTTTCATACGCTCTTGGGAATTGGAAACTGGTATTGATCTTCCTATTCATTCTCTACCCACACTATTCGACATTCCTCTCAAGTCACCTAGATGTGTTAGGGCCCAGGAGAATGGCTACAAAATCCTCTTGCAATGGTATATTACCCCAATTAAGTCCTCACGCTTCAATAGACCCACCTCTGTCGATTGCTGGAGATGCCAAAAAGAGACAGGTACTTTTCTCCATATCTGGTGGACGTGTCCTCCTATAAACAAGTGGTGGGCAGAGATCTTTCGGATTAGCAACCAAATCTGTTCCTCAGATATTGCCACCTCGCCTTATGGAGCGTTGCTCTCCTTTTTCAACTACAAAACATCTCTGCCCCCCACTTTCCTCTTCAAGCAGCTCTTGTTAGCAGCCCGTCTCTTGGCTCCCAAATACTGGCTGCAATCTAGTTTACCTTCAGTGGAGCAATGGAGGTTAAAGGTAGATCAAATCCACCGTTTTGAAGAAATGGCCTCTTGGGAATCACGAACACACCTGACATTTTTGAAAAAGTGGGCCCCCTGGACAAAATATAGATATAAATATAACCCATTTCGCGCCACTCTTTATTCACCTTGGGCCCTGCCTGGGAAGTTCCGCAAATAAAATACAACCGGGTCAGCCTACTGACTGGAGGCCAATGGGGATGGTCCTCCTCTCTTCCTCAGCCCCTGCATACACCCCTTACAATTGGATGTTAGGGACATAGCTATCAGTGTGCGACTTAACACACCCAATTTTACTCCTCTAATTATACCAGTATTATTTCTGTCTTGTATAACTTGGTCCACTGCGCCTGCGGCATCTGTTCCTCTGAGCACTCTGACGTAATCGGCGCAGGCGCAGTGGAGATGTCTGTGCAGGGAGCGTTCAGACAGTCACTGCGCCTGCGCCAAATACAGACGCGCACGGCGCAGGAGTGAGAATTCGTCTGCTGGCTCAGAGGGAGGATCGCATTCCAGAGGAGATGGGGGGGCTGTAGGGACGCGCTGGGCGGCATTTTGTGTGAGTAGACCGAGCCTCTAGGTGCTGAAAAGACGCCCCCATAGCACCTAGAGGCTCATCAGCATATCAATAAAAGTTTGTTTTTTAGGCAAACGGCTGCACACAAAGGTATTATAATAGCATTGTTCGGTAGAGCAGACACTAGCGGATCGCTAGTGTCTGATAGCTAATTATGTCAAAACAAGGTGATAGAAACCCTTTAATCAATATTTGGTGGAAGCTGGTGTATTGCAGGCCTCAATCAATATTTGGTGGAAGCCGGGGGACAACAGGTATATCACATAAGTTTAAAACAATAGTAAAATGAATTAATGCTGCGTGATTCTGCTTAGGCCACCTCTAAACAATCACAGTTCCGGATGATGATACATATCTGTGGCTGAAATATAGTGGAAGCAGAATGTAAAATGACAATCACAATAAACTCTCAGACCATGTGTATCAAGTCCCTTAATTGACTGTGCAAAAGAAGAGATATTATAACTGTCGTATAAAGTCCTCCTCTCAATTCTGAGGGTATCTGGTTGAAGATAACACTGTATTGACAGTAGTATATTTAATTCGCCAAATGTTCGCCTGGGGGAGGAAATCAGTCCACAAACTGTGCACAGTAAGCATGCAGCAGTTCAATCCATCAGGCACAATATATTCTATTGTCGGGGCTGGTGCTCGCCAAGTGTATAACTGGCGATTAAATGCAGGTGGTAAGTAGAGCGGTACTGTATGTCTTACCGGTAGAAGATCAAAGCCGGTGGCTGTTTGTTCCGTACCGCAGACTTCTACTCACCACACCATGCGACTGTGTCTCTCTCCGTCGGCGTCCTCACTCACCACTGCATATCACGTGGTTTCCGTCAAAGATCGCAAGAGCAGCCTTTCGATCCTGGTTTATAGGTAGGACAGTTCTAGGGACATAAAGCTTTGGAGCGCTCCAATTTTTGTTGCTTAATCAGTCCATCCAAAAGTATTAATCGATATATCCAGTTGGTAAAAGCGCAGGGGTGGATTACGCCAAGCGCGTTTCGGGGACTTCTTTCCCCTTCCTCAGTTGCTCTACCCCCGTTATTCCGTCATATCCTTTTATAGCCCCGCCAGTAATACTCAAAAACTGGACCGGAACAAAAATTAACCCTTGCGGTATAGTTGCGTTTTCTGTGCGGTTTCTAATATTCATATGCGTTTTCTATATATTATCTCCATACTGCTATTATTAAGCTATGTGATAAAGGGAAAGGGTCTGCTACATTGCTCTCTTTAGAAAAAAGTGAAAAATGTGAAAGAACATAAACAAATAATGAAAAAAAGGGGGAAATTAACCCCATAGTAAATAATAAAACCCATACATATTTATGTAAAAACATAGTTCTATACAATGTGTGAACTTTAGAGGAATGCTTCAAAATGAATTGTGGTATATATTAGCAATATATGACATAGGAATAATATACAATCTTGCATGATATACTCAGTAGCTCATCTTGATTTCGTCAACATACCCTTAGCCATCTTAGGATAGAAATGACAAAATCAAGATGAGTTACTGAGTATATCATGCAAGATTGTATATTATTCCTATGTCATATACAGTATTGCTATCATATATCACAATAAATTTTGAAGCATTCCTCTAAAGTTCACACATTGTATAGAACTATGTTTCTACATAAATATGTATGGGTTTTATTATTTACTATGGGGTTAATTTCCCCCTTTTTTTACTATCTGTTTAAGTACAGGCAATAGTAGAAGCGTTCAGCTCTCCATATCCCAAACGCTGGAAAGAAAGAGGAAGTACCCCCCTACCCACACGCGATCCCTAGCCCTGAATGCCAGCATTTCTAAATTACTTGCCTAGTTTTAAAGGCCTTATAGTGGTGGCTGTCCCACAGTACGTCGTGCTCAGCCGCCACTACTTTTCAAGGCGAGCCATCCCTTCACAACCAATTAGGGGACAAAATCAGGTGTGCACTGCGCAACGCCATCTGTGGCAAGGTGCACCTGACTACGGATACGTGGACTAGTAAGCGCGGTCAGGGCCGTTATATCTCCATAACAGCACACTGGGTAAATGCAGAGGCGGCTGGGCCTGAGGCAGATAGTAGTTTGGCGCATGTCCTTCCACCACCGAAGATTGCAGGGCGCTTCAGTTTGCCTCCTGTTGCTTCCTCCTCCTACTCCACTTCCTCATCCTCTACCAGCTCCTCATCCAGTCAGCGTAACACTTTCACCACCAACTTCAGCACAGCCAGGGGTAAACAACAGCAGGCAGTTTTAAAACTTATCTGTTTGGGGGACAAATCCCACACCGCGCAGTAGCTGTGGACGGGCCTTGAACAACAGACTGATGAGTGGTTTGTGCCAGTCAGCCTCAAGCCCGGCCTGGTGGTGTGCGATAATGGGTGAAATCTCGTAGCAGCACTGGGACTAGCCAGTTTGATGCACATCCCTTGCCTGGCGCATGTGCTGAATTTGGTGGTGCAGAGATTTCTTAAAAATTACCCCGACATGTCAGAGCTGCTGCATAAAGTGCGCGCTTTCGGCGTTCTCACCCTGCTGCTGCTCGCCTGTCGGCACTGCAGCGTAACTTCAGCCTTCTCGCTCACCGCCTCATATGCGACGTGCCCACAAGGTGGAACTCCACCTTGCACATCCTGGCCAGACTGTGCGAGCAGCAGCAGCAGGCGATAGTGGAGTTTCAGCTGCAGCACGCATGGGTGAGTCGCTCGGCGGAACAGCACCACTTCACCACCAATGACTGGGCCTCCATGCGAGACCTGTGTTCCTTGTTGCACTGTTTCGAGTACTCCACCAACATGGCCAGTGCCGATAACGCCGTTCTCAGTGTTACTATCCTACTTCTATGCCTCCTTGAAAAAACGCTCATGGCGATGATGGAAGAGGATGTGGCACAGGAGGAGGAGGAGGAAGAGGGATCATTTCATAGGGTTTCTGGCCGGTCATTCCCAAGTGGCTCCGAGGGTGGGTTCCTGCACCCACAAACCCAAGGTACACAATTGTCCAGCCAGGGCACAGTTCTGGAGGATGAGGAGCTGGAGGATGAGCAGATGGAGGAGGAGGAACCATGTTCACAGCAGGGTGGCACCCAGACCAGCTCATGGCCATCACTGGTGCATGGATGGGGGCATACAGAGGACACAGACGATACACCTCCCACAGAGGACAGCTTTTCGTTGCCTCTGGGCAGCCTTGCACACATGAGCGATTACATGCTGCAGTGTCTCCGCAACGACCGCCGAGTTGCCCACATTCTAACTTGTGCTGATTATTAGGTGGCCACGCTGCTGGATCCCCGTTACAAGGACATCGTACCGTCCTTAATTCCGTCACTGGAGATTGATCGTAAGATGCGCTAATACGAGTTAGCATGGCCGACACGTGGAAAAGCTTTGTCAGCACGCCACAACAACCAGCACCACCAGCTGATATGGAACGTCTTAGCAGGAGGCAGCATTTCACCAAAATGGTGGAGCAGTATGTGTGCACACGCCTACACGTACTGAATGACGGGTCTGCCCCCTTCAACTTCTGGTTCTCCAAATTGGGCACATGGCCTGAGCTTGCCCTTTTACGCCTTGGAGGTGCTGGCCTGCCCTGCAGCCAGTGTATTATCTGAACGTGTGTTTAGCACGGCAGGGGGCGTCATCACAGACAAGCGCAGTCGCCTGTCCACAGCCAACGTGGACAAGCTTATGTTCAGTAAAATGAACCAGGCTTGGATCCCACAAGACTTGTCTGTACCTTGTGCAGAATAGACATTTATACCACCATCAAACATACATTCTTGTACTCAAGTAAAGTGAAATGATTCTTTGTTTTCTTTTTTTTTCATTTGTCACAATATTTTGGAGGCTACCTACCCCAATAAAAAATAAAAAATAAACATTGTTGGCTACCTCCTCCTCCTTCATTGCTGCCTCCACCTACAACACCACATTCACCGCCTCATTAGGTCCCCAGGAGAGAACATGTGAGGTTCACGGTGGGCCGAAGGGTACAACAGTTCATTGGTTACTCACTGTTAGAAGATGCCTCCCTGGGCCAGCAGTGCAGTGAAGGGGAGATCAGCACTAGATTCTTCGGGGAACACTCTATTACAGGGGACACCGGCCAGGTGGTGATCGAGGTGCCCTTGATGGTGATTGGTTTCTGAGTGCTTGTGCGGCTGGGCGTAATGTTGTGACGCCAGCACCTTGGTGGTGCAAAATGATGAGAGTGGTTGTAGTACAGATATAGAAGAATGAGGCAGGGTTTAAATCCAACTAAGATATTTACTGTAACCAGGATGTGGCAAATCCCAGTAACAGGTTATGTCTCAGGCTATAGTAGTAGGTTGTGTACTCACAGGTCTTCAGCTCTTTGCCTTGCTTCAGTCTCAGTAAAGGTAGTTCAAGTCTTTGTCTTCTACACACAAGTGATGTAACAGATGTCCTATCTGTCCTTGAAGTAACAGTGAGGCTGCCACAAGCTAATAAACCTTCACCCTATTACAAAGGCGCCTAAAGCCTAGAATAATGACTATTGTCCTTCCTTTGTCTTTCCACAATAAACTTAGGAAAATTCACTTGACACTCCGGAAGAGTAGATGGTAGAACACAGACTTCACCTTTGCCTATTTTCCTGGCTTCACACTGAGACCATGAATTGACTCCTCTGTGCCGTGGAGCCTAAGAGAGAGCTGAGATGAGAGGGGTCCTCTCCTCCCCCCTTGCTCCTCACTCCATGTCCTCCCTCCTCCAAACTCTAACTCCCCACTGCTCACTAGGCCTGAACTGCAGTATATATGCTACCCCCATCCAGTGGTGGAATGTGTGTAATGCACCTAACAGCCTGATAACAGGGATTACACATAATAATTAAATACTGTATAATATAACATATGACAAAACAAGCTTTTGCAGTGCCCACATACACTAGTGGGACACTGCAGGTATATATAGATGAATTAGTACTAAGCCACCACTAAACTAGTCAAAATAAGACCATGCATGGTCTGTAATCTATCGCAGATTTATTTTATCTGTGGGTTGTATTTCTTAGTCTGACCGTTCTTGGTCAGTCCTGCCCACTATTTCTTGGTCTTATTTTGACTAGTTTAGTGATGGCTTAGTACTAATTCATCTATATATACCCTTTACTGACCATGATCAACAAACATCTTTGATACATACCATCTGTTGGATATGGTTATAATATATCACTGAGACAGTTTTATTACGGATAGCTTCTCCCCGCTTTCTCTGTGTCTTTTGTCCATCTTGCCCTTTCTCCTAGTTTTTGTATGTGTATATTATATGTATTATCAATAACACTATTATATTTTTGTATGTATTTTTTCCTGCGGTAGTTTTCTGTTTTTGAGATGTGCATGTTTTTCTCTGTGGGCTTGTGTATGATCTTAGCAATAGGGAGGTTTGTAGGCTTTATACAATAATAGAAAATGTCAGAATGTATATTCTATTCCACCCTGACAGTCAAACTGTATAAACAGCAATTCTGCTCCCGTTTATAAAGAGCTGGGAGATAACACAGGCAAGGAGAAACAGTGATCTTCAGATAGTGAGAAAATGATGTTTTACACACCACCAGACATCTTCTAATCCACAAACAAATAGGCTGGTATTTATTTGTATTTGATCAATTCCAAGATAACCCCTTCCAATGTCACCTGTCTCTAGCAGAAAACATACTAGAAGCTAGATGATGCAAAGGTGCAGTGCCCATCCATGGACTCTATAGCAATAGTGCGGCCTGGCTTCATGGTTGTAGAAGGGCGAAAAAGAAAGCCAAAATTCAGGAATATTATGTAGGCCACTTGGTCTGTCTAATGAGCCTGCGATTGTAAGCTCCTCTATTACATGTATTCTAATAGTAGCAGTGCTCCACTAATAACAGTTTTCGCTTTCACATGCAACCAGTGTAGCAGCCATTTTCATGCACATACATGCATCCATGGGCGTAACTATAGCCCTATCAGCCATGGCACTTTCTATGGAGCCGCGAGGGTGGGTGGCCATATCAGGTGCAAGACCATTGTACCGTTATGTGAGGAATAAAATATAGGGGGTTGAAGAGAGATGTGACTCCATCTTGTTCCTGCTCTAAATATGTAAAGAATTGTTATAAACATCTCACCCAAGCTCTGTTTCAAGTTCCCCCGCTGTGAGTTAGGTTCGCTTATCTGTCTCAGGACAGATTCTGGGAATCCCCCAGAACTAGACCAAACGTTCTTGCCTTATTCAGGGTCATTCGGCACAACTGCATACATTCTTATATGTGACTGATTAAAACCTATTATTTTTGCTTACTGCATGTACACATACTATGTAAGAATGTTCCAGTAGTATGTGTATGAGCACCAGTGTTTATCTATATGATTGGTTTAACAATGTTGTTCTGCAAACTTTTCTACTGCCTATATAAGGCCAAGCTATAGCATAATAAAGTTAGAGTATTTTTCAGTGATACCTGTGTGTGTGTCATGTTATTGCCAACTGAGAAATATCTCTCCTGACATCAGTGACATCAAACCAAGGTGGTCGTAGAGGTCCAGAAAGGTCCAAATCCTTTCAGGGGTCATTTACTAACCAGAAATACACCTATATGAGATGCAGAAGGTGTTTTCCATCTCAGTCGAGATTCCCTGCTCACGCCAGGTCTAAAAAAGTGGGCAACTTTATAAAAGTGATCTAAATGAAAAGCTGTTTTGTTGCCCATATGTCACGGTACCTTGCTGACAGAGGTTAGAAGATCGTAGAGACTGACTGCACGTAAGGTTAACTGACACTCTCTTGATTCTCAGTGTTGTGGTTTGGTAATGACTACGCCTATTGTCAGGTGCAGCCCATGGTCATTACTGCTTTCCCCACTTAGTTTGGTCTCACACTTCATACCATGCGGTTGATATTCTCTGTCTGGATTTGGAAGAGTTTGTGTGTGGACTTTACCTGTGCTTATGCTCTTCCATTTCCTATAAGATAAGTTGTACTGCATTTTGTAGTTGGTTGTTCCCCTGTTCTTGTTGTTACTAGTCTTCAGGGAGACGCTGGTTCGTTCACCTGGGAAGAAACCAGTAGCATCATTCTCTGCCACTACCGAGGGCATCTCAGGGCTCCTAGGGTCTAGGTTCTGATGTATGTATTTTCCCACCTTCAGGGTCTATACATACTGACAGGAGTCAGGGCCATGTTTAGGGGCTTCCTAGGAGGTAACCTTTTCCCTTTCCCTAGCCTTAAAGCCTAGTTCTTTGTGCCTCCCCAATTCTGTATTTGTTACACCATAACAACCAATTACAACACAACTTTCATGTTTCAAGAGCAGACTAATAATGAACATTGGACTGTTATTGGTTGCTATGAACAATAAAGACAGTTTTACTTTAGATCGTAGAGTTCACAGGTGAAATACAAGAGAGTGACATAAATTCTCCCACATAAGGTTACTTACCTTTTCCCACTCTCTTTCTGGATTCAGCAGTATAACCAATAGCTTTGGATTAGCTTGATAACCGTCTTCTGTAAAGGACAAATCTCGGCCATCCCATGTTAAATTTATCATAAACCTGTCAAAAGAGGAAAAAGTTATGAAAGACGCGATAAAAGAATTTGATCAGTCATTCAGCACTTAACTAGTAAATGAATCCAGCCGTGACAACGTTGAGGAACAATAAACATGAGTTGCCAGAAAACAGGCCAGTGTTTTTTCTTTAAAGGCGTTGCCCACTTTCTTATTACTGTTGATCTTACTGTTTGTAAGATAATTATATGGCACTTACTAATATAGCCTTTGTTCAAATTCTGCACAAATATCTATATTTCATTAGGTATGGCCCTCATTTGCCAAGTCTTTTGTGCTGTCTACACAGAGGTCCTGTGCATAAAATGGCTGCTGATGGAGAGTCATGTGACCAGGCAAATCACCTCCATGTGATGTCTCCTCTGTTCAGATACACTGCACCTGCCATCTGCACTTGTACTGTTGAAAGTTTAATAAAGGTGCAGTGTGTTTGAATAGAGGAGAAATCACATGAAGGTGATTTGCCTGGTCACATGATCCTCTGTCTACGGCCATCTTGTGGACAGGATCTCTGCATGGACAGCACAGAAGATTTGCCTTACAGGAGGGCATAGCTTATGTAATATAGCAAATAGCACAAAATATCAACAAAGGCAATATTAGTTAATGTAATCATACATACACACTAGTCACAAGTAGCCAACCCCTTTGGGCTGAGTGGTCCTTGGAACTACCATTTCGGTTGCCACCAATAAGTGATCTCTCTATGCTGATTGTGTATCCTAAGATACCCATACAACTGTTACAGTCAACAACTCCTTTATTGTGTTGAGCAAGCATGCTTCACCGAACACTAGTTCGGCTCGAGCATAGCTATGCTCGGCACATCGTGGAGTTTGGCCGAATACCACGTGTGCTCGAGTGCGATGCTCGAGTCAGTATATTTAAATCTAATTTAGCCTCTATTTCTATGCAGAAGATCACTGTACAGTAAGGGAATCCCTCGGTGTGAGTCTGCGGCTTAGGAGTCCGTGCTCTGACTCCATATATAGCTATGGCTATATATGGAGTCAGTGCTTGGAGACACCCCAGCATATTTAAATCAAATTTAGCATATATTTCAGAAAAGTTTCTACCGGGGTATAAACTCACAACATTCTGCATTAGAGGCAAGGCACTTAACCACTCAGCTATAGCTGCATAGCCAATTCCTTTAACTCCTTAAGGACACAGCCTTATTTCACCTTAAGGACCAGGCCATTTTTTGCTAATCTGACCAGTGTCACTTTAAGTGGTGATAACTTTAAAACACTTTGACTTATGGAGGCCAAAAATTTTTTTACCCCAAAATTTTATTAAATTGCAAATTTCCAAGTTTCAATTTCTCTACTTCTATAATACATAGTAATACCTACAAAAATAGTTATTACTTTACATTCCCCATATGTCTACTTCATGTTTGGATCATTTTGGGAATATAGCATTTTTTGGGGATGTTACAAGGCTTAGAAGTCTAGAAGCAAATCTTGAAATTTTTCATAAATTTTCAAAAACCCAATTTTTAGGGACCAGTTCAGGTCTGAAGTCACTTTGTGAGGCTTACATAATAGAAACCACCCAAAAATGACCCTATTCTAGAAACTACACCCCTCAAGGTATTTAAAACTGATTTTACAAACACCGTTAACCCTTTAGGTGTTCCACAAGAGTTATTGGCAAATGGAGATGAAATTTCAGAATTTCAATTTTTGGGCAAATTTTAAATTTTAATCCTTTTTTTCCAGTAACAAAGCAAGGGTTAACAGCCAAACAAAACTCAATATTTATTGCCCAGATTCTGTAGTTTACAGAAACACCTCATATGTGGTCGTAAACTGCTGTACGGGCACACGGTAGGGAGCAGAAGGAAAATAATGCCATACGGTTTTTGGAAGGCAGATTTTGCTGGACTGTTTTTTTTACACCATGTCCCATTTGAAGCTCCCCTGATGCACCCCTAGAGTCAAGGTATTCAAAACTGATTTTATAAACTTTGTTAACCCTTTAGGTGTTCCACAGAATTAATGGAAAATAGAGATACAATTTCAAAAATCTAACTTTTTTGGCAGATTTTCCATTTTCATATTTTTTTTTCCAGTTACAAAGCAAGGGTTAACAGCCAAACAAAACTCAATTTTTATGGCCCTGATTCTGTAGTTTACAGAAACACCCCATATGTGGTTGTAAACTGCTGTACGGGCACACGGCAGGACGCAGAAGGAAAGGAATGCCATACGGTTTTTGGAAGGCAGATTTTGCTGGACTGTTTTTTTTACACCACGTCCCATTTAAAGCCCCTCTGATGCACCCCTAGAGTAGAAACTCCAAAAAGTGACCCCATTTTAGAAACTACAGGATAGGGTGGAAGTTTTGTTGGTACTAATTTAGGGTACATATGATTTTTGGTTGCTCTATATTACACTTTTTGTGAGGCAAGAAATAGCTTGTTTGGCACCGTTTTTTATTTTTTGTTATTTTTCAATACTCATCTGACAGGTTAGATCATGTGGTATTTTTAAAGACCAGGTTGTCACGGACGCGGCCATAACTAAAATGTTTTTATTTTTATTTTTTTACGGTATTAAACTGAGGGGTTAGGTCATGTGATATTTTTATAGAGCAAGTTATTACGGACACTGTGATACCTAATATGTATCCTTTTTTTTATTTATGTAAGTTTTACACAATGATTTCATTTTTGAAGCAAAAAAAAATCATGTTTTAGTGTTTCCATATTCTGAGAGCCATATTTTTTTGTTTTTGGGCGATTATCTTGGGTAGGGTAGTATTTTTGAGGAATGAGATGATGGTTTGATTGGCACTATTTTGGGTTGTGTTTGACTTTTTGATCGCTGGCTATTAGACCTTTTGTGATGTAAGGTGACAAAAAATGGTTTATTTAGCACAGTTTTTATTAAAAAAAAATTACGGTGTTCATCTAAGGGGTTAGGTCATGTGATTATTTTTATAGAGCCAGTCCATACGGACGCGGCGATACCTAATATGTATGCCTTTTTTTATGTACGTTTTACACAATAATATTATTTTTGAAACAAATAAAAGATCATGTTTTAGTGTCTCCATATTCTGAGAGCCATAGTTTTTTCTGTTTTTGGGCGATTATCTTAGGTAGGATATCAATTTTTGCAGGATGAGATGACGGTTTGATTGGCACTATTTTGGTCGCTTGCTATTACACTTTTTGTGATGTAAGGTGACAAAAAATTGTTTATTTTGCACATTTTTTATTTTTTACGGTGTTCATCTGAGGGGTTAGGTCATGTGATATTTTTATAGAGCTGGTCGATACGAATGCGGCGATACCAAATATGTATACTTTTTTATTTATGTAAGTTTTACCCAACTTTTTTAAAACAAAAAAAAAATATGTTTTAGTGTTTCCATATTCTGAGCCAAAGTTTTTTTTTTTTTTGGGTGATTGTCTCAGGTATGGGCTAATTTTTTGCGGGATGAGGTGACGGTTAGATTGGTACTATTTTGGTTGGCAAACGCCTTTTTGATCCCATGTTGTTGTATCTTTTGTGATGTAAGGTGAAAAAAAAAATGGTTTATTTAGCGCAGTTTTTATTTTTTAATTTTTACGGTGTTCATCTGAGGGGTTAGGTCATGTGATATGTTTATAGAGCTGGTCGATACGGACGCGGCGATACCTAATATGTATACTTTTTTTCCCCTATTTTTTACCAATTTTTTTAACTTTAAAAATTACGTTTTTGTTTATTTTTACTTGAAACTTTAAATTTTTTGGGGGGAAAACTTTATTTTTTCAAAACATTTTTCACTTTATTTTTTGTCCCACTTTGGGACTTCAACTTTTGGGGGTCTAATTCCTTTACCATGAATTCTAATACGTCTGTATTGGAATGTATTGGCTGTATGAGTAATACAGTGTGTATTACTCATACAGCTTCCTACCTCTGAGATCCAGGGGGCTGGATCTCACAGGCTCGTCAATGGAAGGCAGCGCATATGCCTAAGGAAGGCATCGCACTGCATTCCATGCCATTGGGTCCCCTCTACAGCCGCATGGGGACCTGATGGCACGCCCGATCACCGCCGCAACCACAGGTAAAAGCCGCAAACCGCAGGTCTGAATTAACCTGCGGTTTGCGGAGATCGCTGACATGGGGGGAGGGGGGGGGTCACGGGACCCCCCTGAGCATTTAGCCAAGGTGCCTGCTCAATAATTTGAGCAGGCATCGGGTTCCGATCACTGTCCGATACGTCATGTGTCCTTAAGAACCTGGACAACATGCAGTACTGGTACGTCATGTGTCTGGAAGAGGTTAAAAATAAATTAAAATTTAAAAAAACATCTACTGTACTGTAGTTCTACTGAGACGTATACAGTAGAAGTTTTTATTTTTTTCATCTGTGATACACTATGCAGCTATATAGTGTAGTGGTTAAAGTTCTGGACTATGGTGCAGAAGCTGTGAGAGTTCAAATCCCTTCACAAACTTTTTCAGAAATAGAGGTTAAATTAAATTTATATATTTTATATATTTTTTTAGTTATTGTAAAAAATGTATGGCACTCAATAAATGTGGAATTACAAGTATATATATATATATATATATATATATATATATATAGATATATATATATATATATATATTTATAATACTTCTGATATATATATGAATGCATAATATGTGGGAAACTACTACAGATTTCTTTAACCACTCAGCTATAATAGCTGCATAGCCAGTTACTTTAAAAAATAAAAATAGAAAAAAATATGAGACTTGTACTGTACTTCTACAGTAGAAGTCTAATATTTTTTTATTTTTTTTTTGTGATTGGCTATGCATCTATATAGTTCTGGGCTGTGATGAAGAAGCTGTGAGTTGAAATTCTGTCACAAACTTTTTCAGAAATAGAGGCTAAACTTAAATTAAACACACATATATACATATATATATATATATATATATATATATATATATGTTTATAATTAGGGATGAGCGAACCCGAACTGTATAGTTCGGGTTCGTACCGAATTTTGGGGTGTCCGTGACACGGACCCGAACCCGGACATTTTCGTAAAAGTCCGGGTTCGGGTTCGGTGTTCGTCGCTTTCTTGGCGCTTTTTGCCTCCTGTTGCCACCTCCTCCTACTCAGCTTCCTCCTCCTCTTCTTCCACCTGCTCATCCAGTCAGCCACACACCTTCAACACCAACTTCAGCACAGCCCGGGGTAAACGTCAGCAGGCCATTCTGAAACTCATATGTTTGGGGGACAGGCCCCACACCGCACAGGAGTTGTGGCGGGGTATAGAACAACAGACCGACGAGTAGTTGCTGCCGGTGAGCCTCAAGCCCGGCCTGGTGGTGTGCGATAATGGGCGAAATCTCGTTGCAGCTCTGGGACTAGCCGGTTTGACGCACATCCCTTGCTTGGCGCATGTGCTGAATTTGGTGGTGCAGAAGTTCATTCACAACTACCCCGACATGTCAGAGCTGCTGCATAAAGTGCGGGCCGTCTGTTTGCGCTTCCGGCGTTCACATCTTGCCGCTGCTCACCTGTCTGCGCTACAGCGTAACTTCGGCCTTCCCGCTCACCGCCTCATATGCGACGTGCCCACCAGGTGGAACTCCACCTTGCACATGCTGGACAGACTGTGCGAGCAGCAGCAGGCCATAGTGGAGTTTCAGCTGCAGCACGCACGGGTCAGTCGCACTGCGGAACAGCACCACTTCACCACCAATGACTGGGCCTCCATGCGAGACCTGTGTGCCCTGTTGCGCTGTTTTGAGTACTCCACCAACATGGCCAGTGGCGATGACGCCGTTATCAGAGTTACAATACCACTTCTATGTTTCCTTGAGAAAACACTTAGGGCGATGATGGAAGAGGAGGTGGCCCAGGAGGAGGAGGAGGAGGAAGAGGGGTCATTTTTAGCACTTTCAGGCCAGTCTCTTCGAAGTGACTCAGAGGGAGGTTTTTTGCAACAGCAGAGGCCAGGTACAAATGTGGCCAGCCAGGGCCCACTACTGGAGGACGAGGAGGACGAGGAGGAGGTGGAGGAGGATGAGGATGAAGCATGGTCACAGCGGGGTGGCACCCAACGCAGCTCGGGCCCATCACTGGTGCGTGGCTGGGGGGAAAGGCAGGACTAAGACGATACGCCTCCCACAGAGGACAGCTTGTCCTTACCCCTGGGCAGCCTGGCACACATGAGCTACATGCTGCAGTGCCTGCGCAACGACAGCAGAGTTGCCCACATTTTAACGTGTGCGGACTACTGGGTTGCCACCCTGCTGGATCCTCGGTACAAAGACAATGTGCCCACCTTACTTCCTGCACTGGAGCGTGATAGGAAGATGCGCGAGTACAAGCGCACGTTGGTAGACGCGCTACTGAGAGCATTCCCAAATGTCACAGGGGAACAAGTGGAAGCCCAAGGCCAAGGCAGAGGAGGATCAAGAGGTCGCCAAGGCAGCTGTGTCACGGCCAGCTCCTCTGAGGGCAGGGTTAGCATGGCAGAGATGTGGAAAAGTTTTGTCAACACGCCACAGCTAACTGCACCACCACCTGATACGCAACGTGTTAGCAGGAGGCAACATTTCACTAACATGGTGGAACAGTACGTGTGCACACCCCTCCACGTACTGACTGATGGTTCGGCCCCATTCAACTTCTGGGTCTTTAAATTGTCCACGTGGCCAGAGCTAGCCTTTTATGCCTTGGAGGTGCTGGCCTGCCCGGCGGCCAGCGTTTTGTCTGAACGTGTATTCAGCACGGCAGGGGGTATCATTAAAGACACACGCAGCCGCCTGTCTACAGCCAATGTGGACAAGCTGACGTTCATAAAAATGAACCAGGCATGGATCCCACAGGACCTGTCCATCCATTGTGCAGATTAGACATTAACTACCTCCCCTTAACCATATATTATTGTACTCCAGGGCACTTCCTCATTCAATCCTATTTTTATTTTCATTTTACCATTATATTGCGAGGCTACCCATAGTTGAATGAACCTCTCCTCTGTCTGGGTGCTGGGGCCTAAATATATGCCAATGGACTGTTCCAATGTTGGGTGACGTGAAGCCTGATTCTCTGCTATGACATGCAGACTGATTCTCTGCTGACATGAAGCCAGATTCTCTGTTACGGGACCTCTCTCCTCTGCCTGTGTGCTGGGCCTCAATATATGACAATGGACTGTTACAGTGGTGGCTGACGTGAAGCCTAATTCTCTGCTATGACATTCAGACTGATTCTCTGCTGACATGAAGCCAGATTCTCTGTTACAGGACCTCTCTCCTCTGCCTGGGTGCTGGGCCTAAATATATGACAATGGACTGCTGCAGTGGTGGCTGACGTGAAGCCTGATTCTCTGCTATGACATGCAGACTGATTCTCTGCTGACATGAAGCCAGATTCTCTGTTACGGGACCTCTCTCCTCTGCCTGGGTGCTGGGCCTAAATATATGACAATGGACTGTTACAGTAGTGGCTGACGTGAAGCCTAATTCTCTGCTATGACATTCAGACTGATTCTCTGCTGACATGAAGCCAGATTCTCTGTTACGGGACCTCTCTCCTCTGCCTGGGTGCTGGGCCTAAATATATGACAATGGACTGTTGCAGTGGTGGCTGACGTGAAGCCTGATTCTCTGCTATGACATGCAGACTGATTCTCTGCTGACATGAAGCCAGATTCTCTGTTACGGGACCTCTCTCCTCTGCCTGGGTGCTGGGCCTAAATATATGACAATGGACTGTTGCAGTGGTGGCTGACGTGAAGCCTGATTCTCTGCTATGACATGCAGACTGATTCTCTGCTGACTTGAAGCCAGATTCTCTGTTACGGGACCTCTCTCCTCTGCCTGGGTGCTGGGCCTCAATATATGACAATGGACTGTTACAGTGGTGGCTGACGTGAAGCCTAATTCTCTGCTATGACATTCAGACTGATTCTCTGCTGACATGAAGCCAGATTCTCTGTTACAGGACCTCTCTCCTCTGCCTGGGTGCTGGGCCTAAATATATGACAATGGACTGCTGCAGTGGTGGCTGACGTGAAGCCTGATTCTCTGCTATGACATGCAGACTGATTCTCTGCTGACATGAAGCCAGATTCTCTGTTACGGGACCTCTCTCCTCTGCCTGGGTGCTGGGCCTAAATATATGACAATGGACTGTTACAGTAGTGGCTGACGTGAAGCCTAATTCTCTGCTATGACATGCAGACTGATTCTCTGCTGACTTGAAGCCAGATTCTCTGTTACGGGACCTCTCTCCTCTGCCTGGGTGCTGGGCCTAAATATATGACAATGGACTGTTACAGTAGTGGCTGACGTGAAGCCTGATTCTCTGCTATGACATGCAGACTGATTCTCTGCTGACTTGAAGCCAGATTCTCTGTTACGGGACCTCTCTCCTCTGCCTGGGTGCTGGGCCTAAATATATGACAATGGACTGTTGCAGTGGTGGCTGATGTGAAGCCTGATTCTCTGCTATGACATGCAGACTGATTCTCTGCTGACATGAAGCCAGATTCTCTGTTACGGGACCTCTCTCCTCTGCCTGTGTGCTGGGCCTAAATATATGACAATGGACTGTTACAGTGGTGGCTGACGTGAAGCCTAATTCTCTGCTATGACATGCAGACTGATTCTCTGCTGACATGAAGCCAGATACTCTGTTACGGGACCTCTCTCCTCTGCCTGGGTGCTGGGCCTAAATATATGACAATGGACTGTTGCAGTGGTGGCTGACGTGAAGCCTGATTCTCTGCTATGACATGCAGACTGATTCTCTGCTGACATGAAGCCAGATTCTCTGTTATGGGACCTCTCTCCTCTGCCTGGGTGCTGGGCCTAAATATATGACAATGAACTGTTGCAGTGGTGGCTGACGTGAAGCCTGATTCTCTGCTATGACATGCAGACTGATTCTCTGCTGACATGAAGCCAGATTCTCTGTTACGGGACCTCTATCCTCTGCCTGGGTGCCTGGGCCTAAATATATGCCAATGCACTGTTCCCATGTTAGGTGACGTGAAGCCTGATTCTCTGCTATGACATGCAGACTGATTCTCTGCTGACTTGAAGCCAGATTCACTGTTACGGGACCTCTCTCCTCTGCCTGGGTGCCTGGGCCTAAATATATGCCAATGGACTGTTCCAATGTTGGGTGACGTGAAGCCTGATTCTCTGCTATGACATGCAGACTGATTCTCTGCTGACATGAAGCCAGATTCTCTGTTACGGGACCTCTCTCCTCTGCCTGTGTGCTGGGCCTAAATATATGACAATGGACTGTTACAGTGGTGGCTGACGTGAAGCCTGATTCTCTGCTATGACATGCAGACTGATTCTCTGCTGACTTGAAGCCAGATTCTCTGTTACGGGACCTCTCTCCTCTGCCTGGGTGCTGGGCCTAAATATATGACAATGGACTGTTGCAGTGGTGGCTGACGTGAAGCCTGATTCTCTGCTATGACATGCAGACTGATTCTCTGCTGACATGAAGCCAGATTCTCTGTTACGGGACCTCTCTCCTCTGCCTGGGTGCTGGGCCTAAATATATGACAATGGACTGTTGCAGTGGTGGCTGACGTGAAGCCTGATTCTCTGCTATGACATGCAGACTGATTCTCTGCTGACATGAAGCCAGATTCTCTGTTACGGGACCTCTCTCCTCTGCCTGGGTGCTGGGCCTAAATATATGACAATGGACTGTTGCAGTGGTGGCTGACGTGAAGCCTGATTCTCTGCTATGACATGCAGACTGATTCTCTGCTGACATGAAGCCAGATTCTCTGTTACGGGACCTCTCTCCTCTGCCTGGGTGCTGGGCCTAAATATATGACAATGGACTGTTACAGTGGTGGCTGACGTGAAGCCTGATTCTCTGCTGTGACATGCAGACTGATTCTCTGCTGACATGAAGCCAGATTCTCTGTTACAGGACCTCTCTCCTCTGCCTGTGTGCTGGGCCTAAATATATGACAATGGACTGTTACAGTGGTGGCTGACGTGAAGCCTGATTCTCTGCTATGACATGCAGACTGATTCTCTGCTGACATGAAGCCAGATTCTCTGTTACGGGACCTCTCTCCTCTGCCTGGGTGCTGGGCCTAAATATATGACAATGGACTGTTGCAGTGGTGGCTGACGTGAAGCCTGATTCTCTGCTATGGGACCTCTCTCCAATTGATATTGGTTAATTTATATTTATTTTATTTTTATTGTTATTCATTTCCCTATCCACATTTGTTTGCAGGGGATTTACCTACATGTTGCGGCCTTTTGCAGCCTTCTAGCTCTTTCCTGGGCTGTTTTACAGCCTTTTTAGTGCTGAAAAGTTCGGGTCCCTATTGACTTCTCGAACCCGAACATCCAGGTGTCCGCTCAACTCTATTTATAATATATATATATATATATATATATATATATATCTACTGTATATACGCAGGTCACTTTTGCTGTTAACTGCTCTAATATCATTTATTTGCCTATTTTAATACAATACAAAAAATATACACACAGGTCACTTTTGTAGTTATTTAAGCTAAAAGCATTTATTGCCATATTTCTAGAGAAAAAGAGAAAAATAGACTTAGTTCATATTTGCTGTTATTTACGGTAAAAGCCTTTCTTGTCATATTTCACTACAATACGAGAAAAATAAACACGGTTCACATTTGGTGTTATTTGCGCTAAAAGCATGTATTGCCATATTTCTAGAGAAAAATAGAAAAACAGACTTAGTTCATATTTGCTGTTATTTGCGTTAAAAGCGTTTGTCATATTTCACTACAATACAAGAAAAATAGACGCAGTTCACATTTGGTGTTATTTGCGCTGAAAGCGTTTCTTGTCATATTTCACTACAATACGAGAAAAATAGACGCAGTTTACATTTGGTGTTATTTGCTCTAAAAGCGTTTCTTGTCATATTTCTAGAGAAAAGAGAAAAATATTCACAGTTTACTTTTTCTGTTATTTACTTAGAAATCGTTTAGTGGCCTATTTTAGTTCAATACGAGAAATATATATGCAGTTCACTTTTGCTGTTATATACGCTAAAATGGTTTCGTTGCTAATTTCAAATCCTTTAGTTGCCTATTTTTGTAAAAAAATTAAAATATATTTGGTGCTTTTAGGGGTGCTTTTAATTTATTTAGTTCAGCTAAAAGTATGTCAGACAGAGAAGAGCCAGGCCTTGCTCAGGGGAGTGTCAGAGGCGTAAATTATTCTGTCGCAGTAACAGGTTGCAGCAGAATAAAGGGGTGTGGCAGCAGGGGTTTCTTCCCGAGGCCTCAAGTCCACATGTCAGCGCTTCTTGATTGGTTGACTGGATCTTCGACTTTGTTGCAAGTGACAGCAGCACCAGCAGCCTGAGTCTAGAGTCACTGATGAGCAGCTTTCTTCACCTGTATAGTGAAGAAACTTCTCACCAGAAGCAGCAGATAGACCTGGAGCAGGACCTGAACCAGGTGGTGGCATACTTTGACATCACCCTGCCAGCCATCATACAAGATCCGCTGGACTACTGGGCAGCCAAACTGGATTTGTGGCAGCAACTGGCCGAGTTTGCCCTGGAAAAGCTGTCCTGCCCGGCCAGTAGTGTGGCATCAGAGCGGGTGTTTAGTGTGCGGGGGCCATAGTTACCCCAAGAAGAACTCACCTGTCCACCCAAAATGTTTAGAGACTTACTTTTGTCAAGATGAATAAGGCGTGGATCAGCCAGGATTTCCGCCCACCAATGCCTGATGCATCAGATTAGATCATCCATCTCTACACTGTGCCACTCTGTGGTATCATGCTGCTACTGCTGCTGTTGCTGCCATGTCCACACTATGTCACCATGCCACTCTGTGGCGTCCTGATGCTGCCATCTCCACACTATGTCACTGTGCCACTTTGTGGCCTCCTGATGCAGCCACGTGCACACTATGTCATCTTGCCACTCTGTGGTATCCTCCTGATGCTAAATTGCGAATACATGGGCGAATATCCATCATATATTCGTGAATTCGCAAATTCTCTATCTTTGTTCACATTTTTTTTATTACTAAAATTGCAATGTAAAATTTGCTTAATGCACATGCGCAAAAACAGGCGTGGCCTAGCAACTGTTTTTCGAAGTACCCGAAGTTTGAGGCCATTGAAAAAGATGGTCTGAAGCAATTTTCGAGACAGTGAGGAAGAACTCCTGATCAGTGTAAGTAATTTCACATTACGCCAGTGTATTTGATTACATTTCACATGCATGTCAGACCAATCGCTTTATATGCAGATAGAGTGTTATAAAATATTCGTGATTGTGAAAATCGCCACTTAAGATCCAAATTTTTTCATATAACTTCACTTTTTATCAGGTCCAAGTAGATATTACTGATTGGTGCACTAAGTATTGTTGTAACATCACAGCACTATGTCTGTAGCATGTATGTATGGACAGCATAGAAATATCTCTCACATGCACATTGCAAATACATTTTCCTGCCGCACACTCTACAGGGAGTGCAGAATTATTAGGCAAGTTGTATTTTTGAGGATTAATTTTATTATTGAACAACAACCATGTTCTCAATGAACCCAAAAAACTCATTAATATCAAAGCTGAATATTTTTGGAAGTAGTTTTTAGTTTGTTTTTAGTTTTAGCTATTTTAGGGGGATATCTGTGTGTGCAGGTGACTATTACTGTGCATAATTATTAGGCAACTTAACAAAAAACAAATATATACCCTTTTCAATTATTTATTTTTACCAGTGAAACCAATATAACATCTCAACATTCACAAATATACATTTCTGACATTCAAAAACAAAACAAAAACAAATCAGTGACCAATATAGCCACCTTTCTTTGCAAGGACTCTCAAAAGCCTGCCATCCATGGATTCTGTCAGTGTTTTGATCTGTTCACCATCAACATTGCGTGCAACAGCAACCACAGCCTCCCAGACACTGTTCAGAGAGGTGTACTGTTTTCCCTCCTTGTAAATCTCACATTTGATGATGGACCACAGGTTCTCAATGGGGTTCAGATCAGGTGAACAAGGAGGCCATGTCATTAGTTTTTCTTCTTTTATACCCTTTCTTGCCAGCCACGCTGTGGAGTACTTGGACGCGTGTGATGGAGCATTGTCCTGCATGAAAATCATGTTTTTTCTTGAAGGATGCAGACTTCTTCCTGTACCACTGCTTGAAGAAGGTGTCTTCCAGAAACTGGCAGTAGGACTGGATGTTGAGCTTGACTCCATCCTCAACCCGAAAAGGCCCCACAAGCTCATCTTTGATGATACCAGCCCAAACCAGTACTCCACCTCCACCTTGCTGGCGTCTGAGTCGGACTGGAGCTCTCTGCCCTTTACCAATCCAGCCACGGGCCCATCCATCTGGCCCATCAAGACTCACTCTCATTTCATCAGTCCATAAAACCTTAGAAAAATCAGTCTTGAGATATTTCTTGGCCCAGTCTTGACGTTTCAGCTTGTGTGTCTTGTTCAGTGGTGGTCGTCTTTCAGCCTTTCTTACCTTGGCCATGTCTCTGAGTATTGCACACCTTGTGCTTTTGGGCACTCCAGTGATGTTGCAGCTCTGAAATATGGCCAAACTGGTGGCAAGTGGCATCTTGGCAGCTGCACGCTTGACTTTTCTCAGTTCATGGGCAGTTATTTTGCGCCTTGGTTTTTCCACACGCTTCTTGCGACCCTGTTGACTATTTTGAAAGAAACGCTTGATTGTTCGATGATCACGCTTCAGAAGCTTTGCAATTTTAAGAGTGCTGCATCCCTCTGCAAGATATCTCACTATTTTTGACTTTTCTGAGCCTGTCAAGTCCTTCTTTTGACCCATTTTGCCAAAGGAAAGGAAGTTGCCTAATAATTATGCACACCTGATATAGGGTGTTGATGTCATTAGACCACACCCCTTCTCATTACAGAGATGCACATCACCTAATATGCTTAATTGGTAGTAGGCTTTCGAGCCTATACAGCTTGGAGTAAGACAACATGCATAAAGAGGATGATGTGGTCAAAATACTCATTTGCCTAATAATTCTGCACTCCCTGTATATCTCACACCCTCACACAAACATAGATTAGAGTTTGTGTCCTGTTGGTCAGGACTCAGGAGACGCTTTCTTTGCATTACCGCCAGTATTTGCCTGTTAATTTAGAGTAACCCAGAGTCCACCACAGGGAGGCGAGCCAGCTGTACACCCCATACCGTACCGTCACTTCACTAGACATGTACATCTCTGCTTAGCTGGCCAATATCCGATTGCTCAGATCCCACACACATACAATTACGAATGATACAGCTGCCTCAGCGTCCAAAGATAAAATTGGGTGGCTGTCACGCTAAAAAAAAACATGGATGAGTCGGACACCCCTGCCACCTTCGCCCGCCCCTCCATGAGTAGAGGAGCGGCCCTGTGTTTGCAGTGCTCCAGCACTGGAACCAACTCCCCTACCATGACCACTGCTGCTGGCAAGCCCACATGCATGGGAAAATAATGAGGGCATTTGGGAAAACTTTATTGGGTTGGGGACAATGGGCCAAAAAAGGTAAAATAAAATATACACAAAACCCTAAAACACAGAAAAATTTAAATTAAAAGTTTCACAGACAAAAGACGCTGATACTAATTACTCACTACACACATGAAACCCTAAAACACTAACCCTAAAACACAGAAAAATATATAATTTTTTTTGTTTGTTTGTTTGTTTTTTCACAGACAAAGGACACTGACACTAATCACTACCTACATGAACTATAAAACACAGAAAAAAACTTTTATTTGTTTTTTTCTTTCCGATTTTTTCAAAGACAAAAGATGCTGACACTAATCACTACCCACATGAAACCCTAAAACACTAAAACACAGAAACAAACTTTTTTTTTTTTTTTTCTCAAACGAAACAGACAGCAAAAGCCTACACTATACTATATCTCTATCTAACCTACACTACACCCTGCACTGGACCCTATCAGCTACACTATTCACTCACTAACCTAAACTGACTATCTACTACTAACTATCTGGATTATATTTATGAGCTACCTAACTAATGTAGCTAACACCCTACACTGGAATCTATCAGCTACACTATTCACTCGCTAACCTATACTATTTAACACTATCTGGATTATATGTATGAGTTATCAGAAGTCACAGGAATTCAGCACCGCACAAAAATCACACTCCTTTCTCTCTCACAACTGCATGAAACAGCACAAATCAGCTGTGGGGAGGTTCTATTATATAGTAAGGGGTAGGCAACTTTCCTATTGATTGCTAGGGAAGTTGCTAAGCTCTTGCAGCCTTCTCATTGGACCACAAGCAAGAAGCAGGGAGGGATCATGTGTATTGTGGAAAGAAAAACACGAATATTTGGATTTACTAATATATAGTGCTGTATTCTAAATATTCGCGAATTCTCGAAGTGCTGATATTCGCAATTAAAATTCTCTATTCGAATATTCGAGCTCAACAATACTTGCCACTCTGGCCTCCTGATGCTGCCATCTGCACACTATGTCACCGTGCCACTCTGTGGCCTAATCATACTGCTGCTGTCACCTCCACACTTTGTCATTGTGCCACTCTGTGGCCTCCTGATGCTGTCGCCACCTCCACACCCTGTCATTGTGCCACTTGGTGGTCTCTTCATGCTGCTTCCACCTCACCACTATGTCATAGGGCCACTCTGTGGACTTCTCATGCTGTTACCACCCTCCCCACTATTGTCCTTTTTTGGCCTTCTTGAAATCACCATTTTCTTTACCTTTCTTCTGGTTGATCAGAAGGAAGGAAAAATGAGACGCACAACGGATCCTGTCTGTGTAGCAGCTGTAAGGCCTGTATGGTCCCATCAGAATTGGCTTATGACTTGGTAGCCAAAAGCAGGAGTGGGTAGAAAACACAGAAGACATGCAAATACAGTTAGGTCCATAAATATTGGGACATCAACACAATTCTAACATTTTTGGCTCTATACACCACCACCACAATGGATTTTAATTGAATCAAACAAGATGTGCTTTAACTGCAGACTGTCAGCTCTAATTTGAGGGTATTTACATCCAAATCAGGTGAACGGTGTAGGAATTACAACAGTTTGCATATGTGCCTCCCACTTGTTAAGGGACCAAAAGTAATGGGACACAATAATAATCCTAAATAAAACTTTCACTTTTTAATACTTGGTTGCAAATCCTTTGCGGTCAATTACAGCCTGAAGTCTGGAACGCATAGACATCATCAGACGCTGGGTTTCATCCCTGGCGATGCTCTGCTAGGCCTCTACTGCAACTGTCTTCAGTTCCTGCTTGTTCTTGGGGCATTTTCCTTCCGTTTTGTCTTCAGCAAGTGAAATGCATGCTCAATCGGATTCAGGTCAGGTGATTGACTTGGCCATTGCATAACATTCCACTTCTTTCCCTTAAAAAACTCTTTGGTTGCTTTTGCAGTATGCTTTGGGTCATTGTCCATCTGCACTGTAAAGCGCCGTCCAATGAGTTCTGAAGCATTTGGCTGAATATGAGCAGATAATATTGCCTGAAACACTTCAGAATTCATCCGGCTGCTTTTGTCAGCAGTCACATCATCAATAAATACAAGAGAATCAATTCCATTGGCAGCCATACATGCACACATCATGACACTACCACCACCATGCTTCACTGATGAGGTGGTATGCTTAGAATCATGAGCAGTTCCTTTCCTTCTCCATACTCTTCTTTTCCCATCTCTCTGGTGCAAGTTGATCTTGGTCTCATCTGTCCATAGGATGCTGTTCCAGAACTGTGAAGGCTTTTTTAGATGTTGTTTGGCAAACTCTAATCTGGCCTTCCTGTTTTTGAGGCTCACCAATGGTTTACATCTTGTGGGGAACCCTCTGTATTCACTCTGGTAAAGTCTTCTCTTGATTGTTGACTTTGACACACATACACCTACCTCCTGGAGAGTGTTCTTGATCTGGCCAACTGTTGTGAAGGGTGTTTTCTTCACCAGGGAAAGAATTCTTCGGTCATCCACCACAGTTGTTTTCCGTGGTCTTCCTGGTCTCTTGGTGTTGCTGAGCTCACTGGTGCGTTCCTTCTTTTTAAGAATGTTCCAAACAGTTGTCTTGGCCATGCTTAATCTTTTTGCTATCTCTCTGATGGGTTTGTTGTGTTTTTTCAGCCTAATGATGGCTTGCTTCACTGATAGTGACAGCTTTTTGGAGCTCATCTTGAGAGTTGACAGCAACAGATTCCAAATGCAAATAGCACGCTTGAAATGAGCTCTGGACCTTTTATCTGCTCATTGTAATTGGGAGAATGAGGGAATAATACACACCTGGCCATATAACAGCTGAGAATCCAATTATCCCATTACTCTTGGTCCCTTAACAAGTTGGAGGCACATATGCAAAATGTTGTAATTCCTACACCGTTCACCTGATTTTGTAAATACCCTCAAATTAAAGCTGACAGTCTGCAGTTAAAGCCTGTCTAGTTTGTTTAATTTCAAATCCATTGTGGTGGTGTATAGAGCCAAAAATGTTAGAATTGTGTCGACGTCCTAATATATATGGACCTGACTGTATTACCTTCATGTGTCATCTCTGTTTTAGATCCACTCCTGTTTTTTTTTGGCATTACCAATACTCATGGATTACTGAGTAAATACTGACCGAGTGAAGGTGGATGCTCCACAGACAGGATCCGTTTTTTGTGGGTTATTGTTCTGACGGATCAGAGGAAGGGCAAAATAATCAGTGACATCAACACAAACTTACTGCTGACACTCTCTCCACTTTGTCGGGGGAACTCTACTTGCATAAGCGTTTAATATAACAGGTTCTGTAGACATCTACATGGACCTGTAAGGCTGAGTTAATACTTTAGTTATTTGGCCAGTTTTGGCCCCGTGACTGCCCAAATAAGTGAAGTGTGCAGTGATTCTAAGAGCGACGCCTGTCATCTGCATATCATACAGACTTACAGAATTATTTCACTACCAAAGCAGACTCCTTATGTGTCTTACTGCAAGGCATGGTGTTCTACACCACTATACTGGCTCTACCATTAGGCAGCGGCCAACTGGCTACATAGGATGTCTCTGTAGTAGTTCAGTTTGTCCTCCCTCTCAGGTGTAAAAAAGGCCCCCATTCTGGACTGGTAGCCAGGGTCCAACAAGGTGGAGAGCCAGAAGTCATCCCTATGCCGTATGTTGACAATTTGGCTGTCACTACGCAAGCAAGTGAGCATGCATAGTGCCATTTGTTCAAGTGACTCGGAGGGACTCCCTGCCTCCATCTCCACTGCATACTGCCACAGTGTGTCCGAGTCCTCTGTCTCGTCTTCCTCATCGCCTTGTAGCTCCTCTTGCTGCTCCTACTCCTCCACCTATCCTGTCAGCTAAGTAGAAAAAACACCAATTTGGCTACACATTGCCTGTGCTCCAATGTCCTCCTCCCCCTCCTCCTTCTTTTCCAGTTCAGCCCCCACAGGGCTCATGTGGCCATGAGATTGAGGCGCCACGTCTCCTGTCCCCCGACCAGCTATAGTTAACAGCATCTGTTCCAGGACCTGAAATAGTGGAATGACGTTGTTCATTCCGTAGTTCTGGCGACTGATGAATAACGTGGCCTCCTAAAAGGGCCTGAGCAAACAGCAGGTGTCACGCATGAGCTGAAACTGGGTGACATCGAAGTTACACAGTGGAGTACTCCTATCTGCTTGCATCATTAAGAAATAGTTGATGGACTTTCTCTGTTCGTATATTCGGTCCAACATATGGAGGGTGGAATTTCAATGGGTGGAAACGTTGCATATAAGGCTATGTTGGGGGATGCCGTTCTGTCGCTGCAGCTCAAGGAGGGTGTGCTTTGTGGTGTACGAGTGGCTGAAGTGCATGCAAAGTTTCCTGCCCATTTTTAAGATGTCTTGCAGATGGGTGGAAGATTTCAGGAACCGCTTGACAACCAGATTGAACACATGTGCCATGCAGGGCGTATGGCTCAGCCTTCCTTGATGCAGCACTGACACCATGTTTTTCCCGTTGTCGGTCAGCATGGTTCTGATTTTTTGTTGTCACGGAGAATGCCAGGAATGGATTTCTTGCATCACACGGACCAGTTCCTCCCCTGTGTGACTCCGTTTGCCAAGCAAACCAGGTGCAGAACAGCGTGACACTGCCGAGCCTTGCACATGTGGTATGCTGGAGGGGCACCGTGATTTGTTCCTGCAGTGAAGGCCGAGGACATGGTGGAGGATGAGGAGGCAGCGGTGGACATTGTCGCTGGACCAAGGGCGTGACAACGTGGCATCACCTGGCCAAGTTGTTGGTGTGGCTGTGCAGGAACCACATTCACCCAGTGGACCTTAAAGGACATATACCGTCCCTGACCATAGTTACAGCTCCACACGTCAGCGCTACCATGCACTTTGGCAGACACCGACAACTTTAAGGACTGGCCCGCCTTCTGTTCGACATATTTGTGCTGGGCTGGTACTGCCTTTTTTGCAAAGAAATGACGGCTTGGGACTCTCCATCTCGGCTCGGCACAAGCCATCAGTTCTCTGAACGGTGCAGAGTCCACCACTTGGAAAGGGAGGGACTGCAGCACCAGCAACTTGGAAAGGAGCACGTTCAGCTTCTGCACCGTTGGATGCATGCACTCATACTGCTGTCTCTTGGCAATCGCTTCAGTGATCGATTGCTGATGGAATGACTGATGAGGAATATGAACATGAGCATCTGGACTGGCTGAAATGGGGTGCGTGCCACTGGGTGATGCAGCGGTAGCTGCGGCAGGCTGGACCACCACATCAGATCCACAGTTCTCCCAGGCCACTGCATGGCGATGCTGCATATGTTGATGTGGGGCTGTGGAGCCAATATTGGCAGCCTGGCCACGCTTTACCTTCTGCCCAGATATTATACATGTGGCCACATTAACTTCCTCTGACAGCTTAAAAAAATCTGCCACACCACCGACCCTCACATTGTGCGCATTTTTGCCAAAACCGATTACTGGTTGTTCACCCTTCTTGACCCCCACTACAAAAATAACTTCTCATCTCTCATTCCTGTGGTGGAGAGGACAAGAAAAATGGTGCAATACAAGAAGGTCCTTGTTGAAAAATTGCTCCAAATTTCCAGCTGACAACGCTGGCGGCAGAGTACGTAGTTCCTTGGCTAACCGAGGAGGGGAGACGAGTGGAACACACAGCAGTTCCAACAGAGGCAGGGCAACACTCTCCAAGGCCTGGGACATTTTTATGACACCCCACCAGCACCCTCAACCTGATGCACGACCTACTGTCACAAGGAGGGAAACATTTTGAAAGATGGTGAAGGGGTACGTAGCAGACCATGTCAGCGTTCTTAGTGATCCTTCTGTGCCTTCCAACTATTGGGTGTCCAAGCTGGACACGTGGTACGAACTGGTGCTCTACGCCTTGGAGGTGCTGGCCTGCCCTGCCGCCAGCGTTTTGTTAGAGCGTGTATTTAGTGCAGCTGGGGGCATAATAACTGATAAGCGCATCCGACTGTCAACTGAAAATGCTGCCTGGTTGACTCTTATAAAAATGAACAAGGCCTGGATTGCCCCTGATTTCTCTATTCCACCAGAGGAAAGAGGCTGAGCTTAAAGGCACTCTAAATGTGGCTTTTATGGTGTATTGAGTACACTGTATTCCCATGCACCCCATCCACCACTAAAAAGGCTATATGGTTCAATATCCCTTTTCTCATCCTCCTCCTCCTTCTCCATCATATCAACATGCTTAGGCTACATACACATGACCGAACGCAGATCTGCAAAAAACGGAAGCCGCCCATGTGCCTTCCACAATTTGCTGAACAGAATAGACGGCCCATTGTAGAAATGCCTATTTTTGTCCGCAAAACGTTAGGGGCAATCGCCCATAATGTTTTCGAGAGTCACCAGCAGGCCCTCACCCATAATGTTTTTGAGGGTCACCAGCAGGCCCTCACCCCTAATATTTTAGATGGTCAGATCAGCAGCAGGCACTCACCCCTAATGTTTTAGAAGGTCAGCTCAGTAGCATAACCTCACACATAATGTTTTAGAGGTTCAGATTAGACACAGGCACTTTCCCCTAATGTTTTAGAAGGTCAGATCAGCAGCAGGCACTCGCCACTAATGTTGTAGAGGGTCAGCTCAGCAGCAGGCCCTCGACCCTAATGTTTTAGATGGTCATATTAGCAGGCTTTTGCTCTAATAGTTTTTGAGGGTCTCCAGCAGGCTATCAATCATAATTTTTCAAGGGTGTGTATGATGCCGGCTCCTTGCAAATTTTCGTCAGCCCTTTCACTTAGTGCATAGGCTTTATGAGTGTAGGAGTACCACTACCTGAGCAATTGTACCACAATATGAATAAGGCCCTCCTTTATGTGATATTCAGGTTGTATCGGAGTGCCTCTTTCCTGTAATTGTTGGCAGCACTTGCACTTTATATACGAGTAAATATACAGGAAAGAATGTTTCCTAACAATTTTTCCTCTAAAATCGATTTTATCTTTGGTTTTCTGCATATTATTGTCAGTCTGCAAAAGTGCCGTACTACTCGGACAACATTGTTCCCAGCAGCAACCTGGGAGTCCAAGATGCATCCAGACATTCTCCCCATGCTGTTCCTAAACCATTTCAGTGGTGTTTCCATCAATTTCTGACGTTTTCATGTAAACCAGACACCCTCCCCTCTTCAGATCAGAGGGTGCCTGGTTTAATGATCCGGTTCTCCCATTGACTTCCAATGTGCTCGGGTGCTCGGTACAGCACCTGACCAACCAGGGGTGTTCTACTCAAGCACCCAAGCACCTTGGTGCTCAACCAACACTAGTGCGTATATATTTTTCTTTTTTTTTACTGAAATACGCCCCTATACGCTTTCACCAGTAATAACTGCAACAGTTCAGCGTGTATCAATTTTTCTTGTTGTAGTAAATTACGCCCTTATACGCTTTCAACAGAAATAACTGCAACAGTGCAGTGCGTATATATTTTTCTTCTTGTACTGAAATACACCCCTATAAGCTTTCAACAGAAATAACTGCAGAAGTGAAATGCGCATATATTTTTCTTGTCGTACTGAATAAGATACTAAGATATAAGCCACTAAAGGCTTTTCAACATAACACTTGCAGCCCAATAACAAAAAGCTGGAATTACAGAGTTATCTAATGACTATTTGGATCCCCAAATAATCGTTCCCTGCACTTGTAAATCACTTTTCTATCAATGTCCCTAGCGCCTTCTGACGTCTCTCCCTGCACTAAGATGCTGTGAAATGATTCCTATCCTTTCCCTTATAAATTGTTTTTTCTGTCTTTTTTTCCACAATTGTTTTTCCACTTGCTGTCCCTTGCACCTTCACATGTCTTTTCCTGCACTCTGAAGTGTTCCTTCAGATCACTTGGAAGTGGGGAGTTCCAGTGGTGGATCTTATGGGGACCTGCAATCATCCAGGCTTCCAGTATTTTGGTTCCTGTATGATGAAGACAATCCACTTTCTCTGGATGCAATGTTGAATTCAAGGAATTTTCCACTCGCATACATATTTCCACCAGTAGAGATGATTCGGAGAGAGTGATACCAAAGTCCTTCAGGATTAGACTTCTGTTTTTGCCATAATCCCTCCCTAGCCAAAATTTGGATTCTCCCAACTAAGTCACGGTCTGCCTGAGCCAAGGTCAGTTTTCAATACTCAACCTCTGGCACAACCTAATATCTCAGGGCAGGTAGAAATGCCACAGCCTCCACAGTTTGAACTGCATGCATGTTGTCAAGGACCTCCTGACTTTCTCAAGGACTTTCTGAGACCATAATCCAGTCATTCCAGAGGATCTTCTACCAACAAGATCTATTCCAGGGTAAAGTCGATCTTCCTAACATGGGATAAAAGCTAATCCTCCATCAGTGATTTCAGTTCTGGAGTTTCTTGCAACAAGGGTTTGACAAGGGTCTAAGTACATTCCCCTGAAGGTCAAGATAGCTGCTCTATCTGCCTCTTTTGGCATATGATATGTTCATAATCACCTGGTGAAAAAATGTTATAAGGCAATCTCTAGACTCAGGCCCAGGGTACTCCAACCTATCTGCGCCTAGGATGATAGTCTTAAGAAGGTTGTGTGCACTTAATGCTTAGATCATCAGATCTATATTCAAAAAAGAACACAAAAATGCTGTTGCTTGCTAACAACAGGACCATAACACACTTTTTTCTGCTTTCTCGAGACCTTTAATATACTGAGGAAATCTTCCAAGGGCACTCTGAATTTTGGAATGGAACGCTTCCATTGTATGAGTATCAAGTGAGCATAAATGTATTCTGATAAATGTGATGTCAAGGCTAGGGAGGATCAGTCTGGTGACTATTTTCCTCTAGTAGTACAGCAGATTTACATCTGTTATAAGCATCATTTTGTTTTACCCTGTAGTGTGTTGCTTATAATACTTATGTAGATAAATTATGGAAGGATTGTTTCAGGAAGCCAATCTTGTCAACCTTCATAGGTGGTTCATACTACTACTGTCATCACTATAGAAACTGTCATGCCCTATAGAAACCTTAAGCTAGACCAGAGGGCCTGCTAGTAAACGGTTTTCCTCCAGAAATAAAGGGTTTGGATGATGTATGCCAGAGCTTCTCAGCTGTCTGGTTGTGACAGTTATATCCTGCTGTCATATTCTGTGAGTAAAAATACACCCTTTTTGGGCAAAATACTTAATATTGCAGCCTTTTCTGCATCTGTGATTGTTAAAAACACGCTTGAAATACTTCAATAATTTTCTGGCTTTGAAAAAACCCACACATTTTCTGGCAATAACCTTCATCTTGGGCCTCTGCCGCATTAGTTAATGTGCAATTTAAGCTAGAAATACAACTATAATTTTCTGGTTTTAAAAAAACACCCCTTTTAAATACTAAATTTTACAGACCTGGCTGCATCTGCACGTGTGAAATTCAAGTGTTATATACTGCTGTCATATTCTGTTGCTGCATCTGTCATTGTGAGATACACCCTTTACATACTGTTGTTCTATTCTACTATTAAATATAAACACCCATTTAGGGTAAAAATCTTTAATTGTGGCCTAGTCTGCAACTGTATGTGTGAGATACACACTTTAGATCCGGTGGTTCTATTCTGCTATTAATAAAACACCCATTTTGGGCAATTTTTTTATTTATTTTTTGCAGCCTTTGCTGCATATGTCATTGTGAGATACACCCTTTAGATACTGTGGTTCTATTCTGCTATTAAAAAAAAACACACATTTAGGGCAAGATCCTAAATTTAAGAAATATCAGGAAAGCGTCAAATAAGGAACGTGGCCACGGTCGTGGTGCTGCTGGTGGCGCTCCTGTTGCAGTGAGAGGACGTGGTAGATCTGTGCCAGCTACACACACAAGTGAAACACATTCCTCAGGTGCGAGGAGGCGACAGAACCTGCAACGGTATTTGGTCGGGCCTAATGAGGCTCTTCGAATCGTGAGGCCAGAACAAGTACAGGCGATAGTAGATTGGGTTGCTGACAGTGCCTCCAGTCTCCTGCTGAATTATCAGAGTTGGCACCTGCAGCCAATGTCCATCAGTCTTTCACCTCACCCCCTTGCAAATCAGCTAAGCAGTCTGAGCCCCAAGTCATGCAGTAGTCTCTTCTGCTTTTTGATGACTCTGTTAGCAGGGTTTCCCAGTGCCATCGACCTAGCCCTGCCCCAGAAGTGCAAGAGATTGAGTGCACCAATGCCCAACCACTTATGTTTCAAGATGAGTACATGGTAGGACCATCTCAGCATGTCTCGGATGATGACGAAACACAGGTGCCAACTGCTGGGACTTTTGAAAGTGTGCAGACCAATAAGGAGGGCATGGGTGAAGACTGGGTGGAAGATGATGTGGAGGATGATGAGGTCCTCAACCCCACATGGAATCAAAGTCATGCGAATGACCTGTGTAGCTTGGAGAAAGAGGCACTGGTCGCACAGAGCTACCAGCACAGCAGAAGAGGGAGCAGGGTGCAAAAGCGGAGCGGCCGTCCCCTAGACAGTATGCCTACTACTGCCCACCGCAGCAATAGACCGAGAACACCAAAGCCAGCTCCAAGGAGTTCCCTGGTATGGCAGTTCTTCAGACAATGTGCTGACGACAAGATACGAGTGGTTTGCACACTGTGCAATCAGAGCCTGAAGCGAGGCATAAACATTCTCAACATGAGCACAACCTGCATGACCAGGCATCTAAGTGCAAAGCATGAGCTGCAGTGGAGTAGACACCTCAAAAACCAAGAAAGGTCTCTGGCTCCTCCTGCTTCCTCTTCTGCTGCAATCTCAACCTCTTCATCCACCTCTGGAGTGACAGTGCCAACTGCCACCCCACAAAAAGAGAATCTGCCAGCAACACCACCATCTGCTTCACCAAACATCTCCACAATGTCCCACAGAAGCGTTCAGCTCTCCATCTCCCAAACAAAGAGGAAGTACCCCCTACCCGACCGCGATCCTTAGCCCTGAATGCCAGCATTTCAAAATTACTGGCCTTTGAAATGCTGTCATTCTGGCTGGTGGAGAAGGAGAGTTTTAAAAGGCTTATGGCGGTGGCTGTCCCACAGTACGAGGTGCCAAGCCGCCACTATTTTTCCAGGTGGGCCATCCTATCTCTGCACAACCAAGTGGGGGACAAAATTAGGTGTGCACTGTGCAACGCCATCTGTGGCACGGTGCACCTCACTACGGATACGTGGACCAATAAGCATGGTCAGGGACATTATATCTCCATAACAGCACACTGGGTAAATGCAGTGGCGGCTGGGCCTGAGGCGGATAGCAGTTTGCCGCATGTCCTTCCACCACCGAGGAGTGCAGGGCGCTTCAGTTTGCCTCCTGTTACTTCCTCCTCCTACTCCGTTTCCTCATCCTCTACCGGCTCCTCATCCGGTCAGCGTAACACTTTCATCACTGTAACGGACCGTTTCAGCAGACAAGGGGTTAAAATCCGTTTAGGCGATATGCCCCTTTCTGAGAGACAGGCACAGCTACTGCAGAACACCAAACTCCCGAACTGGATACAAAATAGCACTCCAAACTGGAACCTCGCGAATAGCTGCCAGCAGACGAACAGGAAAAGCATCCAATCAGCTTACACTCCTGGCAATCAGTCTCTAACAGCATACAGGGAATCCCCCCAATAACGAGACAAGGCTCCGTGTTGAGGGTAAAGCAGTGCTCTGACTGTGCTTCAGATACAGCCTCTTTTATTCATAAAAAACAAACATAGTACTGCCCACAGGGTTTTGAAATCCAACCAATCAATATCTTACAACACACACAATGCAAGTACAGCAACCAATCGTTCCCGCCCCCTAGAGGACCAGAAGGGAGACTGCGACACAGAACAGATACAACACATCCCCACAATGCATTATGGTTTCCTCCTCTCTGTCCCAGAGACAACCAAGGGCAATCCAATTATCTGTCAGGACAAAGGGGAGATCTCCAATACACATGTGGAGACAACAGGACAGACATCACCATTTAAACACACAATGGGACAATAGAACCACACCCAGCATATTCCTCCCAAGCTGACAAGTTACACTTATTATAAACTGTTACAACTTTGTGAGGTTACATTGTCCATTCATATAACTTACATCAATTTAAACAGTATAACTTGGGGACAAACCTATCCAAAATTCACTTGAATAGGTTCAGGGGTTTAAAAGTTAGCAAAAGTATCTCAAAGGGCCGTAATCCTGGGGCAGGAGGCTGGCAAACAGCCCCCTCCAAAACACTGTGGCGAGGTTGGTTTCGCCACACATCTCCCCCCCCCCTCCCCCAGGGAAGACTAACCAGATACCTGACCTCACGCCGGTCGGTACCTGAGTTAGTCTAGCAGCCCACCCACAACCAAATACTGGACCTGTTGAATTTAGTAGCCTGTCTCTGTCCAGTGAATCCACCAAGGTTATATTGGTAGCTGGTACTGCCGGTCTCTGAGTTGCTCCCTGGCTTGGAGTGGAGGTTGCTTTGTGGGCAGGTATCAGCGGTACTCTGCCCTGGTGCCAGCGTTACCACGGAAGAAGCCTGGTTGGAGTCTGGTTGTTGGAGGGAGAAACCGACTGTCTCCCCTTTGGCTTAAACAGCCCTGTTGCTGGGGGGCAGGACCGACTGTCCCTACCCCCTGTGCTGTAAGTGCAGAGACCACGGTCCCATCTGCACTTTTGTGGGGCTTACTGTCTCCCCCTGGTGCGTTAAGCTGCCGCTGGGGAGAGGGGGTAACGAGCTCCTCTCCCATACATACTTCCAGCCGCTGGGGAGGGCGACCGACCGCCTCCGCTCCCAATACAGTGTCCTGCTGCTGGGGAAAGGAGACTGGGCTCTCTATTCCCTGTAGAACACTTTGCCGCTGGGGGACAGGACCGACTGTCTCCGCCCCCTGTAACTCCACCTGCCGCTGGGGAATGGAGACTGGGCTCCCAATTCCCCAAAAATAATGCTGCTGCTGGGGGATGGAGACTGGGCTCCCTCTGTCCCGCCACTGTAACTTTCGATGGAGGTCCACCCAACGTGGCAGCTGACCGTCACCTTCTGCCCGGTATAGTAGGGTCTTGAACACTAGACTCCTCACTAACTTCACGTATTTCTCAGCTGGATTGGGTCCGAAGAAGTTCAGCCGCAACCACATCATACGGTCAAATTCCTCAACAGAGTATCTGTACTCCACTGCTGGTTCCATCCTGGTGCTTTTAGGGTCGCTGTACTGAGACATGCGTAGCCTTTAAGTTGTAAAATCCAAAGAAATGGTGTCTCCTGTAACTGTTCTTCTGGCTGTAGGAACGATCCCGCTGCTTGCCACCAATTGTAACGGACCATTTCAGCAGACAAGGGGTTAAAATCCGTTTAGGCGATATGCCCCTTCCTGAGAGACAGGCACAGACAGCTACTGCAGAACACCAAACTCCCAAACTGGATACAAAATAGCACTCCAAACTGGAACCTCATGAATAGCTGCTAGCAGACGAACAGGAAAAGCATACAGTCAGCTTGCACTCCTGGCAATCAGTCTCCAACAGCATACAGGGAATCCCCCCAATGACGAGACAAGGCTCCGTGTTCAGGGTCAAGCAGTGGTCTAACTGTACTTCAGATACAGCCTCTTTTATTCATAAAAAACAAACATAGTACTGCCCACAGGGTTTTGAAATCCAACCAATCAATATCTTACAACACACACAATGCAAGTACAGCAACCAATCGTTCCCGCCCCCTAGAGGACCAGAAGGGAGACTGCGACACAGAACAGATACAACACATCCCCACAATGCATCATGGTTTCCTCCTCTCTGTCCCAGAGACAACTGAGGGCAATCCAATTATCTGTCAGGACAAAGGGGAGATCGCCAATACACATGTGGAGACAACAGGACAGACAAGTTACACTTATTATAAATTGTTACAACTTTGTGAGGTTACATTGTCCATACATATAACTTACATCAATTTAAACAGTATAACTTGGGGACAAACCTATCCAAAATTCACTTGAATAGGTTCAGGGGTTTAAAAGTTAGCAAAAGTATCTCAAAGGGCCGTAATCCTGGGGCAGGAGGCTGGCAAACAGCCCCCTCCAAAACACAGTGGCGAGGTTGGTTTCGCCACAATCACCAACTTCAGCACAGCCAGGGGTAAACGACAGCAGGCAGTTTTAAAACGGATCTGTTTGGGGGACAAACCCCACACCGCGCAGTAGCTGTGGATGGGCCTTGAGCAACAGATCGACGAGTGGTTGGTGCCAGTGAGCCTCAAGCCCGGCCTGGTGGTGTGCAATAATGGGCGAAATCTCGTAGCAGCTCTGGGACTAGCTGGTTTGACGCACATCCCTTACTTGGCGCATGTGCTGCATTTGGTGGTGCAGAGATTCCTTAGAAATTACCCCAATATGTCAGAGCTGCTGCATAAAGTGTGGGCCGTCTGTGCGCGCTTTCGGCATTCTCACCCTGGTTTACCTAGACTGAGTGACACCTGCAAACCCTATAATAGTGAGGGGACACGACCACCGGCTCCCTGCACTTAATACGGAGGGAGTCAGGGTCACCTAGAATCAAGCCAACAGGAAAACACAAATACAGAAATAGACTTAACTGAGGAACCAGCAGTAGTAGCATCTAGCAGTGAACACAATCCAGGAAGTAGTATAAACCGCAAAGTGAGGCAGTATGGGAGGGGATATAAAGGGAGGCAATCACTGCTAATAGATGACAGCTGGAAGAGGGAGAAGAGATGTCAAAGCGAAACCAAAACAAAAGAACATCATACAGGAGGTACTGAATAACGCCTGTCAGAACTTCTCAGAGATCTGGCGGTGACATTAGGCCTCCATGTGAGAGGCGTGTTCCTTGCTGCGCTTTTTTGAGTACTCCACTATCATGGCCAGTGCCGATAACGCCGTTCTCAGCATTACTATCCCACTTCTATGCCATGATGCACAGTGGAAGCACAAGGCGAAGGCAGAGGAGGAAGAAGAGGTCGCCAATGCAGCTGGGGCACCGCCAGCACCTCAGAAGGCAGGGTTAGCTTGGCCGAAATGTGGAAAAGCTTTGTCAGCATGCCACAACAACAAGCACCACCAGCTGATATGGAACGTTTTAGCAGGAGACAGCATTTCACCTACGTTTCAAAATCCAAAATACCCCACTGACATTCCCTATAATTTTTTATTAATCATTCAAATAACAGGGCATCTTAAGAGTCCTGTATTGTTATTTATCATCACTACCTCCCCGAATCGGTAGTGGGTAATTGCCCAGCGCCCCCTCCTTTCCTTCAATTCTTCCGTTTTAATAGCTTTTCCCACATTTCCGCTCGATCACAATTAAATGTTATCCAATGATCTCCCTTGGATGTGGTCTTTCTTTCTCACGCTCCTTCTCCTGCGTGGAACCCTGATTCGCCGCCAACTGTGATCAACATGGTAGGCGCAGAAAAGAACATCGAAAGTTGATAGAGCAGATATCCAATTGGATCGCGAACATCACGGGGATGTGCGACATGGTGGGGCAATATGTTTGCACATGCCTACACAAACTAACTGATTGTTCTGCCCCCTGCAACTTCTGGGTCTCCAAATTGGGCACATGGCCTGAGCTTGCCCTTTACGCCCTGGAGCTGCTCGCCTGCCCTGCAGCCAGTGTATTGTCTGAACTTGTGTTTAGCATGACTGGAGGGGGTTATCACAGGTTATATTTTCCAATGTTTTGCGGTGGACCCTAATTTAAAAAAATAAAAATAAATTTAAAACCAAAAAGCAGTGTAGGCTACCTCCTCCTCCTCCACCGTCACTTCCACCTACACCGCCACATCCACCGTCTCCTCAACCTCCTACACCATATGGACCTCGTCCTCCTAGATCAAGATTATTATTTTTTACTTTTAAGTTTTTTTTATGTTATTTAAAGTCATTACCCTATCCACATTTGTTTGCAGAGCACTTGCCATGCTCTTAACCACATTGTAATATCATTTGCAGCTCTCTAGCCCTTTCCATTACATTTTTACAGTCATTTTAGTGCTCAAAAGTTCGGGTCCCCATTGACTTCAATGTTGTTTGGGTTCGGGGTCAAGGTTTGGGTTCGGGGTCAAGTTCTGGTCAAGTTCTGGTCCCAAACTCGAACTTTTTTGTGAAGTTCGGCCGAACCCTTCGAACCTGAACATCCAGGTGTCTGCTCAACTCTATTGTCCTCCAGTTTTTTTTTGTTTGATTCTTTCTTTAGGAACCAGAGATGTAGCATGGGTTGTTATATAAAGTGATGCAAACTGTGTGAACATAGTCTTATTAGCCAGATACGTCAAAAAACAATTTCTCTAGTACACACATAACACTATTTGCAATGGAAGTCTTAAATGAACTGTGTGACAATTTCTTTTTTTTTTTTTTTCATTTCTGAATGATTTTTATTGAGCTCTTTATATTAGTAGTTTACCCATTTCACTTTCTATGCCGACAATGATTTGATTTGCTGCTTAAAAATCAATAGTGTGACATCTGCTCTAGTGATTTTATGGTTATCTTTAGGAACATTTTGATGGCATTTTTAGGCTGTAAATTTTTCTGACAAAGTTGCAGGAGCAAAATTATTAGAGTGTCAGGGACCTTAAGCAAACTATGAAATGATGCACCATCATCTCAGTATATTGCACCCGCCTTCTCAAAATCCCTAAGGCTATAAGGATCTCCTCTTGGATTATGATGCTGTGTTTGTCATGAAGAAGGACCCATATGTTGTAGAGGTCTGAAACGCTTAACTGTACACACCTTGTTTCATGGAAATTTTAAAACCGCTGGAGTAAAAGAGTCACCTTTTGCACCCGAGCTGAGCTGGACTTCGTTCTTTTATTGGATCCTACATATTTCCGCATCCAGGTGCAAAGTCTGTGCTCAGGGGTTGTTGCTTAGCAGGTGAGAGCTGCCTTACGCCTGATTCCTTCCTCTTGGATTATATATAGTATCTCACGAAAGTGAGTACACCCCTCACATTTGTGTGAATATTTTATTATATCTTTTCATGGGACAACACTGGCGATATGACACTTTGATACAATGTAAAGCAGTCAGTGTACAGCTTGTATAAAAGTGTACATTTTTTACATTCAAAATAACTTAACACACAGCCATTAATGTCTAAACCACTGGCAACAAAAGTGACTACACCCCTAAGTGAAAATGGCCAAATTGTGCCTTTTTTTATGTGGCCACCATTATTTTCCTGCACTGCCTTAATTCTCTTGGGCACGGAGTTCACTAGGGCTTCACAGGTTGCGACTGGAATCTTCGCCCACTCCTCCATGATGACGTCAAGGAGCTGGTGGATGTTAGAGACCTTGTGCTCCTCCACCTTCCATTTGAGGATGCCCCACAGATGCTCAATAGGGTTTAGGACCGGAGACATGCTTGGTCAGTTCAGCACCTTTACCCTCAGTTTCTCTAGCAAGGTAGTGGTCGACTTGAAGGTGTTTTTGGGGCCGTAATCATGTTGAAATACTGCCCTGTGGCCCAGTTTCTGAAGAGAACATGGCTAATTGGGCACAATTTAGCCATTTTCACTTAGAGGTGTACTCACTTTTGTTGCCAGGGGGTTAGACATTAATGGCTCTGTGTTGAGTTATTTTGAGGGTACACCAAATTTACACTGTTATACAAGCTGTATACTGACTACTTTACATTATATCAAAGTGTCATATCTTTAGTGTTGTCCCAGGAAAAGATATAATAAAATATTTACAAAAATGTGAGGGGTGTACTCATTTTGTGAGATACTGTACATATAAAGGGAGGGAGAGAGAGGTGATTACTGTATATATACAGTGTATTCATGCTTTAATGATAATGATAATTTATCACGTAGACAAGAAACATATTGTATCCTTACAATACACTAATCAGTATTGAAAATATAACACCAAGAAGGACAGGCTGTAATGTTATGCAAATCAAGGAAGTGGCAGGTGTCGCTAAAATTTGCAGATGGTCAAATTTTCAAGCAACTAGCTCCAATTCTTTAGCCAAATGAAACATTTAAAAATTGGATCAAGTCATCAACTCATCAGGTATAATTTTGCAATGCCTTCTGATTGCTGACAAGCCAGTCATCAACACCTGTTACAAACTTAGATGGACACAATCCTCGGCTGATAGTTCGGTTTATTACTCTGGCAGATTGCTAAGTGCCTAGGCCGAGATGTCAGCAAGGTTTGACATTGCTCGAAGTTAGTCATTCTGTACTAGGGATGAGCGAACTCGAACTGTATAGTTCGGGTTCGTACCGAATTTTGGGGTGTCCGTGACACGGACCCGAACCCGGACATTTTCGTAAAAGTCCGGGTTCGGGTTCGGTGTTCGTCGCTTTCTTCGCGCTTTTGTGACGCTTTCTTGGCGCTTTTTGAAAGGCTGCAAAGCAGCCAATCAACAAGCGTCATACTACTTGCCCCAAGAGGCCATCACAGCCATGCCTACTATTGGCATGGCTGTGATTGGCCAGAGCACCATGTGACCCAGCCTCTATTTAAGCTGGAGTCACATAGCGCCGCCCGTCACTCTGCTCTGATTAGCGTAGGGAGAGGTTGCGGCTGCGACAGTAGGGCGAGATTAGGCAGATTAACTCCTCCAAAGGACTTGATTAACTGATCGATCTGCAGCTGTGGATCATTGAGCTGCTGATCCTCAATTGCTCACTGTTTTTAGGCTGCACAGACCGTTTGTCAGTCTCATTTTTCTGGGGTGATCGGCGGCCATTTTGTGTCTTGTGGTGCGCCAGCACAAGCTGCGACCAAGTGCATTTAACCCTCAATGGTGTGGTTGTTTTTTGGCTAAAGCCTACATCAGGGTGAAGCTGTCACACCAAGTGCATTTAACCAGCAATAGTCTGTTCATTTTTTGGCCATATACAAAATCAGGGGCAAGCTGCGCCTGTCACCAAGTGCATTTAACCCTCAATGGTGTGGTTGTTTTTTGGCTAAAGCCTACATCAGGGTGAAGCTGTCACACCAAGTGCATTTAACCAGCAATAGTCTGTTCATTTTTTGGCCATATACAAAATCAGGGGCAAGCTGCGCCTGTCACCAAGTGCATTTAACCCTCAATGGTGTGGTTGTTTTTTGGCTAAAGCCTACATCAGGGTGAAGCTGTCACACCAAGTGCATTTAACCAGCAATAGTCTGTTCATTTTTTGGCCATATACAAAATCAGGGGCAAGCTGCGCCTGTCACCAAGTGCATTTAACCCTCAATGGTGTGGTTGTTTTTTGGCTAAAGCCTACATCAGGGTGAAGCTGTCACACCAAGTGCATTTAACCAGCAATAGTCTGTTCATTTTTTGGCCATATCCCAGTCTAATTCTGTCACTAAATCCATACCGGTCACCCAGCGCCTAAATACTAGGCCTCAAATTTATATCCAGCTAAATCTGTCCCTAGTGCTGTAGCTGGGCGAGTTATTTAGTGTCCGTTCAAGCACATTTCTTGTTCTGGGTTGAAATACAATTCCCAATTTAGCAATTTCATAATTTAGTGGTTCCTGCTATATCAGAGCTCTTTGAAATCTATCCCAAAAAGGGTATATAATATTGAAGGTGCACATAGGGTCATTCAGAGTAACTTCACACACACCCGCTACTGTGTATTTCCAAGTCTAATTCTGTCACTAAATCCATACCGGTGACCCAGCGCCTAAATACTAGGCCTCAAATTTAATTCCCTCTAAATCTCTCGTTACCCACCGCTGTACTGTTGTTGCTGGGCAAGATATTTAGTGTCCGTCAAAGCACATTTTTTGTTCTGGGTTGAAGTACAATTCCCAATTTAGCAATTTCATAATTTAGTGGTTTCTGCTATATCAGAGCTATTTGAAATCTATCCCAAAAAGGGTATATAATATTGAAGGTGCACATAGGGTCATTCAGAATAACTTCACACACACCCGCTACTGTGTATTTCCAAGTCTAATTCTGTCACTAAACCCATACCTGTCACCCAGCGCCTAAATACTAGGCCTCAAATTTAAATCCCTCTAAATCTCTCGTTACCGTTGTCCTGTTGTAGCTGGGAAAGTTATTTAGTGCCCGTCAAAGCACATTTTTTGTTCTGGGTTGAAGTACAATTCCCAATTTAGCAATTTCATAATTTAGTGGTTCCTGCTATATCAGAGCTATTTGAAATCTATCCCAAAAAGGGTATATAATATTGAAGGTGCACATAGGGTCATTCAGAATAACTTCACACACACCCGCTACTGTGTATTTCCAAGTCTAATTCTGTCACTAAATCCATACCGGTGACCCAGCGCCTAAATACTAGGCCTCAAATTTAATTCCCTCTAAATCTCTCGTTACCCACCGCTGTACTGTTGTTGCTGGGCAAGATATTTAGTGTCCGTCAAAGCACATTTTTTGTTCTGGGTTGAAGTACAATTCCCAATTTAGCAATTTCATAATTTAGTGGTTTCTGCTATATCAGAGCTATTTGAAATCTATCCCTAAAAGGGTATATAATATTGAAGGTGCACATAGGGTCATTCAGAATAACTTCACACACACCCGCTACTGTGTATTTCCAAGTCTAATTCTGTCACTAAACCCATACCTGTCACCCAGCGCCTAAATACTAGGCCTCAAATTTATATCCAGCTAAATCTGTCCCTAGTGCTGTAGCTGGGCGAGTTATTTAGTGTCCGTTCAAGCACATTTCTTGTTCTGGGTTGAAATACAATTCCCAATTTAGCAATTTCATAATTTAGTGGTTCCTGCTATATCAGAGCTCTTTGAAATCTATCCCAAAAAGGGTATATAATATTGAAGGTGCACATAGGGTCATTCAGAGTAACTTCACACACACCCGCTACTGTGTATTTCCAAGTCTAATTCTGTCACTAAATCCATACCGGTGACCCAGCGCCTAAATACTAGGCCTCAAATTTAATTCCCTCTAAATCTCTCGTTACCCACCGCTGTACTGTTGTTGCTGGGCAAGATATTTAGTGTCCGTCAAAGCACATTTTTTGTTCTGGGTTGAAGTACAATTCCCAATTTAGCAATTTCATAATTTAGTGGTTTCTGCTATATCAGAGCTATTTGAAATCTATCCCAAAAAGGGTATATAATATTGAAGGTGCACATAGGGTCATTCAGAATAACTTCACACACACCCGCTACTGTGTATTTCCAAGTCTAATTCTGTCACTAAACCCATACCTGTCACCCAGCGCCTAAATACTAGGCCTCAAATTTAAATCCCTCTAAATCTCTCGTTACCGTTGTCCTGTTGTAGCTGGGAAAGTTATTTAGTGCCCGTCAAAGCACATTTTTTGTTCTGGGTTGAAGTACAATTCCCAATTTAGCAATTTCATAATTTAGTGGTTCCTGCTATATCAGAGCTATTTGAAATCTATCCCAAAAAGGGTATATAATATTGAAGGTGCACATAGGGTCATTCAGAATAACTTCACACACACCCGCTACTGTGTATTTCCAAGTCTAATTCTGTCACTAAATCCATACCGGTGACCCAGCGCCTAAATACTAGGCCTCAAATTTAATTCCCTCTAAATCTCTCGTTACCCACCGCTGTACTGTTGTTGCTGGGCAAGATATTTAGTGTCCGTCAAAGCACATTTTTTGTTCTGGGTTGAAGTACAATTCCCAATTTAGCAATTTCATAATTTAGTGGTTTCTGCTATATCAGAGCTATTTGAAATCTATCCCTAAAAGGGTATATAATATTGAAGGTGCACATAGGGTCATTCAGAATAACTTCACACACACCCGCTACTGTGTATTTCCAAGTCTAATTCTGTCACTAAACCCATACCTGTCACCCAGCGCCTAAATACTAGGCCTCAAATTTATATCCAGCTAAATCTGTCCCTAGTGCTGTAGCTGGGCGAGTTATTTAGTGTCCGTTCAAGCACATTTCTTGTTCTGGGTTGAAATACAATTCCCAATTTAGCAATTTCATAATTTAGTGGTTCCTGCTATATCAGAGCTCTTTGAAATCTATCCCAAAAAGGGTATATAATATTGAAGGTGCACATAGGGTCATTCAGAGTAACTTCACACACACCCGCTACTGTGTATTTCCAAGTCTAATTCTGTCACTAAATCCATACCGGTGACCCAGCGCCTAAATACTAGGCCTCAAATTTAATTCCCTCTAAATCTCTCGTTACCCACCGCTGTACTGTTGTTGCTGGGCAAGATATTTAGTGTCCGTCAAAGCACATTTTTTGTTCTGGGTTGAAGTACAATTCCCAATTTAGCAATTTCATAATTTAGTGGTTTCTGCTATATCAGAGCTATTTGAAATCTATCCCAAAAAGGGTATATAATATTGAAGGTGCACATAGGGTCATTCAGAATAACTTCACACACACCCGCTACTGTGTATTTCCAAGTCTAATTCTGTCACTAAACCCATACCTGTCACCCAGCGCCTAAATACTAGGCCTCAAATTTAAATCCCTCTAAATCTCTCGTTACCGTTGTCCTGTTGTAGCTGGGAAAGTTATTTAGTGCCCGTCAAAGCACATTTTTTGTTCTGGGTTGAAGTACAATTCCCAATTTAGCAATTTCATAATTTAGTGGTTCCTGCTATATCAGAGCTATTTGAAATCTATCCCAAAAAGGGTATATAATATTGAAGGTGCACATAGGGTCATTCAGAATAACTTCACACACACCCGCTACTGTGTATTTCCAAGTCTAATTCTGTCACTAAATCCATACCGGTGACCCAGCGCCTAAATACTAGGCCTCAAATTTAATTCCCTCTAAATCTCTCGTTACCCACCGCTGTACTGTTGTTGCTGGGCAAGATATTTAGTGTCCGTCAAAGCACATTTTTTGTTCTGGGTTGAAGTACAATTCCCAATTTAGCAATTTCATAATTTAGTGGTTTCTGCTATATCAGAGCTATTTGAAATCTATCCCTAAAAGGGTATATAATATTGAAGGTGCACATAGGGTCATTCAGAATAACTTCACACACACCCGCTACTGTGTATTTCCAAGTCTAATTCTGTCACTAAATCCATACCGGTGACCCAGCGCCTAAATACTAGGCCTCAAATTTAATTCCCTCTAAATCTCTCGTTACCCACCGCTGTACTGTTGTTGCTGGGCAAGATATTTAGTGTCCGTCAAAGCACATTTTTTGTTCTGGGTTGAAGTACAATTCCCAATTTAGCAATTTCATAATTTAGTGGTTTCTGCTATATCAGAGCTATTTGAAATCTATCCCTAAAAGGGTATATAATATTCAAGGTGCACATTGGGTCATTCAGAATAACTTCACACACACACGCTTCTGTGCATTTCCAAGTCTAATTCTGTCACTAAATCCATACCGGTCACCCAGCGCCTAAATACTAGGCCTCAAATTTATATCCCGCTGAATTTGAATACAATACATTGGGCCAAATAATATATTTGTTGTTGTGGTGAACCATAACAATGAGAAAAACATCTAGTAAGGGACGCGGACGTGGACATGGTCGTGGTGGTGTTAGTGGACCCTCTGGTGCTGGGAGAGGACGTGGCCGTTCTGCCACATCCACACGTCCTAGTGTACCAACTACCTCAGGTCCCAGTAGCCGCCAGAATTTACAGCGATATATGGTGGGGCCCAATGCCGTTCTAAGGATGGTAAGGCCTGAGCAGGTACAGGCATTAGTCAATTGGGTGGCCGACAGTGGATCCAGCACGTTCACATTATCTCCCACCCAGTCTTCTGCAGAAAGCGCACAGATGGCGCCTGAAAACCAACCCCATCAGTCTGTCACATCACCCCCATGCATACCAGGGAAACTGTCTCAGCCTCAAGTTATGCAGCAGTCTCTTATGCTGTTTGAAGACTCCGCTGGCAGGGTTTCCCAAGGGCATCCACCTAGCCCTTCCCCAGCGGTGAAAGACATAGAATGCACTGACGCACAACCACTTATGTTTCCTGATGATGAGGACATGGGAATACCACCTCAGCATGTCTCTGATGATGACGAAACACAGGTGCCAACTGCTGCGTCTTTCTGCAGTGTGCAGACTGAACAGGAGGTCAGGGATCAAGACTGGGTGGAAGACGATGCAGGGGACGATGAGGTCCTAGACCCCACATGGAATGAAGGTCGTGCCACTGACTTTCACAGTTCGGAGGAAGAGGCAGTGGTGAGACCGAGCCAACAGCGTAGCAAAAGAGGGAGCAGTGGGCAAAAGCAGAACACCCGCCGCCAAGAGACTCCGCCTGCTACTGACCGCCGCCATCTGGGACCGAGCACCCCAAAGGCAGCTTCAAGGAGTTCCCTGGCATGGCACTTCTTCAAACAATGTGCTGACGACAAGACCCGAGTGGTTTGCACGCTGTGCCATCAGAGCCTGAAGCGAGGCATTAACGTTCTGAACCTGAGCACAACCTGCATGACCAGGCACCTGCATGCAAAGCATGAACTGCAGTGGAGTAAACACCTTAAAACCAAGGAAGTCACTCAGGCTCCCCCTGCTACCTCTTCTGCTGCTGCCGCCTCGGCCTATTCTGCTGCTGCCGCCTCGGCCTCTTCCTCCGCCTCTGGAGGAACGTTGGCACCTGCCGCCCAGCAAACAGGGGATGTACCACCAACACCACCACCACCACCACCTCCGTCACCAAGCGTCTCAACCATGTCACACGCCAGCGTTCAGCTCTCCATCTCACAAACATTTGATAGAAAGCGTAAATTCCCACCTAGCCACCCTCGATCCCTGGCCCTGAATGCCAGCATTTCTAAACTACTGGCCTATGAAATGCTGTCATTTAGGCTGGTGGACACAGACAGCTTCAAACAGCTCATGTCGCTTGCTGTCCCACAGTATGTTGTTCCCAGCCGGCACTACTTCTCCAAGAGAGCCGTGCCTTCCCTGCACAACCAAGTATCCCATAAAATCAAGTGTGCACTGCGCAACGCCATCTGTAGCAAGGTCCACCTAACCACAGATACGTGGACCAGTAAGCACGGCCAGGGACGCTATATCTCCCTAACTGCACACTGGGTAAATGTAGTGGCAGCTGGGCCCCAGGCGGAGAGCTGTTTGGCGCACGTCCTTCCGCCGCCAAGGATCGCAGGGCAACATTCTTTGCCTCCTGTTGCCACCTCCTCCTTCTCGGCTTCCTCCTCCTCTTCTTCCACCTGCTCATCCAGTCAGCCACACACCTTCACCACCAACTTCAGCACAGCCCGGGGTAAACGTCAGCAGGCCATTCTGAAACTCATATGTTTGGGGGACAGGCCCCACACCGCACAGGAGTTGTGGCGGGGTATAGAACAACAGACCGACGAGTGGTTGCTGCCGGTGAGCCTCAAGCCCGGCCTGGTGGTGTGTGATAATGGGCGAAATCTCGTTGCAGCTCTGGGACTAGCCAATTTGACGCACATCCCTTGCTTGGCGCATGTGCTGAATTTGGTGGTGCAGAAGTTCATTCACAACTACCCCGACATGTCAGAGCTGCTGCATAAAGTGCGGGCCGTCTGTTCGCGCTTCCGGCGTTCACATCCTGCTGCTGCTCGCCTGTCTGCGCTACAGCGTAACTTCGGCCTTCCCGCTCACCGCCTCATATGCGACGTGCCCACCAGGTGGAACTCCACCTTGCACATGCTGGACAGACTGTGCGAGCAGCAGCAGGCCATAGTGGAGTTTCAGCTGCAGCACGCACGGGTCAGTCGCACTACAGAACAGCACCACTTCACCACCAATGACTGGGCCTCCATGCGAGACCTGTGTGCCCTGTTGCGCTGTTTCGAGTACTCCACCAACATGGCCAGTGGCGATGACACCGTTATCAGCGTTACAATACCACTTCTATGTCTCCTTGAGAAAACACTTAGGGCGATGATGGAAGAGGAGGTGGCCCAGGAGGAGGAGGAGGAGGAGGAGGAAGAGGGGTCATTTTTAGCACTTTCAGGCCAGTCTCTTCGAAGTGACTCAGAGGGAGGTTTTTGGCAACAGCAGAGGCCAGGTACAAATGTGGCCAGCCAGGGCCCACTACTGGAGGACGAGGAGGACGAGGATGAGGAGGAGGTGGAGGAGGATGAGGATGAAGCATGGTCACAGCGGGGTGGCACCCAACGCAGCTCGGGTCCATCACTGGTGCGTGGCTGGGGGGAAAGGCAGGACGATGACGATACGCCTCCCACAGAGGACAGCTTGTCCTTATCCCTGGGCAGCCTGGCACACATGAGCGACTACATGCTGCAGTGCCTGCGCAACGACAGCAGAGTTGCCCACATTTTAACCTGTGCGGACTACTGGGTTGCCACCCTGCTGGATCCACGCTACAAAGACAATGTGCCCACCTTACTTCCTGCACTGGAGCGTGATAGGAAGATGCGCGAGTACAAGCGCACGTTGGTAGACACGCTACTGAGAGCATTCCCAAATGTCACAGGGGAACAAGTGGAAGCCCAAGGCCAAGGCAGAGGAGGAGCAAGAGGTCGCCAAGGCAGCTGTGTCACGGCCAGCTCCTCTGAGGGCAGGGTTAGCATGGCAGAGATGTGGAAAACTTTTGTCAACACGCCACAGCTAACTGCACCACCACCTGATACGCAACGTGTTAGCAGGAGGCAACATTTCACTAACATGGTGGAACAGTACGTGTGCACACCCCTCCACGTACTGACTGATGGTTCGGCCCCATTCAACTTCTGGGTCTCTAAATTGTCCACGTGGCCAGAGCTAGCCTTTTATGCCTTGGAGGTGCTGGCCTGCCCGGCAGCCAGCGTTTTGTCTGAACGTGTATTCAGCACGGCAGGGGGCGTCATTACAGACAAACGCAGCCGCCTGTCTACAGCCAATGTGGACAAGCTGACGTTCATAAAAATGAACCAGGCATGGATCCCACAGGACCTGTCCGTCCCTTGTCCAGATTAGACATTAACTACCTCCCCATAACCATATATTATTGGACTCCAGGGCACTTCCTCATTCAATCCTATTTTTATTTTCATTTTACCATTATATTGCGAGGCTACCCAAAGTTGAATGAACCTCTCCTCTGCCTGTGTGCTAGGCCTAAATATATGCCAATGGACTGTTGCAGTGGTGGGTGACGTGAAGCCTCATTCTCTGCTATGACATGCAGACTGATTCTCTGCTGACATGAAGCCAGATCCTCTGTTACGGGAGCTCTCTCCTCTGCCTGGGTGCTGGGCCTAAATTTATGACAATTGACTGTTGCAGTGGTGGGTGACGTGAAGCCTGATTCTCTGCTATGATATGAAGACTGATTCTCTGCTGACATGAAGCCAGATTGTCTGTTACGGGACCTTTCTCCTCTGCCTGGGTTCTGGGCCTAAATTTATGAAAATTGACTGTTGCAGTGGTGGGTGACGTGAAGCCTGATTCTCTGCTATGATATGAAGACTGATTCTCTGCTGACATGAAGCCAGATTGTCTGTTACGGGACCTTTCTCCTCTGCCTGGGTTCTGGGCCTAAATTTATGACAATGGACTGTTGCAGTGGTGGCTGACGTGAAGCCTGATTCTCTGCTATGACATGCAGACTGATTCTCTGCTGTCATGAAGCCAGATTGTCTGTTACGGGACCTCTCTGCTCTGCCTGTGTGCTAGGCCTAAATATATGCCAATGGACTGTTGCAGTGGTGGCTGACGTGAAGCCTCATTCTCTGCTATGACATGCAGACTAATTCTCTGCTGACATGAAGCCAGATTGTCTGTTACGGGACCTCTCTCCTCTGCCTGGGTGCTGGGCCTAAATTTATGACAATGGACTGTTGCAGTGGTGGCTGACGTGAAGCCTGATTCTCTGCTATGACATGCAGACTAATTCTCTGCTGACATGAAGCCAGATTGTCTGTTACGGGACCTCTCTCCTCTGCCTGGGTGCTGGGCCTAAATATATGCCAATGGACTGTTGCAGTGGTGGCTGACGTGAAGCCTCATTCTCTGCTATGACATGCAGACTAATTCTCTGCTGTCATGAAGCCAGATTGTCTGTTACGGGACCTCTCTGCTCTGCCTGTGTGCTAGGCCTAAATATATGCCAATGGACTGTTGCAGTGGTGGGTGACGTGAAGCCTCATTCTCTGCTATGACATGCAGACTGATTCTCTGCTGACATGAAGCCAGATTGTCTGTTACGGGACCTCTCTGCTCTGCCTGTGTGCTAGGCCTAAATATATGCCAATGGACTGTTGCAGTGGTGGGTGACGTGAAGCCTCATTCTCTGCTATGACATGCAGACTGATTCTCTGCTGACATGAAGCCAGATTGTCTGTTACGGGACCTCTCTGCTCTGCCTGTGTGCTAGGCCTAAATATATGCCAATGGACTGTTGCAGTGGTGGGTGACGTGAAGCCTCATTCTCTGCTATGACATGCAGACTGATTCTCTGCTGACATGAAGCCAGATTGTCTGTTACGGGACCTCTCTGCTCTGCCTGTGTGCTAGGCCTAAATATATGCCAATGGACTGTTGCAGTGGTGGGTGACGTGAAGCCTCATTCTCTGCTATGACATGCAGACTGATTCTCTGCTGACATGAAGCCAGATCCTCTGTTACGGGAGCTCTCTCCTCTGCCTGGGTGCTGGGCCTAAATTTATGACAATTGACTGTTGCAGTGGTGGGTGACGTGAAGCCTGATTCTCTGCTATGATATGAAGACTGATTCTCTGCTGACATGAAGCCAGATTGTCTGTTACGGGACCTTTCTCCTCTGCCTGGGTTCTGGGCCTAAATTTATGAAAATTGACTCTTACAGTGGTGGGTGACGTGAAGCCTGATTCTCTGCTATGATATGAAGACTGATTCTCTGCTGACATGAAGCCAGATTCTCTGTTACGGGACCTCTCTCCTCTGCCTGGGTGCTGGGTAGTGTTGAGCGCGAATATTCGAAAAGCAAATTTTTTTCGCGAATATCGCAACTTCGCGATTTCGCGAATATTTCGAATATAGTGCTATATATTCGTAAAAACGAATATTCGTTTTTTGTTTCCCCCCCCCCCCCACAAAATTACAGTACACATATAATTGATTGTTTCCCAAAGGTCCAACAGCTCAGATCTTACTCACATTGCCTAGAAAGTGATTGAGGCGCGAATCTTCGTAAGGCGATTTTATTAGCGCACATGCGAATATCGGCACGTCCCAGAACAGAGGCAAAGGGCTTTGCATTCATACATTAGTGAATTGAGTTGCGAATCTTCGTAAGGCGATTTTATTAGCGCACATGCGAATATCTACACTTGTCCCAGAACAGAGGCAAAGGGCTTTGCATTCATACATTAGTGATTGAATTGAGCTGCGAATCTTCGTAAGGCGATTTTATTAGCGCACATGCGAATATCGGCACGTCCCAGAACAGAGGCAAAGGGCTTTGCATTCATACATTAGTGAATTGAGTTGCGAATCTTCGTAAGGCGATTTTATTAGCGCACATGCGAATATCTACACTTGTCCCAGAACAGAGGCAAAGGGCTTTGCATTCATACATTAGTGATTGAATTGAGCTGCGAATCTTCGTAAGGCGATTTTATTAACGCAAATGCAAATATCTACACTTGTCCCCAGAACAGAGAGGCAAAGGCCTGTGCATTCATATAGTATAGCACCATATTCGCGAATACGTAGAACTTCGTAAAATTCGATTTACGAATATTCGTATTTTTTATTTTACTTTCCACCTTACAGATTACATTGATCTGTACTCTGTCAACTACTGTCATCACCCCCCACTGTATCTCGATTGATTCCCAAAAGTCTCACATTCCCTAGAAAGTGATTGAGGTGCGAATCTTCGTAAGGCGATTTTATTAGCGCACATGCGAATATCTACACTTGTCCCAGAACAGAGGCAAAGGGCATTGCATTCATACATTAGTGATTGAATTGAGTTGCGAATCTTCGTAAGGCGATTTCATTAGCGCACATGTGAATTTTGCATAGCATATGTATTATGCGATAATTCGAATTATCGCATATGCGAAATAATAACGAATTTGAATAATCGCGAATATTTTACGAATATTCTTTCGAATATTCACAAAATTTCGCGAATTCGAATATGGGACATGCCGCTCAACACTAGTGCTGGGCCTAAATTTATGACAATGGACTGTTGCAGTGGTGGGTGACGTGAAGCCTGATTCTCTGCTATGACATGCAGACTGATTCTCTGCTGACATGAAGCCAGATTGTCTGTTACGGGACCTCTCTCCTCTGCCTGGGTGCTGGGCCTAAATATATGCCAATGGACTGTTGCAGTGGTGGCTGACGTGAAGCCTCATTCTCTGCTATGACATGCAGACTAATTCTCTGCTGACATGAAGACAGATTCTCTGTTACGGGACCTCTCTCCTCTGCCTGGGTGCCGGGGCCTAAATATCTGAGAATGGACTGTTCCAGTGGTGGGTGACGGGAAGCCAGATTCTCTGCTATGGAACCTCTCTCCAATTGATTTTGGTTAATTTTTATTTATTTAATTTTTATTTTAATTCATTTCCCTATCCACATTTGTTTGCAGGGGATTTACCTACATGTTGCTGCCTTTTGCAGCCCTCTAGCTCTTTCCTGGGCTGTTTTACAGCCTTTTTAGTGCCGAAAAGTTCGGGTCCCCATTGACTTCAATGGGGTTCGGGTTCGGGACGAAGTTCGGATCGGGTTCGGATCCCGAACCCGAACATTTCCGGGATGTTCGGCCGAACTTCTCGAACCCGAACATCCAGGTGTTCGCTCAACTCTATTCTGTACTAAAAGCAAAATTGGACTTTACATTTTGTCACAGCCTTTGCTGTGTGCGCCGTGAAACTGGAGCCATGCTTGCTTCTGCCGGTGGCAACGTGTTGCTGTTATGGCATGTGGTGGCAGTGTCTCAGCTTTGGCTGTGTGCACAGTGACATGGTTGCCACACAAGCTGTTGCCGGGGGCAACGTTGTGGCTGGTGTGTACACTACCCCTTTAAGTTGTAGCCTTCCCCTGTCTGGTGCAGTAAGGGTTAACTACCTTGCTGGGTGTGGTCACTAGGTGCTTATTATACCTCTGGCTTAAGGTCATGACTCAGTTGTACTCCGGCCTTGGTGTGTGCTGGAGTTATGCTCCTTGTCTGGTTGTTCCATCTTCCAGTGTGGGGGCCACCTAGTGGGACATCGATGTCTCCAGTGATGTCTTCCCATTCTATCCTCCATGTTCCCCTACCTTACTTGTGTGGATGTTTGGTGTGGGTTTATGTTCAGGGTTTGGTTTCTCATCTTGTTGTTGTTACATGTCTGGTAAGTTGGCGTTTTATGTCCATCATGTATGAAAGTCGTACCCTGTTAGTTGTGCCTCCAGAAGGGGGCTCCATGGTTTCCCGGAGGGGTGAACCAGAAGCCAAGTCTGGGTGCTGTTGCTGGAATGCTGGTTCCTGTGTGTCAGTACGTACTGCATCCGCTTGGTGTTTGGATTGCAGTACGTTTGTATGGGTTCCAGTTTACCTTGGTGTGGTGTTTATCTGTCATTCCACATGGCTTCCTTTCCCTGCTGCTAGGCCATTTAAGACTCCTGTTCATCCGTGTCTGGGAAGAACAGGTCGTCTCTCCCTTGCTCCTATGTGAGGGATTATCAGGGCGATTCAGGGCCAAAAGTATCCTGGGTATGAGCCGTCCTACCATCCAGGTCCGCTCATACGGTGAGGAGTTAGGGTGAGGATTAGGGATGCTGTAGGAGGTGACCTGCTCTCTGATCCTGGCATCCTGGCCCATCTGCTTCCCTATTATTCCTTACATTGTACGGTGGGGGGTTTCCCTCACTCTCCACCGTGACACATTCCAACCCTAGGGCAGTAAACAATGTCTACACAAATCATCAGAATTTTGCACAACAATGGTCTATGAATCAGACATCCAGATACAGGTGTTTCATTGACCTCCCACCATCATTCTCAAAGGCTATTGTAGTGCAAAGCAAGATGGCAATGGAGGCTGTAATGGTCTACTCTCTTCAGCGATGAGTCCCACTTTTGTCTCGGATGCAAGGATAGCCACAGATTGGTGTGATAACTAAGTGGGCAATGCCAAGCAGAGGTCTTCAAAATGGAGCATAACATTGGTCCTATTCCTGGGATTATGGTGCGGGGTGAAAAAATTTATCGTAGCTGGACCTCTCTAGTCTTGTCATGGCCATGACCGTGACTTCTTAACCGCATGCGGTTGTCAGCGGTTTGGTTGTCAATCACAGGTGAGGGCAGTGGTATTTGCCTCACCTGTGGTTGCCGCTGGCAATGGTATGTATGTGGCAGCTTTCTATGCTGTGCATGCGGTTGCACCTAGCAACCTTTCTGTTAGGTGTGTGTGTATGTGTGCACTAGGTTTTGTTATTGTGTGCACTTCCCCTTTTAGTTGGTGTTTCCCTTCCCTGGTGCTGGAAAAGTTAATTCCCTTCCCAGTGTGTGTGTGAGTCACTGGGTGTGTCTGACTGTGGGGTGTGGTTACATGGGCTATAAAGTCTCAGTCCAGATCAGTTCTCTGGTGGGGTACTCCAGGCATGCTGCTGGAGTCGTCCTCCTGTAACCGTCCTTCTAGTAAGGGCCACCCTTCCGGTCATAAATCCATTACCTTGATGTTTTGTTGATGTCCTATGTCTTTGTTTTTTTGTGCAGCTATGGATGTCCTGGTTCCTGAGTGTTCTATTGTGTGTGCTGTTTGTCTTATGTTTATGTGGACAGCGTTTTCTGAGCACGGGTTCCAGTCAGCAAGGCTGTGGCAGGTTAGTGTGGAACTGTAGGGTTCACCTGTCATGTCCATAGTTCTGTTTATGTTCCCCTTCTTCATGCTGCTTGGCCAGTGAGACTCCTGTTCCTCCGTGCCGAGGAGGAACAGGTCGTCTTACCCTGCTCCTTAGTTCAGGGCCAGCCTGAGGGCTTGTAGGGACAAATAGATTCCAGCGTATGAGCCCTCCTACCACTGGGGTCGGCTCATACAGACAGGAGACAGGGTCAGCGTTAGGGACGCAATAGGAGGTGACCTGCTCCCTAATTCTGTTGCCTTGGCCGAGTAGCGACCGGACATCTTCTGGCATCACACGGCTGAGGATTTTCCCCATCCTCAGCCGTGACAAGTCTTCATTTCAGATACGTTACATGCAGGTTACAAAAAACATAGACATGCAAATAATCTATGAATGCACTATGTGAAAAGACCCTGGAGAGTAAATATAAACCCACTCAGTGTACATAAATACACCTAATACCGAAAATGAACTGAGATTAAATGGGTATATAAAAAAAAAATCCTTTATTAAATACAAGTTAAATATATAAAATGATAACATGATACAACAGATAAAAAATGACTATACCTGAGGAGGTATATCAGCACATGTATATCAAAGAAAAGAAGGGGGGATAGAGATGGAGACAAAAAATAAATCAGCTTGCTTAATGCTGTGTATAAATCAGGGACCATAATTGATATGTATGTGTAGAGACATATAACACCCAAAGGGTATAAAGTGCAAGTGCATGTAAAGAATACAATGAAATAAATCTCCACATCAATAAACGGTCACAGACAGCACAGCAAAGTGCAAGTGCATAATGACGACTAAATCTCCATGTCCATAGGAGAAAGGAGGAAAGCATCGACAAACCGCGCGTCGGGGTACGTGGCTCTCCTGAGGTGGATATCCCCATCACAATGGGTATGCATTCATATCATGTCTATTGTGAGTTTTTAGGGATGTGGCTGTAGGCCCTGGCCTTTGCTTATATTTACTTAGGCTACTTTGATGGATGTTGTTACTGTTCCACGGCCATATATTTAGGGACATGGAGATTTAGTCGTCATTATGCACTTGCACTTTGCTGTGCTGTCTGTGACCGTTTATTGATGTGGAGATTAATTTCATTGTATTCTTTACATGCACTTGCACTTTATACCCTTTGGGTGTTATATGTCTCTATACATACATATCAATTGGGGTCACGGATAGAGTTGAGTGGACACCTGGATGTTCGGGTTCGGCAGGTTCGGCCGAACTTGAAAAAAAAGTTTGGGTTTGGGACCTGAACTAGACCCGAACTTGACCCCGAACCTGAACCCCGTTGAAGTCAATGGGGACCCAAACTTTTGGGCACTAAAATGGCTCTAAAATAGTCCTGGAAAGGGATAGAGGGCTGCAAAAGGCATCAAAATGTGCTTAAGAGCATGACAACTGTTCTGCAAACAAATGTGGATAGGGAAATGACTTAAAATAATATAAAATACCGAAAAATTTAAAATAACAATCTGGATCTAGGAGTAGGAGGTTGAGGAGGCGGTGGATGGGTGGATGTGGCGGTGTAGGTTGACGTGGCGGTGTAGGTGGAAGCGGCGGTGAAGGAGGAATAGGTAGCCCACACTGATTTGTGTTATTATTTATTTTTAAATTGGGGTATCCCCCAAAATATTGGGGCAAATAACAAAATAAAACAAAGAATAAATGCACTTGAGTACAAGAATGGTATGGTTGGGAGCGGAGCCTAGCCACGCTGCTGAATGGCCGCACACGCTTGAGCTCCTCCAGCATTCTGGCTCATTTGCCCTAATTTTGCTTATAATTTGCCTTATTATGGGAAAGTCTGGCAAAGATAATACCAGAGGAAGTTCAGAGACAACCCCGCTGCACACCAAACAACCGGAGATGGAGAAATTTCTTTGGAAAACGCTGAGGCTTACTGCACAGAAAGGCCCCAACATGGCGGCGTCTATTGCGCATGACTCCAATATCGGAGACTTCTCCGACGCGGGCAGCAGCTCCGATGTCTCGGAAAGGAGACCTAGAGATCCGCCAATTTCAGAACGGACACTCAGACGTGTCCTTGAATCAGCCCTTTCCACTCTTAAGCAGGACTTGTCGGACATAAAAGATGACCTGAAGCATCTAGGCCAGAGAGTCGTCTCACTAGAGTCTGCCCAAGAATCCATCATGGCCTATGAAGGTAAAGCTTCGGAGGTGCTAGCGGCACACAAGACCTTACTAAATGAAGCGTTCCTAAAACTGGAAGACTAAGAACCGCAGCCGCAGGAGAAATATTCGCATACGAGGCTTACCGGAGACGATTGCGTCTGAGGCCTTGCCGACAGTGGCGCGCAAAATATTTTCTAAGCTGCTTGACCCGGACAGGGCGACTGGAATCGTGATAGAGCAGATACACAGGGCGCTGCGCCCCAGACCGAAGCCGCAAGAACCACCGCGGGACGTGATCTGTGGCCTGTTGAGCTACGTCGACACCGCGGCTCTCCTGAAAAAGCAACGGGAGTTGGAGGTTCTGGAATATGAGAACACCCCATTTCAGATGTTCCAAGATCTTGCGCTATCTACGTTGGCCAAGCGACGCTTATTAAAGCCCCTTCTGGATGTCCTGAGGAAAACTTCAACTCCATTCAGATGGTTGTACCCTTTCGGTCTGGCGGTCTCAAGGAATGGTAAACTGCTTACCTTGCGTTCCCCCGAAGATCCCGCTTCTGTCTGGAAATCTCTGGATGTCCCTCCTGTTGATATCCCCTCATGGCTACCGGCCGACCAAGATGGCCCCCTGCCTGTTCCACCTCGTGCTGCTGCCTGGCAGAAGTCCTCAGCAGGTAAACCGGACCGTCCGGCAAGGGGCAGGATGGATAAGGCCCTCACCTGAACTCCATTTCCTTCATCTACGTATGTAAGCCTGTGTTGTCGCTGTCTACTTTCTCCAGGCTTGGAGATGACTGCCTTTCATCTTCCTGTTTAATTGTTCATTATGAAAGAACTTGTGCCTCTTTTTCCATTTTTTGGAGCCTGTTCCATATTATATGTCTGATGTTTTGCTTAGCATAGCACGACGGAATTGGGATGCTTCTCTGTTTTTGCTCGACTTTACTCCTACGGTTTGCAGAACCTGTTCCCCACATGAAGGGTAAAGACCGGATAGTTACCTGTGCTGGACATTTTTTTTTTTTTTGTTGGTCTTTTTGATTCAGACCGCAAGGTGCTTTACTTGCCCCCTCGCCAGTCCAATCCTGTCTTGGCTGGCGACAAGTGAAGGACTCACTTCACCTCAGATTTGTATTTCATCCGAGCTGGTTCCTTATCGGTTCAACATGTTATTTGTTATTTACCTTATTTTATTTTATTTGTTCCCCTCTCCCCCTTCCCTCCCCTCTGCTCATGTCTATTGTATGCTCCTAAGCGCCTCCATGGATAACCTATGTTGTCAATCCCTTGATTACCTGTTGAAATGACTTCTATTGTAGTTGCTTCACTAAATGTACATGGGCTGAATGAGCCATGCAAAAGGTCTCAAATCCTCTCTCTCCTTTTGAGGGATAAAGTCTCAGTGGCTTTTTTGTAAGAAACCCATTTTAAAACGGGTAAAGTGCCCAACCTCCCTCCCCTGTACTAGGTGATTCCCCAGTGACATTCGCCAACTTATATGCACCTAACAGAGGCCAAGTTCCATGGCTCGTTCAGACCCTTGATTTATTATCATCCTTTTCTGATGGATTACTGGTTTTGGGGGGTGATTTTAATGTTGCCCTGGAACCGGCTATTGACACCTCCGCAGGTAGACCATCTGTGTCTTATAAGCTTCTGAGAAGGCTAAAAATTTCCCTGAGAAGACTAGAAGTGTTAGATGTTTGGCGTACTTTGAACCCCAATGGCCAAGATTATACATATTACTCGCATGCCAAAGCGTCCTTTCACAGATTGGATTATCTGTTCCTATCCGAATCGCATACACGTAATGTCTCTGGGGCCCGAATAGGTAGCATCACATTATCCGACCATGCTCCTGTTCTCATCAATTTCTCCCTGTCTGGCTCACAGAGAAAAGAGCGTTTATGGCGTCTAAATGACACCTTGATTTTAGACCCCACCCACGCTTCCAAAATCAAGGCCTTGATCTCCGAATTCTTTATGCTTAATGATACACAGGACTCCCCCCCCTTCCCCTTCCATACTGTGGAACTCTCATAAGGTAGTACTAAGGGGAGAACTCATCGCCTTAGGGGCATATGTGAAAAAACAGAGGACACAAGCCTTAGATGCCTTATTGACGAAAATTGCCCGCCTTGAATTCTCTCACAAGGAATCACAGGCTATACACACCCTAGCAGAACTCACCGAAGCCAGAACACATCTGATAAATTTACTGTCACTTCAGCAAAGCTGTAATTATGCTCACGATTTAAGGCCTACGCCCATGGGAATAGAGATAACAGACTGATGTCGGCCATAGCCAAGAAGCAGTTCTCTGACTCCTTTGTTTCCTCTATTAAGGACTCCAAGGGAAACATACATAAATCCACCCCAGACATCGCCAAGGCGTTTTGCGCCTTTTATGAGGAACTGTATAATTTACCTCCCCCTACTGGGGCCATTCCTAGTGACCTCTCAGAGGCCACGGATACATTTTTACAGACTCTGAGCCTTCCCTCCATATCCCCAACCAAGGCGTCCCATCTGACTAGGCCCATCTCTGACTCGGAGATTCGTAAGGTTCTCATGTCTATCCCCTCAGGTAAAAGCCCGGGCCCTGATGGATTTTCCATCACTTATTACAAATCCTTTCAGGATGTTTTAATCCCTCGTTTCCGGAATTTGTGCAATTACCTTCTCACTGGAGGCTCCCTTGCTCCTCACTCCTTATTGGCACACATTACTGTCCTACATAAGGAGAATAAGGACCCAACTTGCTGCAGTAACTATAGGCTGATCTCTTTGCTTAATAATGATGTGAAATGGTGGGCGAAGATTTTGGCCGCTAGGCTTCAAAATGTCCTCCCTGACATTGTTCATGAAGAACAAGTAGGCTTTGTCCATGGCAGACAGGGGTTTGAAAACACGGTACGGCTACTCCACCTTGTAAACTGGGCCAAGAGATCCTCGAAGCCCTTGGTTTTGGTGAGCACGGATGTGGAAAAAGCCTTTGACAGGGTCAGTTGGCAATTTATGTCTCGGACCCTGTCGAGGTTTGGCCTACCTGACCAGTTTATTAATGCCATACATACTTTATATTCGGCCCCCTCTGCCATGGTCAAAGTTAATGGTGCATTGTCCCCACCGTTTCGCATTACCAATGGGACGAGGCAAGGGTGCCCCCTTTCTCCTACACTATTCATATTAGCAATGGAGACTCTTTAATGTAAAATTAGAGCGGACCCGGATGTTAAAGGCCTCCAGGTGGGTTCCTGTACTCATGTTACTGCAGCATTTGCGGATGACCTTTTAGTCATGACCTCCAATCCTAAACAAGCCCTGCCCAAATTGCTGAACATATTTGAAGACTTTGGATTTGTCTCCAACTTTAAGATTAATTATGGGAAATCTATGGCACTCAACATCTCTTGCTCCCAAGCTGTGGTCAACGCTCTCAAGCGTAATACTCCATTTACTTGGGCTTCCCGAGACATTACATTCTTAGGGACACATATATCAGCTAATGTCCAAGATCTAGCCTCCCTTAACTATACACCACTCCTTTAAACAGTCCGTACCCACCTACAAAATCTAAAACTTCCATTTGTCTCCTGGGTTGGAAGAAAAAACTACCTTAAAACCTTTATTCTCCCCAAATTCCTATATTTGCTGCAATCCCTCCCTATTTGGCTACCAAACTCATATTTCACAGAAGTCCGCCGAGTGTTCACACGCGTCCTCTGGAATAGCAAATTACCTCGTATTGCTTACTCAGTTCTCACAAGGGATAGGAGGTTCAGAGGCTTTGGGATGCCAGATATAAAGCTATATTACACCGCTGTACAACTCTGTAGATGTGTAGTTATGTCCAATCAGTCTGACTCCCTTTGCTCTCGCCTTGAGACTGCACTACTCACCAACCTAGAACAACTTACTTTATGGGGTGTTAGGCCTTTCTCAGCCAATCACTATTCCTCTTCCCCTGTTTGGAAGAGTATGCTAGTAGAGTGGTCCAAAATGGTCCAGTCCCAGACGTTTAGCTTCCCTAATCCCTGTATGCCACTTAAACTACTGCAAAGCCACATTCATCCTTCCATTTTAACCCCCTCCGGGATTTGGTCTAGGCTCGCCGATATATCTATGCGAGATGTCCTACTCCCGGATGGCAGTTTAATTTGGGATTTAATAATGGGCCTCCCTGAGGTTAAGGCTGCGCCTCTTTTCCATATAGCGAATTTTAAAAGAGATACTAAATTATGTATTGGATCCTTTTCTGGTAGAAGCTCATCCTCCTGGCTTGAGAAGAAGATTATGGCCACTAAACCTCCTCTTAGACCACTATCTCAGATGTATAAAGAACTGCTCTCCTCATTGCCCCCGGAACTCCGTTTTGTGACCTCCTGGGAATAGGAGCTCTCTTTGAGCCTTACGGAGCCAGAAAAAGCCTTTATCCTGGCACATTCGCACGGCTTCAACTGCTGCGTGAGGATTCAGGAGAATTCCTTTAAGCTCCTTAGTAGGTGGTACAAAACACCCGAGTTCTTACATAAACTGAACCTAGAAGTTCTGGAAGCATGCTGGAGATGTGGCATAGAAACCGCCTCTTTGTCACACATTTGGTGGCTCTGCCAGAAAATCCAACCATTTTGGAAGTCAATTGAGACTCTAATTAACCAATTATGCAACACCAAAATCATCTTGGATGCTAAACTTATACTGTTATGGTGCCCTAATAGTACATTCACTCCTGCCAAAAATAATCTCCCGACGATGCTGCTTACAGCAGCTAAATTGCTTGTACCTTTCCTATGGAAAAATGACTCCCCTCTGAATCTCCCTATGTGGACTGACAAGGTGGACCAGATCTACCGTTTTGAGGAGCTAGCGCATTGGGAAACAAACTCACGCTCCCGTTTCCTAAAAATGTGGTCCCCGTGGAAAGCATATCGAAACTTTGCATAGAAAGAGCAGAAGTTCCCTACTTCCCTGTTCTCCCTTCCCCCTTCTCTCCTGAATGTTCCCTTCCCTTTTTCCCTTTTTTGCTATTATACTCTGATTGACAAAGTGATCATATTTAATGTTTATACATAATATGCTTGTACGATAGCCATCTTGAAACTTATTGTCATTATACTGCTGTCATGTCTAGGCGTATGGCCTTTGCTTTTTCTTTCAATAAAAAGAAATATGGTTAAGAATGGTATGGTTGAGGCTGGTATAAATGTCTATTCTGCACAAGGTACGGACAAGTGATGTGGGATCCATGCCTGATTCATTTTAATAAACGTAAGCTTGTCCACATTGGCTGCGGCCTGTGATAATGCTCTCTGCCGTGCTAAACACACGTTCACACTATACACTGGCTGCAGGGCAGGTCAGCACCTCCAAGGCTGACAAAGCTTTTCCACATTTGGGCCATGCTAACCCTGCCTTCTTAGGAGCTGGCGGTGCCCCAGCTGTGTTGGCGACCTCTTCCTCCTCCTCTGCCTTCGCCTTGTGCTTCCACTGTGCCCCCGCTGTCAGGTGCAAATGCTATCATCAGCGTGCGCTTGTAGTCGCACATCTTCCGATCAGTAACAGATGTTTTCACTAAATTTAGTTCCCTGTCAGCAATGCAGAGCAGGGGTTCATTCACGGCAAAAGGGGGTTTATGTCACCGAGCAGTAGAACAGACGATTTTGAGAGATTTAGGCCCCTGTCACCCAGGCACAGCAGGGGTTCATTCACGGCAAAAGGGGGTTCATGTCACCCAGCAATAGAACAGACGATTTTGAGAATATTAGGCCCCTGTCACCCAGGCACAGCAGGGGTTCATTCTCGGCAAAAGGGGGTTCATGTCACCCAGCAATACAGCAGAGGATTTTGAGAGATTTAGGCCCAATGTCACCAGGCACAGCAGGGGTTTCTATACGCCAAAAATGGTAAAATGTCACCCGACAATTGAAAATAAGATTTTTTTCAATTTAGGGCACAAAAATGTGCACTTTTTTTAAATTAAAATGGCTCTAAAATAGTCCTTGAAAAGGCTAGAGGGATGTAAAAGGCAGTAAAATGTGCTTAAGAGCATGGTAACTGCTCTGCAAACAAATGTGGATAAGGAAATAACTTAAAATAAAAATAAAATAACTAAAAATTACAAATTATTAACCTGCAACTCAGAGAAGGAGGTGGATATAGAGTCGGAGGTTGAGGAGGCAGTGAATGTGGTATTGTAGGTGGGGGCAGCAATGGAGGAGTTATTATATATATTTTTTTATTGGTTAGGTAGCCCCCAAAATATTGGGACAAATAAAAAAAAAGAAAACAAAGAATCATTGCACTTGATTTCAGTACAAGAATGTATGTTTGATGGTGGTATAAATGTCTATTCTGCACAAGGTACGGACAAGTCTTGTGGGATCCATGCCTGGTTTATTTTAATGAACGTGAGCTTGCCCACATTGGCTGTGGACAGGCGGCTGCGTCTGCCTGTAATGACGCCTCCTGCCGTGTAAATACACATTGAAAGAGTACACTGGCTGCAGGGCAGGCCAGCACCTCCAAGACATACAGGGCAAGCTCTGGCCATGTGGACAATTTGGAGACCCAGAAGTTGAATGGGGCAGAACCATCAGTTAGTATGTGTAGTCATGTGCACAGGTACTGTTCTACCATGTTGTTCAAATGCTGCCTCCTGCTAACACGTTCCATATCAGCAGTTGGGACCGGTTGTTGCGGCGAGGTGACAAAGCTTTTCCACATGTCGGCCATGCTAACCCTGCCTTCTGAGGTGTTAGCGCTGACACAGCTGCGTTGGCGACCTCTTCTTCCTCCCCTGCCTTCCGCTTGTGCTTCTACTTGTCCCCCGGCGTCAGTCGGAATGCTCTCAGGAGCGCGTCTACCAGCGTGCGCCTGTAGTCACGCATCTTCCAATCACGCTCCAGTGAGGGAATTAAGGACGGCACATTGTCTTTGTAACAGGGATCCAGCAGGGTGGCCACCCAGTAATCAGCACACGTTAAAATGTGGGCAACTCTGCAGTCTTTGCGCAGGCACTGCAGCATTTAGTCGCTCATGTGTGCCAGGCTGCCCAGAGGTAAGGACAAGCTGTCCTCTGTGGGAGGCGTATTATCTGCGTCCTCCGTATCCCGCCAGCCACGCACCAGTGATGGACCCGAGCTGCGTTGGATGCCACCCGGCTGTGAACATGCTTCATCCCCATCCTCCTCCTCCTCGTCCTCCAGTAGTGGGACCTGGCTGGCCTAATTTGTACCTGGCCTCTGCTGTTGCAAAAATCCTCTTTCTGAGCCACTTCTAAAAGACTGGCCTGAAAGTGTTAGAGATGACCACTCTTCCTCCTCCTTGTCCTGGGCCACATCCTCTTCCATCATCTCCCTAAGTGTTTTCTCAAGGAGACATAGAAGTGGTATTGTAACGCCGCCACTGGCCATGTTGGCGATAACGCCGCCACTGGCCATGTTGGTGGAGTACTCGAAACAGTGCAACAGGGCACACAGGTCTCGCATGGAGGCCCAGTCATTGGTGGTGAAGTGGTGCTGTTCTGCAGTGTGACTCACCCATGCGTGCTGCAGCTGAAACTCCACTATAGCCTGCGGCTGCTCGCACAGTCTCTGAAGCATGTGCAAGGTGGACACGTTGCATATGAGGCTGTGAGCGGGAAGGCCGAAGTTACGCTGTACAGCAGACAGCCGAGCGGTGGCAGGATGGGAACGCCGGAAGCGCGCACAGACGGCCCGCACTTTATGCAGACATGTCGGGGTAGTTGTGAATTAATTTCTGCACCACCAAATTCAGCACATGCTCCAGGCAAGGGATGTGCGTCAAACCGGCTAGTCCCAGAGCTGCAACGAGATTTCTCCCATTATCGCACACCACCAGGCCGGGCTTGAGGCTCACTGGCAGAAACCACTCGTCGGTCTGTTGTTCTATACCCCGCCACAACTCCTGCGCGGTGTGGGGCCTGTCCCAAAAACACAGTTTTAGAATGGCCTGCTGACTTTTACCCCTGGCTGTGCTGATGTTAGTGGTGAAGGTGTGTCGCTGACCGGATGAGGAGGTGGTAGAAGAGGAGGAGGAAGCCGAGTAGGAAGAGGAGGCAACCGGAGGCAAAGAATGATGCCCTGCAATCCTTGGCGGCGGAAGGACGTGCACCAAACAGCTCTCCACCTGGGGCCCAGTGTGCAGCCGTGCTTACTGATCCACATATCTGTGGTTAGGTGGACCTTGCCACAGATGGCGTTGCGCAGTGCACACTTGATTTTATCCGATTCTTGGTTGTGCAGGGAGGGCACGGCTCTCCTAGAGAAGTAGTGGCGGCTGGGAACGATGTACTGTGGGACAGCAAGCGACATGAGCCGTTTGAAGCTGTCCGTCTCCACCAGCCTGAATGCCAGCATTTCAAAGGCCAGCAGTTTAGAAATGCTGGCATTCAGGGCCAGGGATCGAGGGTGGCTAGGTGGGAATTTACACTTTCTCTAAAAGGTTTGTGAGATGGAGAGCTGAACTCTTCCGTGTGACATGGTGAAGATGCTTGGTGACGGAGGCGGTGTTGTTGGTGGCACATCCTCTGTTTGCTGGGCGGCAGGTGCCAATGTTCCTCCAGAGGTGGAGGAAAAGGCCGAGGCAGCAGCAGAAGAGGGAGCAGAAGGGGCCTGTGAGCCCTTTCTTGGTTTTGAAGGTGCTTACTCCACTGCAGCCCGTGTCTCGCATGTAGATGCCTGGTCATGAAGGTTGTGCTAAGGTTCAGAAGATTAATGCCTCACTTCAGGCTCTGATTGCACAGCATGCAAACCACTCGGGTCTTGTCGTCAGCACATTGTGTGAAGAAGTGCCATGCCAGTGAACTCCTTGAAGCTGCATTTGGTGTGCTCGGTCCCTGTTGACGGTGGCCAGTAGCAGGCGAACTGTTTTGCACCCCGCTTCCGCTTTTGCTACGCTGTTGGCTCGGTCTCACCACTTCCCCCTCCTCCGAACTCTGAAAGTCAGTGGCACGACCTTCATTCCGTGTGGGGTCTAGGACGTCATCGTCCCCTGCATCGTCTTCCACCCAGTCTTCCTCCCTGGCCTCCTTTTCGGTCTGCACACTGCAGAAAGATGCAGCAGTTGGCACCTGTGTTTCGTCATCATCAGAGACATGCTGAGGTGGTATTCCCATGTCCTCATCAGGAAACATAAGTGGTTGTGCGTCAGTGCATTCTATGTCTTCCACCCCTGGGGAAGGGCTAGGTGGATGCCCTTGGGAAACCCTGCCAGCAGAGTCTTCAAACAGCATAAGAGACTGCTGCATGACTTGAGGCTCAGACAGGTTCCTCGATATGCACGGGGGTGATGTGACAGACTGATGGGCATGGGTTTCAGACGCCACCTGTGCGCTTTCTGCAGAAGACTGGGTGGGAGATAATGTGAACGTGCTGGATCCACTGTCGGCCACCCAATTGACTAGCGCCTGTACTTGCTCAGGCCTTTGTGGCCTAAATGTGACACTCACTTATGCACGTGTAATCCCAGATGTGCAGTATTTCAGAGACCTTTTTCACCCCAGTATGCCAAAGCCGTATTTATGGCCTAAATGTGACAGTCACTTATGCCATGTAATCCCAGATGTGCAGTATAGTAGAGGCTTTTTTTCACCCCAGTAACCAAAAAGCCGAATTTCTGTCCTAAATGTGACAGTCACTTATGCTTGTCTAATCCCAGATGTGCAGTATATTAGAGGTTTTTTCACCGTAACAAAAAAGCTGTATTTCTGTCCTAAATGTGACAGTCACTTATGCACATGTAATCCCAGATGTGCAGTATATCAGAGGCTTTTTTCGCCCCAGTAACCAAAAAGCTGTATTTCTGTCCTAAATGTGACAGTCACTTATGCACATGTAATCCCAGATGTGCAGTATATCAGAGTCTTTTTTCACCCCAGTATGCCAAAGCTGTATTTCTGGACTTGCAGACATGCAGATAGCATGTGCTGGTGCACTATCGTTGCACAAAATGGCTGCCGATCATGTATTGATATTGACTAACTGAAGAAAATTAAGTTCGTTTTCAGCAGTAGTTGGCTCAGGGCAGGCTTAAAAAAATTGTGCAATGCACCCACAAAACACTTTTGCTGTAGATCGCTGAGTACAAAAAACAGTTCTTGACAACATTTCTCCCTGATCTCTCCCTCACAGCAGCTGCAGCCTCTCCCCACACTAATCCGAGCAGAGTGACGGGCGGCGCTACGTGACTCCAGCTTAACTAGAGGCTGGGTCACATGCTGAAGTTGGCTAATCACAGCCATGCCAATAGTAGGCATGGCTGTGATGGCCTTTTGGGGCAAGTAGTATGACGCTTGTTGATTGGCTGCTGTGCACCAAACACGAACCCAAACTTTTACGTAAATGTTCGGGTTTGGGTCCGGGTGCCGAAAACCCTAAAGTTCGGTACGAACCCGAACTTTACAGTTCGGGTTCTCTCAACTCTAGTCACGGATTTATACACAGCATTAAGCTAGCTGATTTACTTTTTGTCTCCATCTCTCTCCCCCTTCTTTTCTTTGATACTGAATATTTTGTTTCTATTTTTTATCATTTACAAATCATCATGTCTATTAAACCTGTGATTTCAATAATTTATGTATTTTCCTTATTGGTGTTGCGATTTCAACGTTGAGGACTAACTATAAATTTGTGCATGTAATGAAAAACTGACAAACTCAAAAGCCATCAAAATACTTTTTACATCTGCACACAATTTACATGGACAACAATGTGCAGATGTATTGACCCTTAACTTTGCTGAACTGTTGCTAAGAACTCTGATCTCACTAGAAGAAAATTAAATAAAATATGAAAACATGCTAGTAAGACTCTATGTAGTTCTAGCACCCTTTTTATATTTTTTCTACCACTACCCCATACCGTTTTTCTATAAGATTATAGTATAAATACATAAATTAATAATTTTTTTACTCAGTGCTGCTGAATATACTTGTAGAAGAAACATCAAGTATGATATATACGGCTGGTTAAAGGGTTTCTGTCATGAGAAATAATGTTATGTAGCTGACTGACATTAGCGATGTGCTAATGTCAGCAGTACATAACAGTGTGCTTTATAACTCCCTGCCTGATGCCGTTCTCTTAAAATAAAGACTTTTAAAATATGCTAATGAGCCTCTATTAAGGCCTTGCTTCAGCACCTAGAGGCTCGGTTTATGCACTCTTTGGCACGCCCAAGTCCAGTTGATTGACTTTCGAGTTTTTCTCAGTGTCCCGTAAATCCCGCGCCTGTGCCGTCCAGTTTAGTATTTGGCCCAGGCGCAGTGAATGAAGGATGCGCTCCTGCTGCCGGCTTCCTTCCTTTGGCGCAAAAATTCACCCATCGTGTGAAACTAAGCTTATAGTAGTATCACACTAAGGCAAGGTTAGACGGCTTTAATGATGTAGAAATCTATTATATTTGTACAGAGGTTCTCAGATCTACTGTGATGTTGCCGTGAAAGAGAAGAAAACGCAGAAGAAAAGTAGCCGGTATGGTATTTGGAAAGTTGTTTTTGCTGGACTGGTTTTTAGACACCATGTCCAATTTGAAGACCCTCTCATGCACCCTACTCCCAAAAAGTAACTCCATTTTGGAAACTACGGGATAAGGTGACAGTTTTATTGGTGGTATTTTAGGGTACACATGAATTTTGATCACTCTATATTATGCTATATTATGATACAGTTTAGATCATGTGTTATTTTCATACAACAGGTTGTTATTAACACAACAATATCAAATACTTTTTTTGTTTCAGTTTTACATAATAAAGAATTTTTGACAAAAAAATATATTTTTATGACTCCATTTTCGGAACACCATATTTTTTTATTTTTCTGCCGATCATCTTGTGCAGGAGGTTATTATTTGCAGGAAGAGTTTAGATTTTTATTGGTACCATTTTTGGGTACATATGATTTTTTTATCATTTCATATTACACTTTATGTGGCAAGGAGACCAAAAATTGGTTGTTTTGGTACAGTTATTTTTAATTTTTTTGCAGAATTCACCTGTGGGGATAGGTCATGTGATATTTTTATAGAGCAGATCGTTACGGATGTGGAAATACCTAATATATATACTTTTTCTTATTTATTTAAGTTTTAAACAATAAAAACATTTTTGAAACCAAAAAATGATGTTATAGTGTCTTCATATTCTAAGAGCCATAGTTTTTTGTATTTTTGGGGCAATTGTCTTAAGCCTCATGCATACGTCAGTGTTTCACGGACGTGTGCTGTACGTGTTCTCCATGGACAGAACACGTCATTTTAAAGTGTGTATTCACACATCAGTGTTTCAGCACAGTCCGTGGGTCAGTTTTTTTCAACCACAGATGCATGCTCTATTTTGTCCATGTTCACGGATCTATCACGTCCATTATAGTCTATGGGTCTGTGAAAACCATGGATGCCATCCATGTTGCATCCGTGTTTCAAGGATCATTAACAAGAGATGCTTTGAAAATAATTTTTCAGCTGTTGAGTGTTAGTGAAACACAGATGCAACATGGACAGCAAAAAACTGACCCACGGACCCAACACGGATCTGTCACGGGAGAAAACACGGATTGCACGCGGTCCGTGTTACCACTGATACAAAACTGACATGGACGTCTGCATAAGGCATTATGTAGGTGGTCATTTTTTGCAGGATCAGGTGATGGTTTGATTGGTACTATTTTGGGGTGCATATGACTTTTTGATCGCTTGGTATTACACTTTTTCTGTTGTAAGGTCACAAGAAAATTTTTGGGCACAGTTTTTATTTAATTTCTTTTACGGTGTTCACCTGAGGGGTTAGTTCATTTGATATTTTTATAGAGCAGGTTGTTACAGATATGGCAATACATAATATGTATACTTTTTTTGTTTATTTAAACTTTATACACTAAAAGCATTTTTGAAACAAGATTTTTTTTTTTTATTTCTCCATATTCTTTCTGGCAGCCATTTTTTTTTTGGGGGGGGGGGGCTGATTGTCTTATGTAGGGGCTTATTTTTTTCAGGATGAGGTGATGGTTTGATTGGTACTATTTCAGGGGGCATATGGCTTTTTCTTCATTTGGTGTTGCGCTTTTTGTGTTGTAAGGTAACAAAAAATTTGCTTTTTTGGCACATTTTTTTACAGTGTTTATATGACAGGGTAGATTATTTGATATGTTTATAGACACTTAGGAGGCGGCAATACCTAATATGTGTTTTTTCTTTTTTTTTCTATTTTTTATTATGAAATCACAGGAAAGGTGCATTTTTTTGTTTATTTTTTACTTGAAACTTTACTTTTTATTATTAAAAACACTTTTTAACTTTTTTTTTACTTTATTTCTTTCCATTTCTGGGATTTCAACTTTTGGAGGTCTGATCCCCTCTGGAATGCATTAAAATACATTTGTATTGTAATGCATTGCCTGTTAGTGTATTACCGTACACAGTGTAATATACTTACAGGTTGCCTGGGGCTGGATCTGCTAGGCTTCTGTAGAAGCCAGGTCCTGAATCCTCTGCAAGGCTTCGGGCTGCTTTCTCACTCATCGGGTCCCCATCACAACAGCGCAGGGACCCAATGGAAATCCTCACCCTCCACTAACACCTTTTATGCCGCGGTCAGCACTGACCATGGCATAGAAAGGGTTAATCTGCCAGAATCAGCAACTGCTGGGCCTCTGCACTGAATGGGCAGGCACCGAAATGGAGCCTGATCAACATGATGTAAAAGTTTGTCAAATTGTGAGAAGTCACGTATGACATACTATAACGTCATTGGTCAGGAAGGGGTTAATATACTATTGGAAAATCTCTTTAAGAGGTATTATGTTTTTTTTACATTTTGATGGCCTATCTTCCAAAGTGACTTAGGAGTGGCTGATCGTGGGTGTGAGGGGTTGTTGGACCCTCGCCAATCACATATTGATGTCCTGTTCTGAGAATAGGTCAATATTGTCAGTTATTGTATCATATTTTCTCAATCCCCCCCATTTAATTTTAACTGGTTTTCAAAAAGATGACTTTTAGTTATTCATAAAGGACTTTTGAGTTATACTAATTACCTTTAAACTACTTTATTATTATTTCTGCCTCAGTTCTTTCGACGGGTCAGAAAAACAAAGCCTGCTATATTTAGGGGATTTTTTTATAACCTTGAAAGTCAATGGCACCAGGATTTAACAGTATACGGATTGAGTAGGCTGTGTTTTAAGATATCCTTTTGAATCAACAGTTATTACATTTATCTAGATGTAGTGTTGAGCGCGAATTTTGTTTTGCAAATTTTTTTTGCGAATATCGGCACTTCGCTAATTCGCGAATATTTCGAATATAGCACTATAAATTCGCTATTTCGAATATATATATATTTTTTTGTTATATTTTTTTCTTTACCACTTCCCAAAAGTAGTTCTTACCTGTCCTGAGGATTCCTGGCTTCCTGGCTGCTCCAGTCAGTGCCCGTTGCCGCTTCTGCCAACTTCCGTGCTCATGGAGCGTCCCCATCACCATGGGAACGCCTCCATACTAGAATGTACTGTCGGATGTGAGAATTAAGTTGAAATCGCAATTCGATTAATATAACTTGAATTAATCGAATTGGATTTCAACTTAGCACTGCTATATTCCATATTCGTTAACTTTGTTAATTCTAGCAAGCTGACCCATTAGAAACCCAGCTCTAAGTTGAAATCGTAATTCGATTAATTCAAGTTATATTAATCGCATTGCGATTTCAACTTAGAGCTGGTTTACTATGGTTGGCTTGGTAGAATTAGCGAAGATGACGCTTGACGAATATGACGAATGTATTCGTCATATTCCTCAAAACGAAGATAACAAAGTATTCTCCATCTTCGTTTTAGCTCCATATTCGTCAACTTCGCTAATTCTAGCAATCAAATAGGAAAGTTGACTAGAGACAGCAAGTTTTTAATTCGCTATGCGATAATATTACTTATCTTTTTTTAAATAACTAAAATAATTATAATACTTGATAATTATTCTATATATAAAAAAAAAAAAAGCTAAGTAATATAATCGCATAGCGAATTAAACACAGCTGTCTCTATAGTCAACTTTCCTATTTGACTGTTAGAATTAGCGAAGTTGATGAATATGGAGCTAAAACAAAGATGGAGAATACTTTGTTATCTTCGTTTTGAGGAATATGACAAATACATTCGTCATCTTCGCTAATTCTAGATATTAAATCAATAGGAAAGTTGCCTTAAGTTAAAATCGCAATACGCGATTATTTAAATCGCATATTAATCGCGATGACTAAAATAATGACAAATTTTTTATTTCGACGAATATGAGCCGAATATTCAAGCAAATATTCACAAATTTCATCAAAATCGAATATGGCACCTCCCGCTCATCACTATCTAGATGTATTTTTTAAATTATTTTATCAATATTTTCATCACAGCTAAAGAGAAACTTCTTTTTACACTAAACTACAAACCAAATTTTAGTTTACAAACAAAAACCAAAGTTGTCTTAAAGTGATGAAAAGATATTAGAACTTTTATATTTTTCCATTACAGTGAATCTTACTTAACCCTCAGTCCGTATAAAGATTTATGTATGCTCAAGCAGGGACTAAGAGCCTTTAAGCAATATAGCAGCTCAGTCATTCATGTGGCAGTCTTGAAATGTGTGCTGTAATTGAAATTGGTGTGTGGAGGGATATTTCTTTGGAGAAAGGCTCAAAGAGCAGAGCTCCCTTGATCTTAGAGAGAGGAGTAAAAAGACTAAGTCAATGGCAAACTTGTCTGAATGCAAAAATATATGTACATTGTGAAGAAAGAGAACGCTCAGATACCTTCTCAGTTAAACCTAACATATGTTGACATTTGGTAAGGAAGTGATTCAAGCAAATATCAGAACTGAATCCTTAAACTGAAGCTCATTTAATGGTGGCGAAGAGAGGACCTTCTGAAGAAATGAGAAAGCTTAGGCTTAGCAATTAGCAATTTAAATACATAAGGTTGTAAGCAGATGATTTTTTTAGATTAGTGGAAGGTGTTATGCACCATGCGTTCATGCTCTTTTTGAAAAAATACTGAAATCGAGCTGCCATGCTCTAGTCTAATATTTATATCTTGACAAGCACGTTGTCTTTTTGATTGATTTGCAAGTGATGTCCTTGGGGTTCAATATATGCTCATGAGGCTTTGATAGATGATGACTCATGCTCTACTATGTTTACTGTTTATTGCATACATTCAATATGATAAATGATTTCCTGAAAACTCAATGGTAAATTGTAGGATATGAATCACAAACTAATATCAAATGTTGATAGTAGGTATTGTGGTAAGGCTAGTGTCACACTAGTGCTTTTAGATCCGGCAGGCTGTTCTGGCAGGGAAGAACCTGCTGGATCTCTCTGCATCTTGGCATTGCCAGAAGATACAGCATTGCCATACTGCCACTTTCACTATAATGGGGATCAGCGGAGATCCAGACGCAAACCAACAGAAATACAGAGAATCATCCAGCCAATTCTCTTCATGTTTGCCAGGTTGCGGCCAGATTTCTGCTGGTCCCCATTATAATTAATGGGGCCAGCAAGTATCAGGTAGCATCTACCATAGCGGATCCACACATCTCTTGTAGGCTGCTCCATGCTGGAACAACCTGTCAGAGATGTCTAATGCTAGTGTATAACTAACCTTACTAGATGATCGAATAACAGAAAATTTGATTTGGAAGAATCAGTCGACTGCAATGCATCTATTCTACCCAAATCAAAAGTGCTCCAATTGTCCTTTTTTCATATATTTTTTTACCCCCCCCCCCCAAAAAAAAAAAATGCTAATTAATAATGCTCTGATGTTACTGATGTTTTATGTTCTTTAGGGCTCATGTATGCATCTATATTATAGTTTTATACAATCTACCAGATAAGCAATAAAGCATGCAGAGAGGTGTATGGAGCTTTACTCTGCATATCTCCATTTTCATTCTGAAGCATAGCATACAGAGTTTTTTTTTACATGTTCCATTGCATATTACTGTATATTCTCCCTTAGAAGGATTGCACAGTTCGTCATGGCTTTCAAGATAGCTGCCTGAAGGCATTCAGTGGGAGCCTTAATTGCTTACTTTCAGAGGATGAAAATCTGCCCTGGCCTTGTTATGGGCACATATATATATATATATATATATATATATAGTATATGAAATCCGGCAGCACTCACTTTAGAGGTTATCAGGTGCAAGCGTCTCGCCTTTGACCATAGGCTTGTATATTCAAGGAAAAATCAACGCAGCACTCTTCTTGGATCCCGGAAGGGGATTGAAACGTTGCTTATTTTTGTGTCACATGTGTGAATAAAGACACAGCGTTTTTTACAAGAAGAGTGCTGCGTTGATTTTTCCTTGAATATATACATATATATATATATATATATATATATATATATATATATATAGTTCCTGTGTGTTCAGATCTTGCAACCAATGGGAAGTTGAGACAGAAAGTGTGTTGGAAAATTGAAGAACTTTTTACTACACAATGGATCAAATACATTTGCTTATTTCATAAATTCATGATGAATTACTTAGCCATAAAGCTCATTTCTTTGTAAGTAGCGGGCGCAATGATGAAGAACGGAGATTGTTCTGCCCCTCGTCATTGAACCTCTAAGATGCTGCGTTCATTGCTGATTGCAACATCTGAGACTAATAGTGAGGGCTTTCAGGGGTTAATCTGATTAAAAAAAATTGTAATGCTCACCTTATCCATTTGAGCACAAAGAGGCCGCCCCGGCCGCCTTGATTGAAGACACCGTGTGAAATCTCACGACATGCGTGTCCGATTACGTCATCACGCTGGTCAGCTTGGTAACATCATAAGTCACTGTGCATGAGATTTTGCACGGGATCTTCAATCAAGATGGCCATGGTGGCCTCTTCACGCTCAAATGGATGAGGGGAGTATGATTTTTTATATCATTTCAGGGAAAATTGATTTGTTACCATGAAGCTCAAGCGAATAAAACTTTTCCTGAAATTCGGATCAAAGTCCACTTGGGATACTTCAATACGCTCAACCCTACCAGTCATCTTCTATAAAAGTAATTTGCTGTCTCCAATTTTTAGTAAGTTGCTGTCTCCAATTTTTATTACCCTGTGACTACCTGACTGTTTTAACAACACTGATTTGCTTGTCAAAAAATCTTCACAGAATAAAAAAAAGCACAACTCAAGTCTCCGAAAGAACTGAGCATGAAATATGTAATGTGGCCAAAATCTTCCTAGCAGCAATGTAATCAGAGCAGTAGCATCTGTTTTCCCTTAAGGACGAGAAATGCTTCAAAGTAGGAAGCATTATTTTACCCGCAGGGCAGGACCATCAGCTTATATCAAAATTTAGTAGAACTTTAATAACATTTGTTTAGTTTTTACATTTCTCCAGATGTTTGCTGAACCGTGGATGAAGAAAGCTGAACTCAAACTGTCTTCTGGCGACAACATTTTAAATGCTTGTCTCTGATAAGCTTGATGGGAGGCTTTATAAAGAACATATTTTCTTAAAATGATTTCCCACATCACATGTACAGAAATAAACTATAGTTTTCAGCTAAATCAACATGGTGTGATTGTTACAGTGAATTCTACCTTTAGAGCGGTCTTGATTAGAGAAATGCATAAAAAATCATTTCTTAATAGAAATGTTAAAAATAAGGTAGTGAAATAAAAATCTCGACTAATTCTTATCTAATTCAGTAATGTGTGCAGGTATAAAAGATCTTTTGCCTGTCTAGAAAATTAAAATGCACATTTATTTTCCGCAACTCTTGCCAACTACCCTCTTCAGTTTCTCTGTCATAAAATAAAACAGTCTAATTAAATGTTCACCAGTTACAGCTTAAAGGATAATAATATCAGAACTGTTTGCCTTGGCTGATTAGTTATTGTCACACCAAATGGATGACCAGATCTTGAGTCTTTCAGTAAGTAAAACTATTCTGATAATTTTATCATCTTCTTGATGAAATGTGGCACATGGATATTTTAGTTATCTTGCCCAGTACATTTCACCAACTCTTATAAACAAAGGTTACAGTTTTCACAAGAGCACTTGGATATTTCACAGCAGTACTGCCAAAATATTCTGTGGACAGATGAAACCAAAGTTGAGTTGTTTGGAAGAAACACACAACACTATGTGTGGAGAAAAAGAGGCACAGTACACCAACATCAAAGCCTCATCCCAACTGTGAAGTATGGTGGTGAGGGCATCATGGTTTGTGGCTGTTTTGCTGCCTCAGGGCCTGGACAGGTTGCTACCATCGAAGGAAAAATGAATTCCCAAGTTTGTCAAGACATTTGGCAGGAGAACTTAAGGCCATCTGTCCACCAGCTGAAGCTCAACAGAAGATGGATGTTGCAACAGGACACCGATCCAAAGCATAGAAGTAAATCAACAACAGAATGGCTTAAACAGAAGAAAATACGCCTTCTGAAGTGGCCCAGTCAGAGCCCTGACCTCAACCCGATTGAGATGCTGTGGCATGACCTCAAGAAAGCGATTCACACCAGACATCCCAAGAATATTGCTGAACTGAAACAGTTCTGTAAAGAGGAATGGTCAAGAATTACTCCTGACCGTTGTGCACATCTGAACTGCAACTACAGGAAACGTTTGGTTGAAGTTATTGCTGCCAAAGGAGGTTCAACCAGTTATTAAATCCAAGGGTTCCCATACTTTTTCCACCTACACTGTGGATGTTTACATGGTGTGTTCAATAAAAACATGGTAACATTAAATTATTTGTGTGTTATTAGTTTAAGCAGACTTTGATTGTCTATTGTTGCGACTTAGATGAAGATCAGATCACATTTTATGACCAATTTGTGCAGAAATCCATATAATTCCAAAGGGTTCACATACTTTTTCTTGCAACTGTATGTGGCCTTTTTTTTTATTTATGGTAATATTCTCTGAAAGCCACGGTGGATTCCTATTAAAAGGTGTAATGACTGTAGGTAGTGACAGACAAGGACAGTGAGCCCTAAGGCTAGAATCCATTAAATTTTCACTACCTACTTGCAGTTCAAGCCCTAGATAGCTGGACCGCAACTGGTCAACGTTTTTTACGCTATTTAAGTGCAGAGACAGACAACAAACAAAGACAGACAATCACAATGCCAGAATACTACATAAATGGGTTAGAACCATACAGACTGAGTAGCACCAAACAAGAGACAGAGAGTGGTCAGAAGACAATTCAGGGTCAGAAGCACAAGCAATCCAATAAAGCACAGGAACAAGACAGGACTATTAATGGCAATGATTAGAGATGAGCAAATCAAATCTGACAAAGTGGAATTTGATCCAAATGTCAGGAAAAATTTGATTCGTGCTGAAGCCGAATTTCATCACTATTCGTGGTAACGAATCGTATTTTTTCCTAAAATGGCAGCTGCACATGTTAGGACATGGAGAAAGGAACTCAGGGAAGGCGGGATCACCCATAATGACATGCATGCAGCCAATCAGCAGCCAGCCAGCTCTGTGATGTCACTGCCCTATAAATAGCCTCAGCCATCTTAGATTATACCATTTACTAGGGTACTTAGTGCAGGGAGAGAGGTCAGCAGGCACGAGGGACACTGTTAGAAAAAAACTTCATTGTGTTAAAAAAAAGATTTACAAGTGCAAGGAAACATAGTAACATAGTATATAAAGCCGAAAAAAGACATTTGTCCATCCAGTTTGGCCTGTTATCCTGCAAGTTGATCCAGAGGAAGGCAAAAAAAAACTGAGGTAGAAGACAATTTTCTCCACTTAAGGCTACATGCACACGACCGTGCTGTTTTTTGCGGTCCGCAAACCGCGGATCCGCAAGAAATGGAAGCCGCTCATGAGCCTTCCGCTATTTGTGGAACGGAACGGGTGGCCCATTGTAGAAATGCCTATTCTTATCCGCAAAACGGACAAAAATAAGACATGTTCTATTTTTTTTGCGGGGCCACGGAACGGAGCAACGGATGCGGACAGCACACGGAGTGCTGTCTGCATCTTTTGCGGCCCAATTGAAGTGAATGGGTCCGCATCCAAACCGCAAAAACAGCGGCTCAGATGCGGACCCAAACAACGGTCATGTGCATGAGGCCTAAGGGGAAAAAAATTACTTCCTGACTCCAATCAGGCAATCAGAATAACTCTCTGGATCAACGACTAGTGATGATCGAGCATGCTCGGCCAAACATCTGTTTAACTCAAGCATCTCGACGCTCGGCACATGGCGGTACTCGGCCGAGTACCGCATGTGCTCAAGCGCAATGCTTGAGTCTCCTCACCGCACGTTTCTTGGCTGCTATGCAGCCAAGAAACGTGCAGGGAGGTACTGGCACGCACTGTAATGCTGTAGCCATGTTGGCTACTGGCATTACAGTGATTGAATGGCCGGAACGCGTCATTGGGTGCTATAAAGCACCCGATGACACGTGTTCGGCTCAGTCTTAGTCAGGGACAGCTGAGCATAGGAAGGGAAAGACAGTGTAGGGAGTGTTATTGGAAGATTTTTATTACAAAAACTTTTCAGAGACCCAAAAGTCATTTTAAGGACTATTGTGTGTGACAGCAGAAATATATGTTTGTAGTGCAACCTGCGCTAAATTGCTCAGTCTTATGGAGAGCTGTGCATGGGAAGGGAAAGACAGTGTTGGAAGTCTTATTGGAAGATTTTTATTAGAAAAACTTTTCAGAGACCCAAAAGTCATTTTAAGGACTGTGTGTGTGACAGCAGCAATATATATTTTTTGCGCATCCTGCGCTAAATAGCGTCTAATAGGCCGCTGCGGACAGCTAAATTATCTGCACCACATCTCCTGTGTAAAGTGTGCTCATCCAAAAAATATCTATGACATCCAGTGTACTTTTTGAATAAACGGCGTCCTCTGCGGACAGTGAGATTAGCTGCGCCACATCTCCTGTATAAAGGGTGCGCATCCCTAAAATATCAGTGAGATCCAGTGTCCTTTTTCTGTAGACAGTGTCCGCTGCGGACAGTTAAAGTATAACTGTGGTATTTTATTTTTTTGGGAGTATTGGATTGTGGTGATTAATATCACCTTGGTGGCCCTATTTCAACTTTTAACTGTGTATTCCATTACCCCTTAATTCCACAGTTTTGTTCCCTGTACTGCCTATTTTTACCTGTGCTTAAAATAGGGTTGCTATGCAGGGTCCGTCTATCTGTTGAAGGACGGAGGACACAGAAGTAGGCTGTGTGCAAGGTCAGATTACTGACAGCCAGGGACTGTAAGCAAATGATTAAAGCCAGGTCCTCCCCAGCAGCTGATAACAGTGCCTGGGCTGTGTGCACTTCTCCCTGTCCCTGCGCTTGGCAGACGCTCCCTCACTCAGCAGAGATGGACAATGCAGAGTTGAAGCAGCGCAGAGCAGGGAAGGGAGATCTGCTATCTGCTCAGTGTATAAATGAAAGCAACATGTGGTAAGAGGACCCCTTTGTGCTGCAGGAGATTAACCCTTTAGGGGGAGGGCCCTGGTTACTGACTCTTTTGGGGGGCTATTGTTACTGGCTAGTGAGGGCAGACGGGATTAGCCTCAGGGTGAGGGCAGTGGCGGCCATCTTAACTGAATAGTGAGATTGCAGTTTTATGCAGACTGGTTGCTAAGGGCTGAATCTTATTAAATATGGGGTAAGTCAGTCTAATAGTAACTGATTCTGGAATATCGTGTTATAAGTAACTACATATATGAAAATTGAAATTAGGGTCTAAGTGTGACAGTTATCCTTTAAATTATACCTGCCACATTTCCTGTGTAACGTATTGCGCATTCCTAAAATATCAGTGACATCCAGTGTACTTTTTCAATAGATGGTGTCCACTGCGGACAGTGAGACTAGCTGCGCCACATCTCCAGTGTAAAGTGTGCACATTCCAAAAATATCTGTGACATCCAGTGTGTTTTTTCAATAGACGTTGTCTGCTACGGACAGTGACATTACCAGTGCCACATCTCCAGTCTAAAGTGTGCTCCTAAAATATTTATCTGTGACATACAGTGTACTTTTTACTTAGATGCTTTGGACAGTAACATTACCCATGGTACCTCTACTGCATAACGTTTCCTCATCCCAAATACCTGTGACATTCCCTGCAATTTTTTATTAGCTGTTGGTGACAGCATTGACATTATCTGCGGGATATCACCTGGGTGATGTTTCCACATCCCAAATACCTTTTTTTTTTATTTTTTTGCGCATACACTTCTAAATCCTATGCTACTGAACGTGTGACATACAAACCGGATTCCAAAAAAGTTGGGACACTATATAAATCGTGAATAAAAACTGAATGCAATGATGTGGAGATGGCAAATGTCAATATTTTATTCAGAATGGAACATAAATCATGGAACAAAAGTTTAAACTGAGAAAATGTACAATTTTAAGGGAAAAATATGTTGAATCAGAATTTCATGGTGTCAACAAATCCCAAAAAAGTTGGGACAAGGCCATTTTCACCACTGTGTGGCATCTCCCCTTCTTCTTACAACACTCAACAGACGTCTGGGGACCGAGGAGACCAGTTTCTCAAGTTTTGAACTAGGAATGCTCTCCGATTCTTGTCTAATACAGGCCTCTAACTGTTCAATCATCTTGGGCCTTCTTTGTTGCACCTTCCTCTTTATGATGCGCCAAATTTTCTCTGGACTGCAGACTGGCCATTTCAGTACCCGGATCCTTCTCCTACGCAGCCATGATGTTGTGATTGATGCAGAATGTGGTCTGGCATTATCTTATTGAAAAAAGCAGGGTCTTCCCTGAAAGAGATGACGTCTGGATGGGAGCAGATGTTGTTCTAGAACCTGAATATATTTTTTTGCATTGATGGTGCCTTTTCAGACATGCAAGCTGCCCATGCCACACGCACTCATGCAACCCCATACTATCAGAGATGCAGGCTTCTGAACTGAGCGTTGATAACAACTTGGGTTGTCCTTGTCCTCTTTGGTCCGGATGACATGGCGTCCCAGATTTCCAAAAAGAACTTCGAATCGTGACTCGTCTGACCACAGAACAGTCTTCCATTTTGCCACACTCCATTTTAAATGATCCCTGGCCCAGTGAAAACGCCTGAGCTTGTGGATCTTGCTTAGAAATGGCTTCTTCTTTGCACTATAGAGTTTCAGCTGGCAACGGCGGATGGCACGGTGGATTGTGTTCACTGACAATGGTTTCTGGAAGTATTCCTGAGCCCATTCTGTGATTTCCTTTACAGTAGCATTCCTGTTTGTGGTGCAGTGTCATTTAAGGGCCCGGAGATCATGGGCATCCAGTATGGTTTTACGGCCTTGACCCTTACGCACAGAGATTGTTCCAGATTCTCTGAATCTTCGGATGATGTTGATGATGATAGATGCAAAGTCTTTGCAATTTTTCGCTGGGTAACACCTTTCTGATATTGCTCCACTATCTTTCTGCGCAACATTGTGGGAATTGGTGATTCTCTACCCATCTTGACTTCTGAGAGACACTGCCACTCTGAGAAGCTCTTTTTGTACCCAATCATGTTGCCAATTGACCTAATTAGTGTGAAAATTTGAAATCAACGTATTTGTCCTTTAAAATGATACATTTACTCGGATTAAACCTTTGATCTGTCATCTACATTATATTACAAATAAAATATTGACATTTGCCATCTCCACATCATTGCATTCAGTTTTTATTCACAATTTGTTTAGTGTCCCAACTTTTTTGGAATCCGGTTTGTACTTTCAAGCATATTTAACGTTTAACATGAAGAAGGCAAGCAGTACGATACGGGGAAGTGGCCTTGATGCTGATGGTGCACGCACAGGCCGTGACCCTGGGTGCGTTGAAACTGTGCCTGCTGCCAGAGCACAAGAAAAACAGTCATCCACGATACCTAGCTTCATGTCTCAGTTTGCAGGGAGGCGCAGGACACCACTCTTGAAGTCAGACCAGTGCGACCAGGTGGTCGGTTGGATTGCAGCAGATAATGCTTCCAGTCAGTTAAGCACCACCCTGTCTTCCACCAAGTCCAGTCTTGATACTCTTTCCTTCCACCATGGAGAGTCTGGCCAAACAAGTTGTCCCGCACTCGGATATTCCGAGGACCTCTTTTCCTCGCCACTCCTTGATTTGACCCTCTCACCAAGCACGCTTGAAGAGGGACAGATCTTGTGCCCTGATTCCCAAACTCTTGAGCATCTAAGCATGTCAAACTCAAAGGCTAACATGGGCCAAAAAAACAAAATTTAAGTTTATGTGGGCCGCATAAAAAAATAAAAATAAATCGGATCCACCGTCTGCATTATATGAGCGGATCCGTCTCAGACGGATCCGCTCTGAACGCAAGTGTGAAAGTAGCCTTAGGGGCGAGAACCTGGGATATTTCATCCCTTGTCCTATTCAGCTCTATCAGGGTGAATAGGACTTCACACTGTCCCTGCTGCTCTGTGCCTTGTGCACACAGCATCAGGGATGTTACCATGGCAACCAGGGCTTCTGTAGCGTCCTGGCTGCCATGGTAACTGATCGGAGCCCCAGGCTTACACAGCTGGGGCTCCAATCAGAAGCTGCCACTGCACCACCAATGAGGGGGAGGGGAGAGGTCCCTGTGGCCACTGCCACCAATGATTTTAATACTGGGGGGGTTGAGAGGGCTGGCGCACTGTGCCACCAATGATTTTAATGGGATGGGGGGTTGAGGGGGGGGGGGACACACACTGCACCACCAATGATAAATTACCCCTTTATACAGGAGGCTGGTACTGGCAGATCAGCAGTTAACCCTTCAGGTGCGGCACCTAAGGGGTTAACTGCCTCTGATCGCAGCTCCCTGTCAGCGGCAGGGTGCCGGCAATGCGATTCTGCTGCCGGCACCCGCCTCCTGTATTGTGTTAAAGACTGACTTTCACTATCAGGCCACACAGAGCGGCGCCCAGCGATGTCTCAGAACTCACCATTAGTCCTGGGCGCCGCTCCGTTCGCCCGCAGTGCTCCATTACTGTCTCCTGATCCACGTGCTGCTGATTACTATCGGAGCGATGGGAGGAGACATCAGCTTCACTAGTGGGCGTTCCTTCTTCCTGGCTGTAGCGCTGTCCAATCGCAGCGCAGGGAGAAGGAATGCCCACTAGTGAAGCTGATGTCTCCTCCCATCGCTCCGATAGTAATCAGAAGCATGTGGAGCAGGAGAGGAGACAGTAATGGGGCACTGCGGGCGAACGGAGCGGCGCCCAGGAATAATGGTGAGTGCTGAGACATCGCTGGGCGCCGCTCTGTGTGGGAAATGGGAATAGTCCTATCATTGGTGGCTCAGTGCGCCCGCCCCTCCTCCGCCCCCTCTCCTCATTGGTGGCGCAGTGCGCCCGCCCCTCCCCCCCCTCTCTTCTCATTGGTGGCAGCAGCAGCAGCACAGGGGGAGGGAGAACAGCTTCCTTCTCCCTGTGCTGCTGAGAGAACATGAGCGCGCCGATAGCAGCGCGCTCATGTTCAGAGATACTAGACTGCGCAGAAGCGCAGCCCAGTATCGAAAAAACGGCAATCCCGGTATCGCATCGATACCGGGACAACTGCCATCCTTCAACCGCTCCTGGACCGCCTCTGACTTTTTTATTTTATCTCCGCCCACCTCCAGGTAACCAGAGCAATGAATATCTTTGCCGCGGGCCGCATGTTTGACACCCATGATCTACAGTCACAAGCAGATGACGGTGGTGAATGAAAATTATTGTTTAATGAGGTTGATGATGATGAGACACAGTTGACAATAACTCTACAGCAATTACTGTCTCAAGTGGTTGAGGAAGAGGATGAGACACAGTTGTCAATAACTGAGGTTGTGGTTAGGTCAACAAGTCAGGAGGATGAGCAGGGGGAGGGATCTGCAGCACCAGAACAGGCTGGAAGAGGCACGGAGCATCTACTTGCAGAAATCTCCCTTGCCAAGGGGTAGGTGTTCTGCAGTCTGGCTCTTTTTTGAGGAAAGTGCAGACGGCAAAAGAATTATAATTTTCAACCTGTGCCATACAAAAATGAGCAGGGGCATGAACACTAGCAACCTCACCACCACCAGAATGATCTGCCACATGGCATCAAAGCACCGTAATAGGTGGGCCAAACGCCTGGGTCCACAATCAGTGTATGCGGGTCACACCACTGCCTCCTTTTCCCCTGTGTTACCAGCTGGAAAATCCACTGTCGAAGGTGCAGGCCCGGATGCCTCCTGCCCTGCACCTGGACCTTCGCAAGCACCATCAGTGACCACATCCACTTCCGTGTCCCAGCGCAGCGTACAAATGTCCTTACGCCAGGCATTTGAACATAAGTGCAAATACCCAGCCACCCACCCACAGGTCATAGCACTAAATGCGCAGCTTTCCAAATTACTGGCCCTGGAAATGTTGCCATTTAGGCTTGTGGACACTGAAGTCTTCCGTAGCCTGATGTCAGCGGCCATTCCGGGTTACGCAGTCCCCAGCCGCAATATTTTTCACGATGTTTCATACCCGCCTTACACCAACATGTGTCCCATAACATCACATGTGCCCTGACCAACCCAGTTACTGGGAAGGTCCACTTAACCACGCACACATGGACAAGTGCCTTCAGCCAGGGATGCTACATTTCCCTGACGGAACACTGGGTGAATGTTGTGGAGGCTGGGAGCGAGTCGTACCCTGGGATGGCACAGGTGCTACTGACGGCAAGGATTGCGGGCCCTACGTCGATCAGGGTTTTTGCCAGCACCTACATTAGTGGCTCCAACCCCGACTTCTCCTCTTCTGCCTCCTCCTCCACTTCTACCTCTGAATTATCTGCGTGCAGCACCAGTCAGTTATCAGTCGGTAGCTGGAAGCAGTGTAGCACTGCAGTGGGGAAGCGGCAACAGGCCGAGCTGGAGCTGATATACTTAGGGGACAAACAGCACACCGCCGGAGAGCTGTGGCAGGGAATAAGAGACCAGACCTAGCCAGGGCCGGTGCTACCATAAGGCAGAGCAAAAAATGTGACATGGAGGGAGAGAAATGGGACATGGAGGGCTGATGTGACATAGGGGGTGATTTGACATGGAGGGGGAGAAATGTGACATGGGGGGGCTAATGGCTGACATGGGGGCATGATGGATGGGGGCTGATGGCTGACATAGAGGGCTAATGGCTGACATGGCGGCATGATGGCTGACATGGGGGGCTGATGGATGGGGGCTGATTTCTGACATGGGGGTCTGATCTGAGGTCTGATTAACATTGGTGGTCTTATTGGGGCTGTGAGCTGAGGTCTGATTAACATCGGGGGTCTGATTGCTGGTCTGACCTGAGGTGTAATGGAAGATATTTTTTTCTTATTATCCTCCTCTAAAACCTAGGTGTGTCTTAGAGGGCGAAAAATACAGTCCTCAAACCAGAGATTGTCTGAAGCAGAGAGAAGATACCAGGACCACACAAAAGAGAAGCCAGCTGCTGCAGACGGGACCAGGGCCAGATGAGCTGCGAGGGGGGGGCACCAAAATGTAGCTTCGCTTGCGTTGGCAAAAATCCTTGCACCGACCCTGGACCTAGATCTTGCCACTCAACCTAGAAACAGGCATGGTTGTGTCTGATAATAGCCGTAATTTTGTGACGGCTTTGGAGCTCGGCAAGCTCACACACATACCATGCCTAGACCATGTCTTAAACTTAGTGGTTCACTAGTTTCTAAAAACCTACCACAATTTGCCTAATCTACTGGTAAAGGTGCGCCTCGTGTGTGCACATTTCCACAAGTCATCGACAGCTTCAGCCGGTCTGTCAACACTGCAGCAGCACTTGAAATTGCCAGCTCACAGACTTTTGTGCGTCTTGAGCACACGCTGGAACTCGATGTTTCACATGTTGGCCAGGCTTTGAGAGCAGCAGAGGGCCAGTAGTGGAATATCATATTCAACATGGTTGTTGCCTTTTCAGTCAGCTTCCGCTATTCACAAGCATTTAGTTAGCATGGATGTTTTAAGAAACTTTGAGGAATCAACACAAATGGTGAGCGGCGATAATGCTATTATCAGTGTTACCATCCCCCTTCTGTGTCTACTCAAACGCTCGCTGCTCACAATTAAGGACAACATTTTGCATGTGGAAGAGGTGATTCCATCTGTTCAGCATGGGTGGACAGAAGAGGAGGAAGAGGAGGAAGAGGATGTGGAGATTGAGAGTCATCCTTCTGATGACGACAGTGAAGTCTTGCCTGTTGGTACTCTGGCACACATGACTAACTTCCTGTTACGCTGCCTTTCCCGCAATCCCGCTCGTTATACGCATGTTAGACAACACGGATTACTGTTTTTTCACCCTTCTCGACCCCCGCTACAAAGAGAACTTCTCATCTTCTCATCTCTCATCCCTCTGGTGAAGAGGACGAGCAAAACAGTGCAATACCAGATGGTCCTTGTTGAAAAATTGCTCAAAAAATTTCCAAGGGTGTGTATGATGCCCTTTTTTATGTGTAACAAAGTGTGTTTTGGAGTGCCAGTTCCTTGTAATTTTTGGCAGCCCTTTTACTTAGTGCATAGGCTTTATGAGTGTAGGAGTCCCACTGCCTGAACAATTGTATCACAATTGTATCACAATGTGAATGAGGCCCTCCTTTATGTGATATACAGGCTGTTTCAGAGTGCCTCTTGCTTGTAATTTTTTGCAGCACTTGCACTTTATATGCAATTGAATATACAGGAAAGAATGTTTCCTAACAATTTTTCCTGTAAAATTGTTTTTTTTTGGGGGGGGGGGGGGGGGTTTTGTGCTTATTTTTGCCAGTCTTGTAAAAGTGGCATACAACTCGTACAACATTGTTCCCAGCAGAAACCTGGAAGTCCAAGATGCATCCAGGCATCACCCCCATGCTGTTCCCGATCCATTTCAATGTTGTTTCTTTCACTTTCTGACCTTTTTCAATGGACCAGGCACCCTCCCCTCTTCAGAGCAGGGGGTGCCTGGTTATCTCCCATTGACTTCCATTATACTCGGGTGCTCGGCCGAGCACACGAATATAGCAATGTGTTTGGGCTGAACACCCGAACATCCGAATACTTTGGTTCTCGATCATCACTAGCGGATACGCTATCTGTTATAATGCCACCAGCAGTACTAAATACACGCTCAGGCAAAATGCTGCTGGCAGCGTGACTAATTACACGTGGCCTGAGCTTCTGCCATCTAGTCATGACATGTAATGAGAACTGATATCAGCAGCAGGGTATAATTGTTACTATAATATATATGGTGGCTTACCTGTTCTGACTCCTGGAATCAAGGTGCTATGCTGTATGGAAGCTTCACCCAAAAGCTTTAAATATATGGTTAATTATTAACTAGTTTACATACACTCTTAGCATTGGAGTCACATTCAAGAAAAGATAAATACTTTAATTAGGTATAAGTATAAAAAATTGGATCCAATTAGAGCTAAATAAGAAAGTGCATACCATCAATAATTCATCAAAATAACATCACTGTCAGTATATACATAATTTCATATAAAAATGAATGAAGTGGGAATGAATGAAATGTAATTGAGAAAGATCTTCTGTTAGAATACATTGAGACACAAAGCTAAAAAAGAGGAAACTACAGAACCAAGGTTAAAACCAAACAGCGATAACATTCGCTTGGAGCGAAAAAAGATACATCAGCGATCCAGCAACTAGAAAGAGAAGTGAATACAACAACACGTAGGACGCCACGTGAGACGCCAACTCCGGGAGATAGCCTCTGCAGCTACAGCGCTCAAAACAGGCAATGTATTAGCAATATAAACTTTAAATTTTGAAGCTTAAGCGATTACTAGACAAATAAGAGGTGAAAGTACTAAGCAAAGTATTCAAGACACTATTTGTTTAACCCCTTAACGCCCAGCGCCATACATGTACGATGCAACCGGAAAATACTTAATGCCCAGCGACGTACATATATGGCTCAAGGTCCGCGGGGCTCTGGGGAACGATCGGGTGGAGTCGCGGCACCATGCCAGGTAAGGGCAGTATGGTGCTGCACTGCCCCCTTACAGCTCCAAGCGCTGCAATTGGCCGATCAATGAGACCACCACATCGCAGCACAGGAAGCTGTCAGAGGCTTTAGGGAGGGTGGGGAGGAGGTCAGGGGGAGGTGGCAGATGCTGAACAAGTCAGCACCGGCGGTCACCTCCGAGGTGAGGCAGGGGACACTAGTGTTTTGGGTCCCCTGCCAGCGCTGCTATTGGCTGGAACAATGCTCCATTCAATGGCAGCAGTATAGCTGCACAGGAAAAGGCAGAACTTTCCTGCATGCAGCCATTCTAGCTGGTGACTGCATGCAGAGAGGTTCTGTTCTTCTCTGTGATGCTTGTTGGCTTGCTGGGACTAGTGCAACTTCTATGTCCTGATAAGTCACGCACAGATCTGGTTAGGTCACGCCCCCTCCCACTCCTCAGCTGACTGAGATTAAAAAACTGAAGTTAAAAATCAACTTCTAGGTCCCGCTAAGCCATGCCCCGATCTGGTTAGGCCACGCCCCTCCAGTCCTTAGCCGACAGGAATTGAAAAAATGTATGTAAAAATCAACTTCTGTCAGCTGCAGAGTTGGGAGGGAGGGTGACTTTCTCCCTGCAGCTTACACTAAGACAGTACAGTGCTGCTGTCTGAGAGTGAGCTGTTCAAAAGGACACGCCCCCCATCCAGTAAAGTCCACTGGTAAGGGGGAGAGCCCTGTGGAGGTCAAGCCCCTTAACGTGTGAAAACACTACATACACACCCCACACTAAATAAAGGTTTACACGTTTCACACACCACACCCCAATAAAAATGGCCAATCTATCCCAACGTGTATACTTAGCTGAAGATGCATACACCATGCTTGACTCCGATACTGAGTCTGCCAGTGAGGGAGAAGAGAATGCCACTTTCTTCTACCCCCTCATCATCGTCATCATCTGCTGTTGAGGGACCCTCTAGAAGGTTAGCAGAGGAGGTAGCTCCCCAGAGTGAACCCTTATGGACTCCACCCCCTGACGATTATCAGCCCACATTCCTGAGTTTGTGGGAAACTCAGCGATCTACCTAGATTTTGGTTTTTGGGTGAATTGCACAATCTTTTTACCCTGCCCTGAGCCCAGTGACACAGAAAAATAACTTTTATCTGTCTGTTAGTTAGGTGGGCGGTGGCAGCCATTTTATGCAAGTTCTGTGCACCAATACAGCATATGTGCATTTGTGACAAATATAAGCTTAAAATTCTGCAAATATATTTAGATTTTTTTTAAATCACCCATTTTTGGCAAGACCCTACATCTGTTGCCTTTGCAGCATTTGTCATTGTTAAATACAAGCTTGAAATACAGCACTAATTATCTGGATTTAAAAAAGCACCCATTTTTGGCAATACCCTCCATCTGGGGCCCATGCAGCATTTGTCAGTGTGCAATTTAAGCTTGAAATACTGCAATAATTTTCTGGGTTTTAAAAAACACCCTTTTCTGGCAAAATACTAAATTTTACAGCCCTTGCTGCATCTGTCAGTGTGAAATACAACGGTTAGATACTGCTGTCATATTCTGTTATTAAAAAAACACCCATTTAGGGCAAAATCCTAATTTTGCGGCATTGGCTGCATCTGTCATTGTTAAATACAAGCCTGAAATACAGCACTAATTTTCTGGGTTTAAAAAAAGCACCCATTTTTGGCAATACCCTCCATCTGGGGCCTATGCAGCATTTGTCAGTGTGCAATTTAAGCTTGAAATACTGCAATAATTTACTGGGTTTTAAAAAACACTCTTTTTGGGCAAAATACAAAATTTTACAACCCTTGCTGCATCTGTCAGTGTAAAATACAATCGTTAGACACTGCTGTCATATTCTGTTATTAAAAAAAACACCCAAAATCCTAATTTTGCGGCGTTTGCTACATCTGTCATTGTTAAATACAAGCTTGAAATACAGAAATAATTTTCTGGGTTTAAAAAAGCACCCATTTTTGGCAATACCCTACATCAGGGGCCTATGGGACCGGAGCGTGCAGGAGCTGTGTGAGGTCTCTCACAGACCTCGATCAGCCCTGCTCTGAGGCTATACAGCGCCGAATCACGCTGTACAGCCTTTCTGGGGGGTGAATTTCCACTGTAACTGGGGCTACTGTCATGGTCTTACCTTCTTGCTGCTCTCCTTCGTTTGACATATTGCTGGCGGCCATCTTGGTTTCTGGGTTTCTTGTAGCCTTCCACCCTGCGGCTCCTCCTTCCCACTGGGAGGAGATGGATGCCTAGCTCATATATATAGGAGGTCTGTGGCTTCAGTTCCTTGCTTGGTCCTCCTGTGTTCACATGCTTCTAAGACTGCTGCTGCTTCTGGTTCCTGATCCTGGCTTCGTCTGACTACCCTGCTGGTTCCTGATCCAGGCTTCGTCTGACTACCCTGCTGGTTCCTGATCCAGGCTTCGTCTGACTACCCTTCTGGTTCCTGACCTCTGGCTTCGCAAGACCCTGCTTCGGTTTAGCCATCCGTTTGGACTTTTGCCTTACAGCTTGATTTTCAATAAAGCCTTCTTATTTCCACTTATCTCTTGTTGTACGTCTGGTTCATGGTTCCATGACATTAGGACCAAGCCATGAATTCTGACGGTACAGGGCCATCCTCGCTACCTACGCTGGTTGCCAGACTTGATCAGCAGGATCACCTGTTGGGTCGGTTCGCTGTGGCGTTGCAAACCCTGCTTGAACGCACGGCTCATTTAGCTTCCGTTGCCGATGGGTCGGTTGTCGCTCCTGGGCCCACTCCTACTGCCGCTCCGGTTGTTGCGCCAGAGTCTACCCCGACACCTGTTGCTGCGCCTGCGGTGTTTCGGGGTATGACCGGTTCTGCCCCCCTTCCACAGCGCTTTGGGGGAGAGCCAACTCAGTGCCGAGGTTTCCTTAACCAGGTGGGCATTTATTTCGAGTTGCTGCCACATGCCTTTCCTACTGAGAGATCAAAGGTGGGCTTCTTGATCTCGCTGCTCTCGGACAAGGCCTTGGCCTGGGCCAGCCCTTTATGGGAGAACAACAATCCGGTGGTTGCCGAGTTTTCCGGTTTTGTTGCTTCTCTTCGGAAGGTATTCGATGTGCCGGCTCGTGCTGCCTCTGCTGCGAAGCTCCTTATGTCCATCAGACAGGGTTCACGATCCGTAGCTGAATACGCCATTGAGTTTCGTACCCTGGCAGCAGAGGTGGGCTGGAATAATGAGGCTCTGGTCGCTGCTTTCTCTCATGGTCTCTCGGATGCCTTGAAGGATGAGGTTGCAGCTAAGGACCTACCAGTGGAGCTCGAGTCTCTTATTTCTTTCCTGATTTTGATTGACACCAGACTCAGGGAGAGACCTTCCTTTAAGGAGAGCCTGCGGAGGTCTCCTAACAGATTGGCGCCTACGTTTGCTGTCCCACCTGTGCCTCCCTCTCCTCCCACGCCTCCTGGGGATGACTTGTCTGGAGGTGAACCCATGCAGCTGGGGTTTGCTCGCCTGTCCGAGGGGGAGAGGGTACTCCGGAGACGCGAGGGCCGATGCTTGTACTGTGGTCTCGCTGGGCATTTTCGGTTGGCATGCCCGAACCGTCCGGGAAACGCTCGCACCTGAGATCCTGTCGGGGGCAGATCTTGGGTGGAGTCTCCTCGTCCCCGGTTTCCCGTGTTGACAAACCACTGATTACTGTTGTCCTCTCCTGGGTCGGGGGCTCGGTGACGACCCAGGCGTTGGTGGACTCTGGTGCTGGTGGTTTGTTCATTGATAGTGTGTTCGCTGCCGCCAATTCCATTCCTCTGCGGCCTCGAGGTTCCCCACTGGCTCTTGAGGCGATAGACGGCAGACCCCTTCTGCCGCCACACGTGACTCATGAGACCCTTCCAGTGTTGATGGCCATTGGTGCCGTTCACAGAGAGTCGGTCTGTCTCCAGGTTATTTCGTCTCCACACTACTCGGTGGTCTTGGGGTACCCCTGGCTCCAGAAGCATAATCCGACTTTCGATTGGAGATCGGCCGAGATCCTCTCGTGGTCACCGCAGTGTGGGGCTAGTTGCATCCATAGGTCTGTCAAGTTGCTGTGTACTTCCTCGGACTCTCTGTTGCCTCCTGAATACGAGGAGTACCGGGATGTATTCGATAAGGTGCGTGCGGTTGCCCTACCTCCGCACCGCCCATACGATTGTGCCATAGAGTTACAATCTGGTGCCGTTCCTCCTCGTGGCAAAGTCTATCCACTGTCGGTAGCGGAGAATGAGGCCATGGAGGAGTACGTGAGGGAGGCACTTTCACGCGGACACATTCGCAAATCCTCGTCCCCGGCAGGGGCTGGATTTTTCTTTGTGAAAAAGAAGGGCGGTGAGTTGAGGCCTTGCATCGATTACAGGGGTCTCAATCGCATCACGATCAAGAACGCTTACCCGATACCCTTGATTTCCGAGCTGTTCGATCGCCTCAAAGGGGCCACGGTCTTTACCAAACTCGACCTGAGGGCGGCATATAACCTGGTAAGGATCAAGGCGGGCGATGAGTGGAAGACCGCGTTTAACACCAGGACCGGTCATTATGAATCCTTGGTTATGCCCTTTGGGTTGTGCAATGCGCCCGCAGTCTTCCAGGAATTCATCAACGATGTTTTCCGTGACCTGTTGCAGCAGTGTGTGGTGGTCTATTTGGATGACATCTTGGTATATTCTGAATCCATGGAGGCCCACATTCTGGATGTCAGACGAGTGTTGCAACGGTTACGAGAGAACAAGCTGTTCGGTAAGCTTGAGAAATGCGAATTTCACCAATCCCAGGTAACCTTCTTAGGTTACATCATTTCCGCTGAGGGGTTCTCCATGGATCCTGAGAAGGTTTCGGCTGTCTTACAGTGGCCCCAGCCCAGTGGTCTTCGTGCCCTGCAGCGCTTTTTGGGCTTCGCCAATTATTATCGGAAGTTCATCAGGGACTTTTCCAGGCTAGCCAAGCCTCTCACGGATCTGACCAGGAAGGGCAGTAATCCCCAGGTCTGGCCGCTCGAGGCCATCCGAGCTTTTGAGGCTCTAAAGTCCGCCTTTGTGTCGGCTCCGATTCTGTCGCATCCCAACCCTGGGTTGCCTTTTGTCCTCGAGGTGGACGCGTCTGAGACGGGAGTAGGCGCCCTTCTGTCTCAGCGTAGAACACCAGAGGGTCCTCTGCTTCCTTGTGGGTTTTACTCCCGGAAACTGTCTTCCGCGGAGGGCAACTATCAGATTGGTGACAGGGAGTTATTGGCCATCGTGCAGGCCCTTAAAGAATGGAGGCACTTGCTCGAGGGCTCGGTGGTTCCGGTTCTCATCCTGACGGACCACAAGAATCTGACCTACCTCTCTGAGGCCAAGAGATTGACACCACGTCAGGCCAGATGGGCTCTGTTCTTGTCACGTTTTAATTACGTGGTCTCCTAACTACCCGGTTCCAAGAACATCAGAGCGGATACCTTATCACGGCAGTACTCCGAGCTGTCCGGGGAGGAGTCGATTCCGACTTCGGTCATACCTCCGAATCAGATCCTGGCCGCCATTCGCACCAGCCTGACCTCTCCCCTGGGTGAGCAGATTTTGGCGGCTCAATCTGGTGCTCCCTCTGGGAGACCCAACGGCAGATGTTTTGTGCCTGAGGAGTTGCGCACCTGGTTGTTGCGAACCTACCATAACTCCAAGGCCGCGGGGCATCCTGGAAAGAATCAGCTGTCCTGGGCTGTTTCACGTCTGTTCTGGTGGCCTTCTCTACGTTCCGACATCGCCGCATATGTAGCGGCATGCTCCGTTTGTGCCCAGAGTAAGTCCCCTCGGCACCGTCCGTTGGGCCTTTTGCAACCCATAGCCACCGGGGAGCGTCCATGGTCACACCTGGGGATGGATTTCATTGTGGACCTCCCTGCATCCCGAGGCCATAAGGTCATTCTCATGATTGTGGATCGGTTTTCCAAGATGTGCCACTGTGTTCCTCTCAAGAAGTTACCCTCTGCACAAGAGTTGGCCACGATTTTTGCCAGGGAGGTCTTCCGGTTGCACGGTTTGCCCAAGGAGATTGTGTCGGATCGGGGGAGTCAGTTTGTGTCCAGGTTCTGGCGCTCCTTTTGCTCCCAGTTGGGGATTCATCTCTCTTTCTCCTCGGCCTACCACCCTCAGTCCAATGGGGCCGCAGAACAATCCAATCAGGCCTTGGAGCAATTCCTTCGTTGCTATGTCTCCGATCACCAAGACAATTGGGTTGACCTCCTGCCTTGGGCTGAGTTTGCCAGGAACACGGCGGTGAACTCTTCCTCTGGGACGTCTCCCTTCATGGCCAATTATGGGTTCCAACCTGCCGTGTTACCGGAGGTATTCTCTCCCCAGGATATTCCGGCTGTGGAGGATCACCTTTCCGTCCTACGTGCTTCTTGGGTACAGATCCAGAGGTCCCTTGAGGTCTCTGCGCAGCGCCAGAGACTCCAGGCTGATCGCAGACGAGCGCCCGCTCCTTCCTACCAGGTCGGAGACCGCGTATGGTTGTCCACCCGCAACCTCAACCTTCGAGTGCCCACTCCCAAGCTGGCGCCTCGTTTTGTTGGTCCCTTCCGAGTGCTTCGCAGGGTAAACCCGGTAGCCTATGCCCTTGCACTTCCTCCTGGCATGCGGATCTCCAACGTGTTTCATGTCTCCCTGTTGAAGCCACTGGTGTGTAATCGTTTCACTTCCTCGGTTCCTCTGCCTCGTCCGGTCCAAGTGGGCAATCGTGAGGAGTATGAGGTGAGCAATATCCTGGACTCACGCCTGGTCCGCGGTCGGGTGCAGTTTTTGGTCCATTGGCGTGGTTATGGTCCAGAGGAGCGTTCCTGGGTTCCCTCCGCAGATGTCCATGCTCCTGCCTTGCTCCGAGCCTTCCACGCACTCTTCCCTCAGAAACCGTTCTTTACTCCGCGGAGGAGGGGCCCTTGAGGGGGAGGTACTGTCATGGTCTTACCTTCTTGCTGCTCTCCTTCGTTTGACATGTGCTGGCGGCCATCTTGGTTTCTGGGTTTCTTGTAGCCTTCCACCCTGCGGCTCCTCCTTCCCACTGGGAGGAGCTGGATGCCTAGCTCATATATATAGGAGGTCTGTGGCTTCAGTTCCTTGCTTGGTCCTCCTGTGTTCACATGCTTCTAAGACTGCTGCTGCTTCTGGTTCCTGATCCTGGCTTTCTCTGACTACCCTGCTGGTTCCTGATCCAGGCTTCGTCTGACTACCCTGCTGGTTCCTGATCCAGGCTTCGTCTGACTACCCTTCTGGTTCCTGACCTCTGGCTTCGCAAGACCCTGCTTCGGTTTAGCCATCCGTTTGGACTTTTGCCTTACAGCTTGATTTTCAATAAAGCCTTCTTATTTCCACTTATCTCTTGTTGTACGTCTGGTTCATGGTTCCATGACAGCTACTATGTCAGCCCCAGTTACAGGAGAAATCAACAGTGAAAAAAAAAAGAAAAAGTGAAGCAAATGTCCCCCAGAGGTCTTGTATGACCTTATGGGGGACGAAAAGTGTAAAAAAAAATAAAAAAAAAATAAAGGGTTGAAAAAAAATAATAAAAAAAAGTTTCACATGTAAAAAAAAAAAAGGTCCCCAAGTAAGGAATAAAAAAAAAAAAATAGAAAAAAAAAAATAAAATAGACATATTTGGTATTGCCACGTCCGTAAAAACCAGCTCTATAAAAATATCACATGAGTTAACCCCTCAGATGAACACCGTAAAAAAAAAAAAAAAACTGTGTCAAAACAAGCAATTTTTGTCACCTTGCATCACAAAAGGTGCAACACTAAGTGATCAAAAATGCGTATGTCCCACAAAATGGTACCAATAAAACCGTCACCTCATCCCGCAAAAAATGAGCCCCTACATAAGAAAATCTCTAAAAAAATAAAAAAACTATAGCTCTTAGAACATGGAGACACTAAAACATCATTTTTTGGTTTCAAAAATGCTATTATTGTGTTAATGTGAAACAAATAAAAAAAAGTATACATATTAGGTATTGCCGCGTCCGTAAAAACCAGCTCTATAAAAATATCACATGAGTTAACCCCTCAGATGAACACCGTAAAAAAAAAAAAAAAAAAACTGTGTCAAAACAAGCAATTTTTGTCACCTTGCATCACAAAAGGTGCAATACCAAGTGATCAAAAATGCGTATGTCCCACAAAATGGTACCAATAAAACTGTCACCTCATCCCGCAAAAAATGAGCCCCTACATAAGAAAATCTCTCAAAAAATAAAAAAACTATAGCTATCAGAATATGGACACATTAAAACATAATTTTTTTGTTTCAAAAATGCTATTATTGTGTAAAACTTTAATAAATGAGAAAAAGTATACATATTAGGTATCGCCACTTCCGTAACAATCTGCTCTATAAAAATGTCACTTGACTAAACCCCTCAGGTAAACGCTGTAAAAATAAATAAATAGAAACTGTGCTAAAACAACCAATTTTTTGGTCACCTTGCCCCATAAAATGTTATAATGAATGATCAAAAAATCATATGTACCCAAAAATAGTACTAATAAAACTGGCACCTTATCCCCTAATTTCCAAAATGGGGTCACTTCTTGGGAGTTTCTACTGTAAGGGTGCATCAGGGGGCTTCAAATGGGACATGGCATCTAAAAACCATGTGGAGTTCCTTTTCTTCTGCGCCCTGCCGTGTGCCCATACAGCAGTTTACGACCACATGTGGGGTGTTTCTGTAAACCGCAGAATCTGGGTAATAAATATTGAGTTTTGTTTGGCTGTTAACCATCGATGTGTTAAAGAAAAAATTGGATTAAAATGGAAAATCTGCCCAAAAAGTGAAATTTAAAAATTTGATCTCCATTTTCCTTTAATTCTTGTGGAACGCATAAAGGGTTAACAAAGTTTGTAAAATCAGTTTTGAGTAACTTGAGGGGTGTAGTTTCTACAATGGGGTCATTTATGGGGGTATCCACTATGTAGGCCCCACAAAGTAACTTCAGACCTGAACTGGGCCTTATAAAGTGGGTTTCGGCAATTTTCTTAAAAATTGGAAGAATTTCTTCTAAACTTCTAAGCCTTCTAACGTCCTAAAAAAATTAAATGACATTTCCAAAATGATGCCAACATAAAGTAGACATATGGGGAATGTTAAATAATAAATATTTTATGAGGTATCACTTTCTGTTTTAAAAGCAGAGAAATTGAAATTTAGAAAATTGCGAATTTTTCACATTTTTGGGTAAATTTGGGATGTTTTCATAAATAAAGGTGAAATATTTTGACTCAAATTTATGACGATCATGATGTACAATGTGTCACGAGAAAACAATCTCTGAATGACTTGGATAAATAACGGCGTTCCAAAGTCATTACCACATGGAGTTCGGGGTCAAGTTCGGGTCCCGAACTCAAACTTTTTTGTGAAGTTTGGCCGAACCCGTCGAACCCGAACATCCAGGTGTCCGCTTAAATCTAGTGATGAGAAAACAATCTCAGAATGGCTTGGATAAGTAAAAGCATTTTAAAGTTATTACCATATAAAGTGACACATGTTAGATTTGCTAAAAATGGCCTGGGCAAAAAGGTGAAAAATGACCCGGTCCTGAAAGGGTTAAAGGTACGTTTTATTAATTGAGCACATACAATCAAGGGTATCACATGAAATCATATGAATAGGCATAATTGACCAAATACTCAATTATGAATTGCTAAGAATGAATTGTGATTAGTGATGTCCCGAACTATTCTCCGGCGAATAGTTCCCGGCGAACATAGCTTGTTCGCATTCGCTGCTGCGGGCAAACATATGCGATGTTCGGTCCGCCCCCTATACATCATCATTGAGTAAACTTTGACCCTGTACCTCACAGTCAGCAGACACATTCCACCCAATCAGCAGCAGACCCTCCCTCCCAGACCCTCCCACCTCCTGGACAGCATCCATTTTAGATTCATTCGGAAGCTGCATTTACAGTGAGAGGAGGGAGAGTGTAGCTGCTGCTGATTCAATAGGGAAAGCGTTAGCTAGGGCATTGTTCTGTGTCCACAGACTCATCTGCTGTAAGGACAGCCTCCTGACAGCACCCCAAAAAGCCCTTTTTATATATATATATATATATATATATATATTGCAGTTGCCTGGCTGCCCGTGTGTGAGAGGCTGCAGGCTCAGTCACAGACAGCACTGTGTGCACGGCACACCATTCATACAGGGTGTGACAGAAAATACCTTGCAGATAAAAAATAAATAAATTCTATTTAATATTTTTCTGTAACATAATCACATTTGCAAGCCCATGTGTGTCAGGCCCACACAGACTGTATACTGGCTAGTGGCTAGGCCTCCACCCATACAGTTACAGGTTGTCATTCAACAGATAAAAAAATTATATTAAAAAATTTTCTGTGCTATAATCACATTTGCAAGACCGTGTGCGTCAGGCCCACACATACTGTATTGTGGCCACTGGCTAGTGGCTAGGCCTCCACTCATACCGTTACAGGGTGTCATTCACTCAAATACCTTGCAGATAAAAAAAATATATTTAATTTTTTTTATATTTTTCTGTGATATAATCACATTTGCAAGCCCGTGTGTGTCAGGCCCACACATACTGTATACTGGCTAGTGGCTAGTGATCACTATCTATTAAGCCACATTTTATAATTCACTCATCTTTTCTTTTTAACCAATATTTTTTTCATCATATATATATTTTTTATATATACATTTTTTTCTGGATCGTTGTGCAATTCCTTTATATATATATATATATATATATATATATTATTTTTTGTTTTCTGGACTACATATATATATAATTTTTTCTGAACTATATATTTTTTTCTGGATCTACTTTGGATTACTCTGGGACTTCTTTTGGGATATGGACTATTAAACTATGAACTTTTGCCTCAGATAAAATCATGGGACAATATACATAATTAGTGAACTGAATCGTTATATTTCATCTTTTCTTTGTATATGAGTTTGTATGTGAATTTTATATGAAATTATGTATATACTGACAGTGATGTTATGTTGATGAATTATTGATAGTATTCACTTTCTTATTTAGGTCTAATTAGATCCAAGTTTTTATACTTATACCTAAATAAAATATTTGGCTTTTCTTGAATGCGACTCCGAATGCTAAGGCCCCTTTCACGCGGGCGAGAATTCCGCGTGGGTGCAATGCGTGAGGTGACTGCATTTAACCTGCACTGAATCCAGACCCATTCACTTCAATGGGGCTGTGCAGATGAGCAGTGATTTTCAAACATCACTTGTGTCTTGCGTGTAAATTGCAGCCTGTTCTATATTCTATAATTTTTCATGCAATGCAGGCCCCATAGAAATTAATGGGGCGGCGTTAAAACCACAAGCATCCGCAAGCAAGTGCAGATGAGGTGAGATCTTTACGCGTGGTTGCTAGGAGATGATAGGGATGAGCAACCACGGACCCCATTAATGTATATTCACTGTATTATTTTTCCTTATAACACTGTTATAAGGGAAAATAATAGCATTCTTAATACAGAATGCTTAGTAAAATTTTCCTTGAGGGGTTAAAAAAAAATAAAAAATTAACTCACCTCATCCACTTGATCACGAAGCCTGCATCGTCTTCTTTCTTCTTCTTTTAGGACCTGCAAAAGGAAATTTGATGATGTAATCCGTCTATCTTCATTCAGCAGGACCTGCACTGACGTCAACACGCTCACCCTGTGGTGAGCGCGATTACGTCATCAAGGGTAGTTTTGCAGGTCCTGTAAGAAGAAGAAAGAAGATGATCCCGGCTGCGTGATCAAGTGGATGAGGTGAGTTATGCTTTTATTATTTTTTAACCCTCAATTGACATTATACTTAGCATTCTGTACTAAAGAATGCTATTATTTTCCATTATATAACCATGTTATAATGGAAAATAATAAAATCGACAGAACACCAAACCCAAATCCGAACTTCAGTAAAGAAGTCCGGGTTCGGGTCTGGGTACCACATTCAGTTTTTTCTCACGCGTGTGCAAAACGCATTGCACTCGCACCGAAAGAAACTGAACAACAGAACGCAATCGCAGACAAAACTGACTGAAATTGCATGCCTACTTGCACGATTTTCCCTGAATGCACCTGCATCGCATTCAGCCCTCACCCGCGACGCCCATGTGAAAGATGCCTAAGGCCCCTTTCACACGGGCGAGTATTCTGTGCGGGTGCGATGCCTGAGTTGAACCTATTACACCCGCACTGAATCCTGACCCATTCATTTCTATGGGGCTGTTCACATGAGCGGTGATTTTCACGCATCACTTATGCGTTGCATGAAAATCGCAGCATGTTCTATATTCTGCGTTTTTCACGTAACGCAGGCCCCATAGAAATGAATGGGGTTGCGTGAAAATCGCAAGCATCCGCAAGCAAGTGCGGATGCGGTGCGATTTTCACGCATGGGTTTTCGATGACAGTCTATTCACTGTATTATTTTCCCTTATAACATGGTTATAAGGGAAAATAATAGCATTCTGAATACAGAATGCAGAGTATAATAGTACTGGAGGGGTTAAAAAAATAAAAAAGTTAACTCACCTTATCCTCTTGATCGCGTAGTTCCTGGTCCCTTCTTTATTAGCTGTGGGCTAAAGGACCTGTGGTGATGTCAGATCACATGCTCCATCACCATGGTGATGGACCATGTGATTGGAGCATGTGATCTGACGTCACCACAGGTCATTTAGCCCACAGCTAGTAAAGAAGGGACCGGGAACTACGCGATCAAGAGGATAAGGTGAGTTAACTTTTTTTATTTTTTTTAACCCTTCCAGTACTATTATACTCTGCATTCTGTATTCAGAATGCTATTATTTTCCCTTATAACCATGTTATAAGGGAAAATAATACAATCTTCAGAACATCAATCCCAAGCCCGAACTTCTGTGAAGAAGTTCGGGTTAGGGTACCAAACGTGCGATTTTTCTCACGCGAGTGCAAAAAGCATTACAATGTTTTGCACTTGCGCTGAAAAATTGCGCATTTTCCCGCAACGCACCTGCCTCTTATCCGGGCAAAAATACTGACGCCTGTGTGAAAGAGGCCTTAGAGTGCATTTTAACTAATTAATCATGATATCCAAGGCTGGCGTCAGCACCCGGCATACCTGGGCAAGTGCCAGGGCCCTCAGCTCCTGCAGGGGCCCACAGCACAGCTGCCAGAGGCCAGAAACAATGAGTGCTTCGATCAATACAGATGGAAGCACTCATTGCTGGAGTGCAGGGATCAGGGTCCTATCACTCACCACTCAGCTCCCCACGCTCCTCCCCTCCTTCAGGCCAGCTGCACTCTGAATGGTGAAGCAGGAAGACTTCTCCCAGCTCCACCATTCAGCCTGCCGGCCTGTGTGGGCAGAGCCTGGAGCCTGGTAGTCTGCATAAGCTCCGCCCACACAGTGCTGCAGAGCGATCTGTGCCTGCAGGGAAGAGAGGTGTGCGAGCTTCAGGAACGGGACAAGGTGAGTAGTTACTGTGTTTTTTTGTTTTTAATACAGAGGGGGCATAGAGGTATTTATTACTATGGAGGAAACACAGAGGTCTTTATTACTATGGAGGGGGAACAGAGGTCTTTATTACTATGGAGTGGGCACAGAGGGCATTTCTACTATGGAGGGGGCACAGAGGGCATTACTACTCTGGAGTGGGCACAGAGGGCATTACTAATGTGAAGGGGCACAATGGGCATTTCTACTATGGAGGGGGCAGAGAGACAAAGGGCATTACTACAATAAAGGGGACACAGTGTGCATTATTACTGTGAAAGGGGCACAGTGGGCATTATTACTATGAAGGGGCACAATGGGGAAATCTACTATGACGGGGGCTCAATGTGGATTATTACTATGAAGGGGGCACAATGGGGATTATTACTGTGAAGTGGGCACAGATAGGGCATTACAACTGTAAAAGCGGCACAGATCGGGCATTACAACTGTAAAGTATTGGGGGGTGCCAGAGAAAGGACCCGCCCTGGGTGCCAAACACTGTAGGCACTCGACTGTAGCAGGGAACTATTCACTTCCCGCTCCACCATTGAGCCGCCAGCACTCCACAGCAGCAGCAGCACAATGTCCTCACACATTGTCCTGCTGATCTGTGTAGGAAAAGGAGCAGGGCAGGCTGGGAATCAACCTCTGCTTCTCCTACACAGCAGCGCGATGTGTCACAGTATCCTGCTGCTGCTGATGGGGAGTGCAGATCATGGGAGGAGCCAGGTGACTGAGGCGAGGAGTAGTTATTGTTTGTTCCTTTCACTTCCTGTGAAGGGGGTACATCTGGGCATAACCACTTTGAAGGCGGCATTGGGCACATATCTTGGCATATTCACCATAAGAGGGCACATCTCTTGCCATACCTACTGTAAAGGGGAACACATCTTGGTATATCAACTGTGAGGGGGCACATATTTTGGGATATTTACTGTGAAGGGGCACATATCTTGGCATATGTACTGTGGGGGGGCACATATCTTGGCATATCTACTGTGAGGGGGCACATATCTGTGAGTAGACCTGAGGGACTGAAACACTGGGTAGAAAATAAAAGTAGGCACATAGGACTGATTCACATATATCCGCTCTGTAGCATGCTCTGTGTAAGGTATTTAATCTATAATACATGCAGTTTCATTGCTGTAAGCGCTGTGCAAAATGCCACAAGGTGGCCCACTGAGCAGTCAAACCTGGGCTGAAACAAAGACTCATTCGGCTTTCAGGCACGGTTGACAACCATCCAGAAATTCTTGGACAGTCCATGAAAATATTTTTTTTTTCTTGTAGTGTCCGTGAAAAAAATTTGATGTGTTCATAATATTATTTTTTTTGAGGCTGGTGGTGCTTGAGTGAGTCACTTTCTCATTCAAAGAGTTTTCTTTATTTTCATGACTATGAAAATTGTAGATTCACACTGAAGGCATCAAAACTATGAATTAATACATGTGGAATTATATACATAACAAAAAAGTGTGAAACAACTGAAAATATGTCATATTCTAGGTTCTTCAAAGTAGCCACCTTTTGCTTTGATTACTGCTATGCACACTCTTGGCATTCTCTTGATGAGCTTCAAGAGGTAGTCACCTGAAATGGTTTTCACTTCACAGGTGTGCCCTGTCAGGTTTAATAGGTGGGATTTCTTGCCTTATAGATGGGGTTGGGACCATCAGTTGCGTTGTGGAGAAGTCAGGTGGATATACAGCTGATAGTCCTACTGAATAGACTGTTAGAATTTGTATTATGGCAAGAAAAAAGCAGCTAAGTAAAGAAAAACGAGTGGCCACCATTACTTTAACAAATGAAGGTCAGTCAGTCCGAAAAATTGGGAAAACTTTGAAAGTGTCCCCAAGTGCAGTTACAAAAACCATCAAGCGCTACAAGGAAACTGGCTCACATGCGGACCGCCCCAGGAAAGGAAGACCAAGAGTCACCTCTGCTGCGGAGGATAAGTTCATCCGAGTCACCAGCCTCAGAAATCGCAGGTTAACAGCAGCTCAGATTAGAGACCAGGTCAATGCCACACAGAGTTCTAGCAGCAGACACATCTCTAGAACAACTGTTAAGAGGAGACTGTGTGAATCAGGTCTTCATGGTAGAATATCTTCTAGGAAACCACTGCTAAGGACAGGCAACAAGCAGAAGAGACTTGTTTGGGCTAAAGAACACAAGGAATGGACATTAGACCAATGGAAATCTGTGCTTTGGTCTGATGAGTCCAAATTTGAGATCTTTGGTTCCAACCACCGTGTCTTTGTGCGACGCAGAAAAGGTGAACGGATGGACTCTACATGCTTGGTTCCCACCATGAAGCATGAAGGAGGAGGTGTGATGGTGTGGGGGTGCTTTGCTGGTGACATTGTTTGGGATTTATTCAAAATTGAAGGCATACTGAACCAGCATGGCTACCACAGCATCTTGCAGCGGCATGCTATTCCATCCAGTTTGCGTTTAGTTGGACCATCATTTATTTTTCAACAGGACAATGACCTCAAACACACCTCCAGGCTGCGTAAGGGCTATTTGACCATGAGGAGAGTGATGGGGTGCTGCGCCAGATGACCTGGCCTCCACAGTCACCAGACCTGAACCCAATCAAGATGGTTTGGGGTGAGCTGGACCGCAGAGTAAAGGCAAAAGGGCCAACAAGTGCTAAGCATCTCTGGGAACTCCTTCAAGACTGTTGGAAGACCATTTCAGGTGACTACCTCTTGAAGCTCATCAAGAGTATGCCAAGAGCAGAGCAGTAATCAAAGCAAAAGGTGGCTACTTTGAAGAACCTAGAATATGACATATTTTCAGTTGTTTCACACTTTTTTGTTATGTATATAATTCCACATGTGTTAATTCATAGTTTTGATGCCTTCAGTGTGAATCTACAAATTTCATAGTCATGAAAATAAAGAAAACTTTTTGAATGCGAAGGTGTGTCCATACTTTTGGTCTGTACTGTATGTATCTGACCTATAGATATGTATTAATTATAGTTCATTATATTTTCCAATTTCTTGGATAAATTCTCCTGGATTAAATAAAATTTAGGTTGGCAACCCAATGGCAATCTAGGTGACATCCTCTACACTTGTCTAGAGAAGGAAAGGGTTAACCCCAATCCCACTATTAGAGATTATCAAAGTTTTGAAAAATTTGATTTGGCAGATTCATCGAATTTTATTAAGAATTTTGTTTTGTTACTAATTAGTTGGTCACGCATTGCATTCCATTGAATTGAGTGGGTGCAATGATGGGAAACTACAGTCGCACCGACTCCCCCCATCATTTAATCCATGGATGTCAAACTCATGGCCCTCCAGATGTTGCAAAACTACAACTCCCATCATTCCCTGATAGCTGTAGTATGCCCAGGCATGATGGGAGTTGTAGTTTTGACACAGCTGGAGGGCCACGAGTTTGACATCCCTGATTTAATCCCTCAGATGTCTTGTCCAACAGTGATCACTGCATCTGAGACCCATATTCAGGTGTTTAGGGGTTAATCTGGGCTTAAAAAAACTATATTCACCGTATCTACTTGATCACAGAGAGGCCGTCCACTCTCGTCTTGACTGAAGAAACCCCATTAAAGGACCTGCATTGAGCATGAAGATGTCACCACGTGATCACGCTAGTCACGCGAGGTGGCATCATGACATCACCTCGTGATTGCGGTGGCCGTGTACAGCGATTTCATCCCTCCTGATTTCTGGATGATGTGAGTATATATATTTTTTTACTTTTAGCCACCACCACGGAGTGTGAGAAAATTTGGCTGCATGGCAAACCTAATTTTTCCTGAAATTCAGATGGAAGTCCAGTTCCGATACTTTGATTTACTTTTTACTACCAATTATGATTGTTGAACACGTCAAAAAAATATATAAAATACATCACTTTTATATACAAGCACAAATATGTAGTAAGCAATCTTTCCCAACATATTAGTTTCACCCTTGGTAATGAATCTAAGCCCAGTGGTGAATTCCCAAATGCTAATATGTCAACAATATGAAGCTCACATGGAGACGCTGTTGGAAAGGTGAAAGTCAGTAACAAATCCTGGGGCTATAACTCATTCACAAAACCTGTTATTAGCTTGCTCTATTCAGGCGGTGCTTTCATTTTGATTTGATGTTAGGGACTAGGGTTAATCGAACACCTGGAAATTCGGGTTCGCCGGGACCTGAACCAGAACTTGACCCTGAACCACATTGAAGTCAATTGGGACCCGTACTAAAATGGCTCTAAAAAAGTCACAGAAAGGGCTAGAGGATTGCAAAAGGAAGCAAAATAGCAGTAAGAGCAGGACAATTGCCCTGCAAACAAATGTGGATAGGGAAATGATTTAAAATAGCATAGAATAAAAAAAAAAGTAAAAAATTATGATCTTGAGGCGAAGGTCAAAGTGGAGTAGCAGGTTGAGGATGCGGTGGACGTGGCAGTGTATGTGGAAGTGGTGGTGGAGGAAAAAGAGGTAGCCAAATCTATTTTTGTATTTTTTATAAATTTGGGAAGACCCCAAAACATTGGGAAATATAAATAAGAAAACAAAGAGAAAGTGCGCTGAAGTATAACAATGGCTGGGTGCGGCCGGTATATTTGTCTATTTTGCACAAGATATGGAGAAGTCCTGTGGGATCCATTCCCAGTTCATTTTAATGAATCTGAGCTTGTCCACATTGGCTATGGACAGGCAGCTGCACTTGTCTGTGATCACCATCCCCTGATGTGCTGAACACCTGCACAGTTCCACTATGTTGCTGAAATGCTGCCTCCTGCTAAGACGTTCCATATCAGCTGGTGGTGCTGGTTGTTGTGGAGTGCTGACAAAGCTTTTCCACATTTCAGCCATTCAACCCTCCCTTCTGAGGTGGCGGTGCCCCAGCTGCGTTGGCGACTTCTTCCTCCTCCTCTGCCTTCGCCTTGTGCTTCCACTGAGCCCCTGGTGTCAGGTGGGAATGCCACCAGCAGTGCGTCTACCAGCGTACGCTCGCTTGTACTCACGCATCTTCTGATTACACTCCAGTGACGGAATTAAGGACGGCACATTGTCCTTGTAGCGGGGATCCAGCAGGGTGGCCACCTAGTAATTAGAACTGGTTAGAATTTTGGCAACTCAGTGGTCATTGCGCAGGCACTGTAGCATGTAGTCGCTCCTGTGTGCCAGGCTGCCCAGAGGCAACGAAAAGCTGTCCTCTTTGGGAGGTGTATGGACTGTGTCCTCTGCTTTGAGTGTCACCCTGCTGTGAACACGAATTCTCCTCCTCATTATTCTTCTCATCCTCATCCTCTAGACCTGGCTGGACAATTGTGTACCTGGTGTAACCGCCAGTTCTGCAAGAAGGTCTGGCAGATGTTCTTCTCTACCTCTTGTATGATGTTCTTTGTTTTGGTTTCACTTTCTCATCTCCTTTCCTTCTGCCAGGTGTCAATTATTTAGACTAATCGTCTTCCTTTATATTCCCTCCCATACTGCCTCACTTTACAGTTTAAACTACTTCCTGGATGAAGTGTTCACTGCTGGAGGCTGCTTCTGCTGTTTGCTCACATAAGTCCTTTACTTTATTGTGTTTCCTTGCTGGCTTGATTCTAGGTGACCCTGACTCTGTCCGTATTAAGTGCAGGGAGCCTGTGATCGTGTCCCTTCACTATTAAAGGGTTTTCAGGTGTCACACAGACTTAGATACGTGGGCATGCAATCGTCTACCATCGAGACCCTTGCATGTGCATATCAGTCAGGGAGAGCTCTTTGGGTTTTATAGGGCTCACCTATAAGCTCCTTAGTTTGGGATCAAGCCAGTCGCTCATTTATTCATAAGTTTCAGCTATCTGCAAACTTCACCCGTGACACCTGGCCTCTGTTGTTGCAGGAACCCAACCTCCAAGCCACTTGTGAATGACTGGCATGATCACTGTGGAAATTATCCCTCTTCCTCCTCCACTTCCTCCTGTGCCTGGTGTAACAGAAAACAAGAAGTTACAAAAAAGGATCCGACTGGCTTGATCCGAAACTAAGGAACAAAAGAGTGACCCCTATTTAAGCCCTGAAACTTTCCCTGTCTTCTCAGCCCATGCAAAGATCTCTATGATCTCGACTGTATGACACCTGAACTCCCTATAATAGTGAGGGGACAAGACCACCGGCTCCCTACACTTAATACGGAGGGAGTCAGGGTCACCTAGGATCAAGCAAACAGGAAAACACAAATCAATGAACAGACTTACCTGTAGAAGCATCAATTGTAGCATCCAACATGTACACACTCCAGGAAGTTGTATAAACCGCAAAGTGATGCAGTATGAGAGGGGATTTAAAGGGATGCAATCAGTGCAACTAGATGACAGCTGAGAGAGGGAAACGAGATGGCAAAACAAAAGAACCTCAAGCAGGAGGTTCTGAAGAACGTCTGTCAGAGCTTCTCAGATGTCTGGTGGTGACAGTACCCCTCCTTCTACGAGTGGACTCCGGACACTCAGAGCCCACCTTCTCAGGATGGGACCTATGGAAAGCCCTGATGAGACGAGTGGCCTTAATGTCTGTCACTGGGACCCACATCCTCTCCTCAGGACCATAACCCTCCCAATGAACGAGGTACTGGAGAGAACCGCGGACAACATGAGAATCCACAATCCTAGAGACCTGAAATTCAAGATTACCATCAACAACAATTGGAGGAGGAGGCAAAGAGGAGGGTACAATGGGTTGGACATAAGGTTTTAATAGGGACTTATGAAAAACATTATGGATCTTCCAAGTCTGAGGAAGATCAAGACGGTAGGCAACAGGATTGATGACGGACAAGATTTTGTAAGGCCCAATAAACTTAGGACCCAACTTCCAGGAGGGAACCTTCAATTTGATATTCTTAATAGACAACCACACCAGATCACCAACATTTAGGTCCGGACCAGGCACACGTCTCTTATCCGCCACACGCTTATATCTCTCACTTATGCTCTTTAGATTATCCTGAATCTTTTGCCAAATAGATGACAAAGACGAGGAGAATCTCTCCTCATCAGGTAAACCAGAAGACCCCTCTGCAGAGAATGTCCCAAACTGCGGATGAAACTCATATGCACCAAAAAATTGCGACTTATCAGAGGACTCCTGATGACGGTTATTCAACACAAACTCAGCAAGGGACAAAAAAGAACACCAATCCTCCTGATTCTCCGCCACAAAACAGCGCAGATATGTCTCCAGATTCTGATTGACGCGCTCTGTCTGGCCATTCGACTGCGGGTGGAAAGTAGAAGAGAATGACAACCGAACCCCCAAGCGAGAACAGAAAGCCTTCAAGAATCTGAAAACAAACTGTGTGCCCCTATCAGAGACTATGTCTGAAGGAATACCATGCAATTTGACAATGTGATCAATAAATGCCTGCGCCAGTGTCTTAGCATTGGGCAACCCAGGAAAAGGAATGAAATGCGCCATTTTGCTAAAACGCCAGAATCACAGTCTTCCCCGAGGAACGAGGCAGGTCCGTAATGAAGTCCATGGACAGATGTGTCCAAGGACGGGAAGAAATGGGTAACGGAAGAAGAGGACCTGATGGCCGTGAATGAGGGACTTTGGCACAAGCGCAGGTCTCGCAGGCTGCCACAAAACCCTCAACCGACTTACGAAGCACCGGCCACCAGAATCTCCGAGCGATGAGATCCACTGTGGCTCTACCCCCCAGGTGCCCAGCAAGGACAGTATCGTGGTGCTCCTTAAAAACCTTGTGTCTTAAAGCGAGAGGCACAAACAACTTCCCAGGAGGACAAAGATCAGGAGCCTCTGCCTGGGCTGCCTGAACCTCTGGCTCCAATTCAGGATAAAGAGCAGAGACCACCACACCTTCAGCCAAAATGGGACCTGTCTTCAAAATTCCCACCTCCTGGAAAACAACTTGACAGGGCATCCGCCTTCACATTCTTAACCCCAGGGCGGAACGTGACAACAAAATTAAACCTTGAAAAGAACAAAGACCATCTGGCCTGTCTCGGGTTCAGACGCTTGGCTGACTCCAAGTAGGCCAGATTCTTATTGTCGGTAAACACGGTAATAGGGTGTCTGGCTCCCTCTAGCCAATGGCGCCATTCCTCAAAAGCTAACTTGATGGCCAACAACTCCCTATCTCCCACATCACAATTTCTCTCTGCGGAGGAGAGTTTCTTTGAGAAAAAGGCACACGGTCGCCATTTGACAGGAGAGGGACCCTGAGACAAGACCGCACCCACAACCACCTCAGAAGCGTCCAACATGTACACACTCCAGGAAGTTGTATAAACCGCAAAGTGATGCAATATGAGAGGAGATTTAAAGGGATGCAATCAGTGCAACTAGATGACAGCTGAGAGAGGGAAATGAGAAGACAAAATGAAAGCAAAACAAAAGAACCTCAAGCAGGAGGTTCTGAAGAACGTCTGTCAGAGCTTCTCAGATGTCTGGTGGTGACAGTGTCACATCCTCTTCCATCATCGCCTGAAGCGTTTTTTCAAGAAGACATATAGGTGGGATAGTAACGCTGATGATTGCATCATCGGCACTGGCCATGTTGTTGGAGTACTCGAAACAGCGCAATGCGGCACATATGTCCTGCATGGAGGCCCACTCATTGGTGGTGAAGTGGTGCTATTCCACAGAGCGACACACTCATGCGTACTTCAGCTGAAACTTCACTATCCCCTTTTTCTGCTTGCACAGACTCTCCAGCATGTGCAAGGTGGAGTTCCACCTTGTGGGCATGTAGCGGGAAGGCCGAAGTTACGCTGCAGCGCAGACAGGCGAGCAGCAGCAGGGTGAGAATGCCCAAAAAGGCGCACAGACGGACAGAACTTTCTGCAGCAGCTCTGACATACCGGAGTAATTTTTCAGGAACCTCTGCACCACCAAATTCAACACATGCACCAGGCAAGGGATGTGCATAAAACCAGCTAGGCCTAGAGCTGCTACGAGATTTCACCCATTATCGCACACCACAAGGCCAGGCTTGAGGCTCAGTGGCACCAACCATCGGTCTGTGGCTCCGTGCCCCTCCACAGATTCTGCACAGTGTGGGGTTTTTCCCCCAAACAGATGTTTCAAAACAGCCTGCTGTCGTTTCCCCCTGGCTGTGCTGAAGTTGGTGGTGAAGGTGTTATACTGACCAAAAGAGGAGGCGGTAGAGGAGGAAGCGGAGTAGGGGAAGGAGGCAAAGAGAAACGTCCTGCAATCCTCGGTGGCAGAAGGACATGTGCCAAACTGCTATCTGCTGCAGGCCCAGCCGTCACTGCATTTACCCAGGGTGCAGTTAGTGAGATATAACGTCCCTGCCCGTGCTTACTGGTCCACATATCGGTGGTTATGTGGATCTTGCCACAGATGACATTGCGCAGTGCACACCTTATTTTGTCGGCCACTTGGTTGTGCAGGGTGGGGATGGCTCACCTGGAAAAGTAGTGGCGGCTGGGAACCACGTACTGTGGGACAGCCACCGCCATAAGTTTTGTAAAAGTCTCCGTCTCCACCAGACGGAATGACTGCATTTTAAAGGCCAGGAATTTTGAAATGCTGGCATCCAGGGCCAGGAATCGCGGGTAGGTAGGAGGGTACTTCCTCTTTCTCTCCAGTGTTTGGGAGATGGACAGCTGAACGCTTCCATGGGACATTGTGGAGATGCTTGGTGACAGTGACAGATGTGATAGCGTTGCTGCCACATCCTCTGCTTGCGGGGTGTCAGATGTCACTGTCACTCCAGAGAGGGAGGAAGAGGCCGAGACTGCAGCAGAAGAGGGACCAGGAGGAGCCTGCGATTTTTCATGGTTTTTGAGGTGTTTACTCCACTGCAGCTCATGCTTTGCATTTAGATGCCTGATCATGCAGGTGGTGCTCAGGTTCAAAACATTTATGCTTTGCTTCAGTCTCTGATTGCACAACCACTCATGTTTTGTCATTAGCACATTGTCTGAAGAACTGCCACGCCAGTGAGCTCCTTGGAGCTGGCTTTGGTGTGCTCAGTCCTTGGGTGCGGTGGGCAGTAGCAGGCATACTGACTAGGGGACAGCCACTCTGCTTTTGCACACTGCTCCCTCTTGTGCTTTGTGGCTGGTGCTGTGTGACCACCACCTCTTCCTCCGAACTGCACATGTCACTCGCATAACCTTGATTCCATGTGGGGTCAAGGACCTCATCGACCTCCACATCATCTTCCACCCACTCTTAACTCCTGCCCTCCTTGCAGGTCTGCACACTGCAGAAAGCCGCCGCAGTTGGCACCTGTGTTTCAACATCATCAGAGATGTGCTGCCGTGGTCCTCCCATGTCCACATCCAGAAACATGAGTGGTTGGGCATCGGTGCACTCAATCTCTTCCACTTCTGGAGCAGGGCTATGTGGACGGCGCTCAGAAACCCCGCCAGCAGAGTCATCAAAAAGCATAAGAGACTGCTGCATGACTTGGGGCTCAGACTGCTTGGCTGATTTGCAAGGGGGTGAGGTGAAAGACAGATGCCTATGGGCTGCCAATTCTGCGCTTTCAGCAGGGGACTGTGTGGGAGACAATGTGAAGGAACTGATGCACTGTCAGCCACTTAATCTACTACCGCCTCTACTTGTTCTGGCCTCGCAATTCACACACCGGTATTTGGACCTGCAAAATCATGCTGAACGTTCTGCCGCCTACATGCACTTAAGGAAGATGTTTCATTTGGGCGTGTAGCTGGCATAGATCCCTGTCACGTATGCAGTGCAGGTGTACTTCACACAATAAATGGGTATATGACGTGCACCTAACACTTGGATTAACTATATCAATTTCCCAGTCACCTATGGAGTGCAGGTATACTTCACGCAATAAATGGGTACCATATTTTTCACCCTATAAGACGCAACGGCGCATAGGATTTTGAGGAGGAAAATAAGAAAAAAATATTTAACCAAAAGGTGTGCTTTTGGTGGGTTTTGAACTAATGGTGGTCTGTGGATGACACTATTATGGGGGATCTGTGGATGATGCACTGTTATGGGGGTCTGTGGCTGACACTGTTATGGGAGATCTGTGGATGACACTGTTATGGGGATCTGTGAATGGCACTGTTATGGGGTATCTGTGGATGACACTGTTAAGGGGGCATCCTTGGATGGCACTGTTATGGGGGCATCTGTGGATGATGCACTGTTATTGGGGTCTGTGGGTGACACTGTTATGAGGGCATCTGTGGATGGCACTGTTATGGGGGCATCTGTGGATGGCACTGTTATGGGGGCATCTGTGGATGACATGACACTGCTATGGGGGGGAATCTGTCACATATATAGCATCTTATGCTATGTGTCATCCACAGATTCCCCCCCCCCCACATTACCGAGTCCCTGTGTAGTGAATGACCCCCAATACAGGGGGTGTGGGTCGGCATCTGGTTTTCTAATGGCAGCGGGACCCGATGCAGTCACTGTATTTTATTACACCGGGCCCTGTTCACTGTAGTAATTATATCTAACCTGTAGGAAATGTTAAACTATAGAAATCATGTGCAATCCAGCCTGTAGTACTTACTACAATCTTCCGTAGCAGGCAGGATGCCGGACAGGCGCGCGGCGGCAGCTTAAATCACTACGTCACATGCCTGCGCTGCCTGCTTCATTTATAAAATGGGAGGGGCAGGCGTGTGACGTAGTGCGTTACACTGGCGCCGCCCGCTCACCCGGCCGGCCTCCTGCCTACTACGGAAGATTGTAGTAAGTACTACAGGATGGATTGCACATGATTTCTATAGTTTAACATTGCCTACAGGTTAGATATAATTACTACAGTGAGCGGGGCCCGGTGTAATAAAATACAGTGACTGCATCGGGTCCCGCTTCCCTTACAAAACCAGATGCCGGCCTCCAGCCCCTCCTTCCTCCCCGCTGATACACCCGCTGGCCGCGCTGTGAAGTATCAGGGCAACGGTGTATCAGTGTAAATTACAGCATTCGCCCCATAAGATGCGCTGCTATTTTGCCCCAACTTTTGGGGGGAGAAGTGCGTCTTATAGGGTGTAAAATACGGTATATGATGTGCACCTAACTAACATACATTAACTATATCAATTTCCCTGTTGCGTATGCAGTGCAGGTGTACTTTGCGCAATAAATGGGTATATGACGTGCACCTTCATAACAGATGGATTAACTATTATATTTGTGTGTCAGGGGTACAAAGTACAATGTTGCATTGCACATATCAAGGGGAGAAAAACAGAAGATTTAAGCATAGCATTGTGGATGTGCGATCCCGTTCTATTTTTCTCCCCTTGATATATGCATATTGAATATTTCTTCTTTATTACTGGTATCAGCACTCCTCCCATTCAGCACAGGTGGTTTTAATTTTGCAGATCTCTGCATATAAGTGGTAATTGACCTGCAGTTTCTGATAGAAATGGACGTGTTGTGTTAGACAACTGTTCACATGGTGCAGTACTGCGTGTGGCCTTTGTTTTTGTGGCGCTGTGCTGGTGCGTTGGTGGGACCCAGTGCCATGGGTGGTATTGTCAGACAGCAGGGTTGCTATTTAACTCCTGGGCCCTGCTGCCTACTAGGGCTGTGCCACTTTGTCACCCTATTGTGCTGCGCCTTTTTGGCAGAGTAGGTCCCACTCAAAGAGGCGACCTTGGCGTGGTGAGTGGGCTTATGCCTTTTGATCAAAATGGACAATAATGCCTCTACAGCATGTAGTATAGGGGGCTGTACACTTTAATATTGTGCTGAGAAGTGAGTTTAATAAAGTATAACTGTGATATATATATTTTTTGGAGTATTGGAATGTGGTGATTGATATCTCCTTGGTGACCCTATTTCAACTTTTCACTGTGTACTCAATTGCCCCTTAATTCCACATTTTTGTTCCCTGTACTGCCTACTTTTACCTGTGCTTAAAGTAGGGTTGCTGTGCATGGTCCGTCTATCTGTTGAAGGACGGAGCACGCAGAAGCACGCAGAGTGCAAGGTCACATTACTGACAGCCAGGGACTGTAAGTAAATGATTAAAGCCAGGTCCTCCCCAGCAGCTGATAACAGTGCCTGGGCTGTGTACACTTCTCCCTGTCCCTGCGCTTGGCAGACGCTCCCTCAATCAGCAGAGATGGAGAATGCAGAGTTGGAGCAGCGCAGAGCAGGGAAGGGAGATCTGCCGTCTGCTCAGTGTATAAATGAAAGCATCATGTGGTAAGAGGACCCCTTTGTGCTGCAGGAGATTAACCCTTTAGGGGGAGGGCTGTGGTTACTGACACTTTTGGGGGGCTATTGTTACTGGCTAGTGAGGGCAGGCGGGATTAGCCTCAGGGTGAGGGCAGTGGTGGCCATCTTAACTGAATAGTGAAATTGCAGTTTTAGGCAGACTGGTTGCTAAGGGCTGAATCTTATTAAATATGGGGTAAGTCAGTCTAATAGTAACTGATTCTGGAATATCATGTTATTAGTAACTACATATATGAAAATTGAAATTAGGGTCTAAGTGTGACAGTTATCCTTTAAATCTAAGCATAGCATTGTGATTGTGCGATCCAGTTCTGTTTTTCTCCCCTTGATATATACAATGCTGCATTGCACCAAAAATAAAAATCGCTATAGGTCACCCACAGAATTAACAGTGAGATTTATGATTAGCTTCCTGTGTCAGGGGTGCAAAGATGGTATATTGTACCCACAAAAAAATCATACTAACACTGTCCCTCACTTCAGCTGCCTCCTTTCTGTCCCTTCACTACTGAGAGCTGATAGGCGGTGCTACACGTGATCCAGCTTATATAGTGGCTGGGTCACATGATGCACTGGCCAATGAAGTCCATGAATAATTAAAAAAAAATTGAATTGCTGAATTTCCTCATGCTTCGTGGAAGCGAATCGATTTTCCCTAAACTAGTATAAAAAAAAAAAATATCATACTTACCTCATCCATTTGCTTGTGACAGGCCAGTCTTGATTGAAGACCTCGCACAAAATATTGTGTGCTGTGAAGTATGATGTCACTACGCCGGCCACGCAGATTTCATCTAGGTCTTCAATCAAGAGGGCGCGGGCGGCCCGTCGCAAGCAAATCGATGAGGTAAGTATGATTTAATTCAGTTTTAAATCAAACTTTTAATACTTCGCTCATCTCTAATTACTAGTTTTGATGTATATGGCTTTGGCTCCTTAAAATCTACCAATGGTCAAGCAAAAATGTAGCATTGCATATAGCAGCCATTCAAATGAATGGGCAATCATGAAAGATTTACTTGATTACCTTTTTATATGTCTATTACTTGGTAATTAGAGATGAGCAAATTTCTAAATAATTTGAATCGGCTGGTTCGCAGAATTTTTCAAAAAAATTCAGTTTGATCCGAATTTATTTGTGGCAAATTGCGTAAAAGATTGCTATTTCCTGGCTGCAGAGAGCCTTTATAGGGGTGTAGAACACTGTGCCTTGCAGTAACACGTATAGGGAGTCCACTGTGGTAGTGAAGCAATACTGTGAGTCCATATGACATGCAAATGACAGGTGTCGCTCTTAGAATCACTGCACACTTCACTTATTTGGGCAATCAAAACTCACCAAATAACTCAAGTGTGAACTCAGCCTTACAGGTCCATGTTAGCATCAAGAAGAAGCGCAATCCTTTTACATCGTCGGCAGCTGATTCCACATAGATGTCTACAGAACTTGTTCTATTAAACACTTATACAAGTAGACCCCCCCCCCCCACAGAGTGGAGAGGGTGTCAGCAGTAAGTTTGTGTTGACATCATAGATTATTTTGCCCTTTGATCCGTCACAACAAAAAACCCCAAAAAAACTGATCCTGTCTGTGGAGCATCCTTCTTCACTCGGTCAGCATTTGGTCAGTAATCCGCCAGTATTGCTAAAGCCCAAAAAAAACTGTGGATACAAAACAGAGATGACATGTGAATGAAATATTTGCATGTCTTCTGTGTTTTGTACCCACTCCTGCTTTTGTCTATCAAATCATAAGCCAATTCTGATGCAAAATAGAGACCATGTCATGCAGGACTTACAGCTGTTACATAGACAGAATCCGTTGTTCGTCCGTCTCATTTTTCCTTTCTTCTGACAGATCAGAAGAAGGGTTAAATAAATGATTATGTCAGCCAGGCCGAAAGGCAAAATAGTGGCGGTTGAAGTGTGGAGGGTGGGAACAGCATGATAAGTCCAAAGAGTGGCCCTAGGAGATAGTGGTGAGGTGGAAGCGGCATGAGGAGGAGGCCACAGAGTGGCACAATGACTGTGTGAAAGTGGCAGCAGCAGCATCAGGAGGTCAAAGAGTGGCATAATTACAGATTGTGGAGGTGGCAGCAGCATCAGGAGGAGGCCACAGGGTGGCACAATAACAGTGTGGAGGTGGCAGCAGCAGCAGCATTAGGAAGAGGCCACAGGGTTGCACAATGACAGTGTGGAGGTGGAAGCAGCAGCAGTAGAATCAGGAGGAGGCCACAGGGTGGCACAATGGCAGAATGTGGAGGTGGCAGCAGCATCATCAGGAGGCCATAAAGTGCCACAGTAACAGAGTTCAGATGTGTGGGCAGCATCAGGAGGAGGCCACAGGGTGGCACAATGACAGTGTGGAGGTGAGAGCAGCAGCATTAGGAAGAGGCCACAGAGTGGCAAAGTGACAGTGTTGAGGTAGCAGCAGCATCAGGAGACCACAGAGTGGCAAGATGACATACAGTAGTGTGGAGGTGGAAGCAGCATCAGGAGACCAGAAAGCGGCACAATGACATAGTGTGGAGGTGGCAGCAGCATCAGGAGAACACAGAGTGACCCGTTGACAGAGTGGGGAGGTGTATGGCAATACCAGTACCAGCTGAAGATGCCAGGTGAAAGAAAGAGCACTTGGCATCAGATGTGTGGCATCAAGCGGGTGGCAGCATCAGAATTGTAGCTGAGGCAGGTAGCCAATAGAAACCGGTCTCTTTTGTCAAAGTGTTGGCGTGGCACCATGGATGATCTAGTCTGATGCATCAGGCATTGGTGGGTGGAAATCCTGGTTGATCCATGCCTGATTAATCTTGACAAAGGTCAGTCTCCACATTTTGGGTGGACAGGCGAGTTATTCTTGGGGTAACTATGGCCACGGCCGCACTAAACACCCGCTCTGGCTGGGCAGGACAGCTTTTCCAGGGAAAACTCTGGAAGATGCTGCCACAAATCCAGTTTGGATGCCCAGTAATTCAGCGGATCTTCAATGTGGGGTGGCAGGGTGCTGTCCAAGTAGGCCACCACCTGCTGGTTCAGGTTCTGCTCCAGGTCTAGCTGCTGCTGTTGGTGAGTAGTTTCTTCACTAGGCAGGTGAAAAAATCTGCTCATCAGCGACTCTAGACTCAAGTTGCTGCTGATGGAGCTAGAACTGATCATACCCGCCCCCACCCTGACACTGCAGCCATGGCAGAGGAACTTGAGTGAAGGGGCCCCCGGTCAGACCTGCGAGAGGATGGATGATGGCGCAGAGAGATAGCAGCTAACTGACTACATAGGATGTCTCTATAGTAGTTCAGTTTGTCCTCTGTCTCAGCGGGTGTAAAAAGGACTCCATTTTGGACCGGTAACAAGGTTCCAACAAGGTGGAGAGCCAGAAGTCATCCCTCTGCTGAATGATGACAATTCGGCTGTCACTACGCAAGCAAGTGAGCATGCATCGGGGCCATTTGTACAAGTAACTCGGAGGGACTCCTTGCCTCATATCCTCTGCATACTGCCATCGTGTGTCTGGGTTCTCTGCCTTGTAATTCTCATTACCCTGTAGCTCCTCTGGCTGCTCCTACTCCTCCTCTACTGTCAACTATGTAGAAGAAATACCCATAATGCTACACATTGGAGCACAAGCAATGTCCCCCTCCTTCTCCAGTTCATCCCCCACAGGGCTTACAGTATGTGGCCATGAGATGTAGACGCCACGTTTCCATTCCCCTGAGCAGCCAGATTTACCAGCATCTGTTCCAGGATATGAAGCAGTGGAATAACGTTGTTCATCCCGTAGTCCTGGCGACTGACAAATAATGTGCCCTCCTCAAACGGCCTGAGCAAACGGCAGGTGTCACACATGAGTTGCCACTGGCTGACATAAAAGTTACACAGGGGAGTACTCCTGTCCGCTTGGATCATCAAGAAATCGTTTAAGGCCTTTCTCTGTTCATATAGTCAGTCCAACATATGGAGGGTGGATTTCCAACAGGTAGAAACGTCTCATATAAGCCTATGTTGGGTTATGCAATTCTGCTGCTGCAGTTCAAGGAGGGTGTTCTTTGCGGTGTACGAGTGGATGAAGTGCATGCAAAGTTTCCTGACTATTTTTAGGATGTCTTGCAGATGGGTGGAAGACTTCAGAAACCGCTTGACAACCAGATGGAAAATGTGTGTTATGCAGAGCGCATGGCTCAGCCCTACTTCACAGCGACGACACCATGTTTTTCCTGTTGTCGGTCACCATGGTTCCAAATTTGAGTTGTCGCTGAGAAATCCAGGATTTGATTTCCTGATGAAGGACACGGAGCAGTTCCTCTCATTGTGACTCTATTCTCCCAGGCAAACAAGGTGCAGAACAGCGTGACACCGCTGTGCCCTGCACATATTGTATGTTGGAGGGGCACTGTTAATTGTCCCTGCAGTGGAGGCAGAGGACACAGTTGAGAATGAGGAGGCAGAGGAAGACATTGTCGCAGGACCAACTGCATGTGAACATGGAGGCAAAAGCAGCGTCACCTGGCCAAGTTGCTGGTGTGGCGGTGCAGGAAACACATTCACTCAGTGGGCCGTAAAGAATAGGTATTGTCCCTGACCCTAGTTCCACACGTCAGCGCTGCCATGCACTTTGGCAGACACTGACAGGCTCAAGGAATGGCCGACCTTCTGCTCTACATGTGTGTGCAGGACTGGTACTGTCTTTTTGGCAAATAAATGATGGCTTGGGACTCTCCACCTAGGCTCAGCACAAGCCATCAGTTCTCTGAAAGGTGCAGAGTCCACCACTTGGAAAGGGAGGGACTGCAGCACCAGTAACTTGGACAGGAGCACGTTCAGCTTCTACGCCGTTGGATCAGTGCACGCATACTGTTGTCTCTTGACAATCGCTTTGGTGATTGATTGCTGATGGAATGACTGACGAAGAGTAGGAGGGCGAGGAGCAGGAGTATCAGGACCGGCAGATGATGTGAAGGACAGACAGCTGCCTTCGGCTGAGGTGGTGGAGCCTTGACTATCTGAAATGGGGTGCGTTCCACTGGGTGATGCAGCAGTTTCTGCGGCAGGCTGGACAACTAGATAGGAGCCAGGGTTCTCCCAGGCCATTTTATTTTGACACTGAATATGTTGACGCAGGGCCATGGTGCCAACATTGACATCCTGGCCACGTTTCACCTTCTGCACACAGATTATACATATGACCATGTGCACCTCCTCCGGTGGCTTATCAAAAAACTGCCACACTACAGAGGAGGTGATTTTACCCCCAACACTATTCACTGACTGACTGCTACCGCCGCTGCCTCCGTGAAACCGTGCATCGCTACTTCCCGGGCAGGTAGGCTCCTGCGAATCAGGTGGTCTACCCCGGACATGTTTGGCTCCCAACCTCCCACTGCTGCTAGCGAGTTGCTGGCTCTACTGCTGCCTCACAGTCAAGCTTCCACCCTCTTCTACCGATAATGAAGCCCCTTCATCACACAGCTCCCAATTGTGATCGGCTACATCATCATCGAGTACTGTCTGCACATCACTGATGTCCTCCTCAACGGTCTCTGAGCCAGGAGACTGACCGCTCGCAACACCAGTTCCCATGCCACTCTCCTCATCACTACTTGCCCACCTACTGGAGGAAGCGGCGGATGTCTCCTCCAGATCTTGGCTGGGCAGCAGCTGCTGGCTGTCCTCTAGTAGCTCGACCTCTCTGTATAGTGGAGCTAAGCCCACAGCATACAATGCTTCTATGGCTGAGGGAACAGACAAGGACAGAGGCAGGTTGAGGACAGCAGAGGGCACAGAGCCTGCTCCCAGACCATGCCAACAAAGGGTTGTGTCTGATCAACCCACTGACTCTTGGATAGGGGTGTCTGATGTCACTTGCGAAAAAGTTGAAGATCGAGTCAACCATTCAAGAACCGCTGGATTGCTGGTCACGACCGCTAGCTGACACTGGGAGCTGAGCCCTCTCTTTTCAACTTCGGCAAATATTTTTTTCTTTTTCCACTAATACACACTACAAAAGGCTTCACAACAGATAACTGCACCGCTGAACGGCAAATATATATTTTTATTTTTCGACTAAAACACAGCACAAAAGGCTTTAGGACTAGTAATGAGCAAGCACCAAAGTGTTCGGGTGTTCAGTCCGAATACATTGTGATATTTGTGCGCTCAGCCGAGCACACAAGTATAATGTAAGTCAATGGGAGACAACCAGGCACCCCCTGCTCAGATGAGAGGAGAGTGCCTGGACCATAGGAAAAGGTCTGAAAGTGATGGAAACACCTCTGAAATCTATCAGGAACAGCAGGGGGACCATGTCTGGAAGCATCTTGGACACCAATGTCGCTGCTGGGAACCAAGTTGTCCAAGTTGTACGCCACTAGGGTTGAGCGAACCCGAACTGTAAAGTTCGGGTTCGTACCGAACTTTAGGATTTTTGGACCCCGGACCCGAACATTTCAGTAAAAGTTTGGATTCGGGTTCCGTGTTCGGCGCTTTCTTGGCACTTTTTGAAAGTGGTTAACTGTCTGACCTTAGAAGCCATCAAAACCATGCATACTAATGGCATGGCTGTGATTGGCCAGAGCAGCATGTGACCCAGGCTCTATATAAGCTTGAGTCACATAGCGCTGCATGTCACTCTGCTGTCACAAGTGTAGGGAGAGGGTGCTGCTAGATAGAAATAGTTGTGTGGGTGCAGGGCAAAATCGTTTTACCCTGCCCTGAGCCCATTGACCAAAAAAACAACAACTTTTATTATTCTGTTAGTTAGGTGGGCGGCGACGGCGGCAGCCATTTTATGCAAGCTCAGTGCACCAGCACTGCATCTGAGCTTTTGGGACATTGCAAATCACCATTTTTTTTGGGCAATCTACAACATCTGGATTAGTCATTGTGCAATTTAAGCTAGAAATACACCCATCATTTTATGGGGTTTTAAAAACACACTTTTTTGCCAGAAAACTGTATTTTCCTGATCTGCAAGTGTTAAATTCAAGTTTAATATATACAGCTTTCATATTCTGTTACCAAAAAAACACTTTTTTGGAAATCTACAACACCTGGATAAGTCAGTGTGCAATTTAAGCTAGAAATACATCCATAATTTTTTGAGGTTTTAAAAACACTTTTTTGACAAAACACTATTTTCAGGCCTTGCAGCATCAGCACGTGTGAAATTACAGGCTTATATACTGCTGTCAAATTCAGTTGTTAAACAAACACTCGTTCGGGCAGAAAAAAGTTTGTTGGCAGCCTTTGATGCAGATGTCATTGTAAGATACACCCTTAATACATTTGGGTTACATTTAGTGATGAGCGGCAGGGGTCATATTCGAATTCGCGATATTTCGCGAATATTTTTTAGAATATTCGTTGAATATTCGAAAATTCGAAAATGCACGATTTTTTTTCTTGAAAAAAAATCGGCAAGGTAATGATTGTGTAATATGCGAATTTTCGTAATTCGAGTTTTCGGATTCGATTTTTTTTTTGCGAATTTTTCAACTTACAACTATTAGACAAAGAAGATTATAGCACTATATTAGCTAAATTGCTCTATATTCGATTTTTTGAATATTCGCGATATTGCTATAACAGTTTTTTCTAATATTCGTAATATATAGCAATATAGCGAATATTCGAAAAAACGAATATAGAGCAATTTAGCTAATATAGTGCTATAATCTTTTTTTTATAGTTGTAATTTTTTTCCAATCTGAACTTCAGATGAGAAAAAAATTACAACTATTAGACAAAGAAGATTATAGCACTATATTAGCTAAATTGCTCTATATTAGTTTTTTTTCGAATATTCGCTATATTGCTATAACTTCGTTTTTTCGAATGTTTGTAATATTCTAAAACAAGAATATATAGCAATATAGCGAATATTCGAAAAAACGAATATAGAGCAATTTATCTAATATAGTGCTATAATCTTTGTCTAAAAGTTGAAAAATTCGCAATAAAAATTTGAATCCGAAAATTTGCATTACGAAAATTCGCATATTACACAATCATTACCTTGCCGATTTTTTCAAGAAAAAAATAAGTGCATTTTAGAATATGACCCCTGCCGCTCATCACTACTCCTAAAGTCAAGTATATTGCAGCCTTCTTATTGGCCCACAAGCTAGAAGCAGGAAGGGATCATGTGTACTGATTTAAAAAAAAAAAAAAAATCGGAAAGAAAAAAAAAAATTGACAAAAATCGGAAAAAATCGAATATTCGAAATTGCGAATATATAACTATATTCGAAATATTCGCGAATTTTCGAAGTACCTATATTCGCGATAAAAATGCGAAATTCGAATATTCGTGATCAACACTAGTTACATTCAGAGATTTGAAATACAGCCATTTGGTGCACCAATATTGAATTCAGGCCTACACTGGTTCAGGCCGTGTGAGATACACTCTCTACATACAGGGGTTTGATTCAGGCATTTGAAATACATCCATTTGAAATACAGCTATTTTGGGCAAAGAAATATTTAATTCAAGCCTACAATGGTTCAGACCGTGTGAGATACACCCTCTACATACAGAGGTCTGATTCAGGCATTTGTAATGCAGCCATTTGAAATAAAGCCATTTTGTGCAAAGAAATATTTAATTCAAGCCTACACTGGTTCAGGTCCTGTGAGATACACCTTCTACATACAGGGGTTTGATTCAGGCATTTGAAATACAGTCATTTGAAATACTGCCATTTTGGGCAAAGAAATATTTAATTCAGGCCTACACTGATTCAGACCGTGTGAGATACACCCTCTACATACAGGGGTTTGATTCAGGCATTTAAAATACAGGCATTTGAAATACAGCTATTTTGTGCAAAGAAATCTTTAATTCAGGCCTACACTGGTTCAGGCCGTGTGAGATACACCCTCTACATACAGGGGTTTGATTCAGGCATTTGAAATACAGCAATTTGAAATACAGCCATTTGAAATACAGCCATTTTGGGCAAATAAATATTTAATTCAGGCCTACACTGGTTCAGACCGTGTGAGATATACCCTCTACAAACAGGGGTTTGATTCAGGCATTTGAAATAGAGCCATTTAAAATACAGCCATTTTGTGCAAAGAAATCTTTAATTCAGGCCTATACTGGTTCAGACCGTGTGAGATTCACCCTCAACATACAGGGGATTGATTCAGGCATTTGAAATACAGGCATTTGGTGCACCAATATTGAATTCAGGCCTACACTGGTTCAGGCTGTGTGAGATACACCGTCTACATCAGTGGCGTACCACCCATAGAGGCAGACCACGCCATTGCTATGGGGCCCGCGGCACTGGGGGGCCCGGAGCGCAGAGAAGGCCCCGCCCACACTATTTGGCCCCGCCCACTGACATGCCGCTATAGCGCTATGCGGCTGCTTTTATTCTCAGCCTGCCCTGAGCCAACTATTCTTCCCCCCCGGCTCCCAGGGCCCCCTCAACCCAGGAGAAGTTAGAACGCAGCCGGCCAGCCGCAGCTGAATAACTAAAATAAGATTTACAGGGGGCGGAGCGGAGGCCGGCGAGAGGAGAGGCCCTGCGTGACGCGGCGAAGTGAGGAGGGGCCTGGGGGAGCGGCTTCAGTTGAGGTGCGACGCAGGACTTTTAGTCACGTACCTCACTGTGACCTCCTGCGTCGGATCTCGCGAGATGACGCGATGACGCGGCGCGGGAAGGCACAGTGAGCGATCCTGTACCAGGATGCCACAAGCTGTCCTTAGAGAGGTAAGTATTCATTTTTTTATTTTTTTATGTACCCTACGTTCTACCCTTATTGCAGAGGCACTGGGGGCACGAGAGGAGGACCACTGACAGTACTCAGTCAGTGGTCCAGTGGACATCATAGTATTAATAAGAGTGGAGAGGGGGACATTATATTAATAATAAAGAGGGGGACATTATATTATTAATAAAGAGGGGGACATTATATTATTAATAAAGAGGGGGGCATTACATTATTATTAATATAATGGCCCCCTCTTTGTTATTAATATAATGGTCCCCTGGGCCCCTCTTTATTATTAATGTAATGGCCCCCTCTTTGTTATTAAAGTGGGGGCCATTATATTAATAATAAAGAGGGGCCCTTATATTAATAATAAAGAGGGGCCCTTATATTAATAATAAAGAGGGGCCCATTATATTAATAATAAAGAGGGGCCCATTATATTAATAATAAAGTGGGGGCCATTATATTAATAATAAAGTGGGGGCCATTATATTAATAATAAAGTGGGGGCCATTATATTAATAATAAAGTGGGGGCCATTATATTAATAATAAAGTGGTGGCCATTATATTAATAATAAAGTGGGGGCCATTATATTAATAATAAAGTGGGGGCCATTATATTAATAATAAAGTGGGTGCCATTATATTAATAACAAAGAGGGGGCCATTATATTAATAATAAAGTGGGGGCCATTATAATATACAGGGGGAATAATATTATGGGGAATGGGGGACTATCTGTCTGGCTCTAGCACAATATTGGGGGGCAGCAGGAGGAGTTGTTGAGACACCAGGAAGGAGAGGTTTATAGTAAAGTGAGGAACCTAAATTTTTTTCTGTGAAACTCTGCAGAGACGAGAAGCGGCTGAAAGAAGGTGTCATGGCGGTCTTATCTCTGGATGAAGACGTTGAGAAAAGTCTACATCACAGGAGACGTCACTGGATGTAACAGGTATGGGGCGGCATTCTCCTGTAATAATATTATCCATGCACATATCTGTTTCTCGGTAGGGTAAGGGGTATATAGAATTTGACCAACACTGTACGTGTTCTGAATTCTGGGGCCTCACACCCATCTACAACATTATCTGTACTCAGAGAGTTATCACTGTGTTACATAGGACTGCTAGTGATCTACTACAGTATTTGTTAAAAGGGGCGTGCCCAGGGTGGGGGGGAAGTAGGAAGAAAGCACACTGTCCTGAGAATTTTGGGGGGGGGGGGCATTAGGGGTTGGGGGGCTCATAGAGGACAGTGTGCTTTCCTCCTACACCTACTCCTTCCTAACAACCCCCCCCCCGGGCATTTTGGAGGGCATTAGGGGTTGGATATTAACCCCTCTAACTCCTTGCTGCTAATGCTGAGTGTGCACATAGCCACCAAATGATATTTCACCAACCAGCCAAACCCCCACCCCCCCCCCACACAAACACATGCGTATATGTGCACACTCAGCAGCAAGGAGTTAAAGGGGTTTGGGGTAAGAGAAGTGATGACAAAATGGCGCAGGTAGCAAAGGGGTTAAGATGTGGGGGATGGCTTACGTCCGGCTTTAGCACAGTGGACAGAGGCAGGAGGAGTGATGTGTATGCGCTCCTGCGCTGCACTCGGTCAGTTGTGTGGCATACATATTGCGCCCTGTGTCCACTCTGCTAAAGCCTGGCAAGTGACATGCCCATTGTATGAAAATATAAAAAAATAAAAATATTTATCCCTAACAGTTTCTGTAGGTCATGTATAAATTTATTTAATGGGGGTGTGGCATGGGAGGAGCCAGGTCAGGAAGTGGGAGGGGCCATGGTGGGTAGTGGGCGGGGTTAAGGGGCCCAATTTTTGCTATGGGGCCCAGTGATTTCTATGTACGCCCCTGGTCTACATACAGGGGTTTAATTCAGGCATTTTAAATACAACCATTTGAAATACAGGTATTTGAAATACAGCCATTTTAGGCAAAGAAATATTTCATTCAGGCCTACACTGGTTCAGATCAATTGTATATACAGTGTAAGTGCTGCCAAAAATTACAAAGAAGAAGCACTCCGATACAGCCTGTATTTTACCTAAAGGAGGGCATCATTCACATGGTGGTACAATTGTTTAGGTATTGGGACTCCTAAACTCATACAGCCTATGCACTCAGTGAAAGGGCTGCCAAAAATTACAAGGAACCGGCACTACAATGCACCTTTTATTACGCATAAAGGAAGGCATCATACACACCCTTTAAAAATTATAATTAATGGCCTGCTGGTGACCCTCAAAAAACATTAGGAGCAACATTAGTTTACCCTCTAAAACATTATCGGTGAGGGCCTGCTGCTGAGCTGACCCTCTTAAACATTATGATTGAGGGCCTGCTGGTGAGCTGTCCCTGGAAAACATTGGAGGTGAGGGCCTGAAGGTGAGCGAACCCCAAAAAACATTGTAGTGAGGGCCTACAGGTGAGCAGACCGTATAAAACATTGGAGGTGAGGGCATGAAGGTGAGTGAACCCCATAAAACAGTGTAATGAGGGCCAACAGGTGAGCAGACCATATGACCGTATACAGCTTATATACTGTATGAAACAGGAGGAGGATGAGAAAGCAAGATTAAAACTTATACCCTTTTTTGGAGGTGAAAAGGGTGCATCTGAATCTTGTGGATTGAGTACATTGTAAAGCATACATTTAAATTGCATGTTTGTTCCTCATTAGCTCAGCGTTCCTCTGGTGGAGTGGAGAAGTCACGGGCAATCCAGGCCTTGTTCAGTTTTATCTGAGTCAACCTGTCAGCATTGCCAGTGGACAAGCAGATACGCTTATCTGCTATAATGCCACCAGAGGCACTAAATACACGCTAAGACAATACGCTGGTGAAGGGCAGGCCAGCACCTCCAAGGCAAAAAGCGCAAGTTCGGTCCATGCGTCCAGCTTGGACACCCAGTAGTTGTAAGGCACTGAGGGATCATTCAGGACGCTGACACGGTCTGCTATGTAGTCTATCACCATCTTCCAAAACTTGTCCCTCCGTGAGCTACCAGGCCGCACTTCAAGGAGAGGTTGCTGGCGGGGTGTCATAAAAGTGTCCCATGCCTTGGACAGTGTTGCACTGCGTTTGTTGGAACTGGTGTGTGTTCCCCTTGTCTCTCTTCCTCAGTTGCCAAAGGAAGTACGGACTCTGCCGCCAGCATTGTCAGATGTAAATGTTTGGAGCAATTTCTCGACAAGGACCCTCTGGTATTGCACCATTTTACTTGCCCTATGCACCACAGGAATGAGAGATGAGAAGTTCTCTTTGTAGCGGGGGTCGAGAAGGGTGAACACCTAGTAATCAGTGTTGTTTAAAATGCGTATAACGCGAGGCAACATTCTCCAGCTCTTCCTCCTCGTGGTCTAATTCGCGCTGAGAAGATGAAATGTGGGTGGTCTGGCTATCACCCACACTAAAGTCCTCCCCCATTTTTACATCTGCCACATTCAGACCGTTGTCCTTAATTGTGAGCAGCGATCTTTTGAGTAGACACAGAAGTGGGATGCTTACGCTGATTATAGCGTTATCGCCACTAACCATCTGTGTGGATTCCTCAAAGTTCCTTAACACCTCACAGAGGTCTGCCATCAATGCACACTCCTCGCTTGTGAATAGTGGAAGTTGACTCGAAAAACGATGACCATGTTGAAGCTGGTACTCCACAACTGCCCTCTGCTGCTCACAAAGCCTGGACAACATGTAGAACGTTCCAGCGCATGCTCACGTCGCACAACAGTAGGTGAGCTGGAAGCCCCAAGCGCTGCTACAGCGTTGACAGAGTGGCGCGCCTTTACTAGTAGCTCTGTCAAATTTGGGTATGTTTTAATAAAGCGCTGAACCACTAAGTTTAATCCATGCGCTAGGCATGGCACGTGCATCAGGTTGCCGAGCTCCAAAGCCGCCACCAAGTTACGGCCATTGTCCGACACAAGCATGCCTGGTTGTAGGTTGTGGCGACAGCCATAGGTCGGTCTGGTCCCTTATACCCTGCCATAGCTCTGCAGCGGTGTGCTGTTTGTCAACTAGGCAGATCAGCTTCAGCACGGCCTGTTGACGTTTTCCCTACAGCAGTGCTACACTGCTTCCAGCTATCGACTGATTGACTGATGGCTGACTGCTGGAGGTAGAAATGGTGGAGGTAGCTGCGGAAGAGGAGAAGTGGGGGTTGGATCCAGTAACATAGCTGCTGGCGGAGTCCCTGATGGACGTAGGGCCTGCAATCCTGGGCGTGGGTAGCACCTGTGCCATCCCAGGGTACGACTCAATCCTGGCCTCCACAACATTCACCCAGTGTGCGGTCAGGTAAATGTAGCGTCCCTGGCCACCAGCACTTGTCCATGTGTCCGTGGTGAAGTGGACCTTCCCAGTAACTGCACTGGTCAGGGCACGGGTGATGTTCTGGGACACATGTTGGTGTAAGGCGGGCAAGGCACACTGTGAAAAATACATGCGGCTGGGTCCGCGTACCGAGTGATGGCCGCCAACATCAGGCTGCGAAAGGCCTCAGTCTCCACAAGCCTATATGGCAACATTTCGAGGGCCAGTCATTTTGAAAGTTGCGCATTTAGAGCTATGGACAGTGGGTGGGTGGCTGGGTATTTCCGCTTGCGTTCAAATGCCTGGGGTAAGGACAATTGGACGCTGTGCTGGGACAGGGAAGTGGATGTATTTGCTGATGGTGCATGCGAAGGCCCAGGCAAGGGACATCTGGAACTGCGTCTTTGACGGGGGATTGGCCAGCAGTGCGTAAAACAGGGGAATCAGAGGCAGTGGGGTGGTCAGCAGAGCCAGATTGTGGACCCAGGCGTTCGGTCCACTGATTAGGGTGCTTGGATGCCATATGGCAGATCATGCTGGTGATGGTGAGGTTGCTGGTGTTCGCGCCCCAGCTCATTTTGTCCACCACCTCCTCTTCCACTTCCTAATCCCCATCCTCCTGACTTGACCAAAGCACAATCTCAGTGACTGACAACTGTGTCTCATCCTCATCCACCTTGTGAACAAATAATTGACGTTCACCACCCTCATCTTCTTGACCCTGTGATAGGTCAAGAGGTTGTGAATCAGGGCACAAGAGTTGTGCCTCTTCAAGCGTGCTCGGCGAGATGGCCAAATCTAGTAAAGGCAATGAAAATAGGTCCTGGGAATGTCTGAGTGTGTTATCAACGGTTTGTCCAACTCCTGACTCTACATGGTGGGAGGAAGGAGGATGAGGGCGAGGATTCTGTGGACCAGACTCTTTGCTAATGAGACTGGTCTTGGTGGAAGAGGAGTTGGAAGAATAATCTTTTGTCATCCAACGACCACCTGGTCACACTGGACAGTGTTGTCCTGCGACGCCAAGTTAACTGTGACACGAAACTGGGTATGGTGTTTTTTTTTCCTTTTTTCCAGTTTCACCGGCAGCTGGCACAGTTTCATTGCGCCCAGGGCAACGGCCTCTGCCTGAACCGTCAGTAACACGCCCACTTCCCCGTCCTTTAGTGCTTGCCTTCTTCATATTAAAAGTTTTATTGTATAGATGTTGGACAACTTTGTTAAATTTGCCACCAGCAAAATTTCTTCTCTGCTGGATTACTGTATATATGGTTGCAGCCTAAATGCAGACACAGATGTGACCTAAACCAGTGAAATTTGTCACAAATATAAATAATTCTCTGATGAATTATATATAACAGTTGCAGCCCAAATTCACGCACAGATGTGACGAAAACCAGTGAAACTTGTCACAAATAAATATAATTCTTTGGTGACTAACTGTATATATGGTTGTGGTCTAAATTCACGGAAAATGTGACCAAAACTAGTGAAATTTGTCACAAATAGAAATAATTCTCTGTTGACTAACTGTATATATAGTTGCAGACTAAATTCACACACAGAAGTCACCCAAAATAGTGACATGTGTCCCAAATAGAAATGATTCTAGGCTGGAATACTGTATATAACGTTTGTGGATTGAGCGCGCACACAGATGTGGCACAAATTAGGTTAAATTCCCCCCAAAAAATAAATTTATATGATGAAGCGGTGTGTATCTCACTAGCAGGCACACGCCAGTGAATAAGCCCCTTTTTAGAATTTCTGCTAAACACACTGCTTTCTGATGGTGTACTGTAGATCTCACTGATATGTAATATTTATTTCTTTTGAAAGCTTTTTGGTACTGAACACAGCGATTTTCCAGCCCTGCACTATCTGTCCCTTCCTGCAGATGCCAGTCCGTAATACTGCTGAATTTAACCCTTGTTAAAAAATTTATAAAATGCTGCACTGCTGTTAAACACACACTTTAGTCCTGAAGAGGACTGTTTTGTCTTTCAAAAGCTTTTTTGGAGTTCAATCGTTGTAATTTCAGCAAACTGCTATATGTCCCTGCCTACTGTCGGCTCTCCCTGACGCTGAATGATCCGAGCGCTGGACGTCGGCTCCTATATAAACTAGTACCACGTGTTCCGGCCAGCCAACCAGTGTAAGGCTTATAGCTAACATGGCTATGGCATTACACTGGAGGGAATTACTTACCTAAATGCTGATTGGATGCTTCAGGAGGCGCCAAACGTGTGGGACAGAGACTCGAGCAATGCGACGAGCACACATAGTATTCGGCCAAATACCGGCACATGCCGAGCACAGCTATGCTCGAGCCGAACCAGTACTCGGCCGAGCATGCTCGCTCATCACTATTAAGGACATATAATTGCACCGCTGAACGGCAAATATATATATTTTTTTTCAATTAATTCAACTAATACACGCCACAAAAGGCTTTACAACAGATAACTGCACTCCTGAATGGCAAATGTATTTTTTCTTTTTTCACTAAAACACGTCACTAAAGGCTTTAGAACATATAACTGCACCGCTGAACGGCAAATTTATTTTTTATTTTTCCACTAATACATGCCACAAAAGGCTTAAGAACATATCAATGCACCGCTTAATGGCACATGTATATTTATTTTCCACTAATACGTGCCACAAAAGGCTTTAGAACATATAACTGCACCACTGAAAGGCAAATATATTTTACTTTTGCCACTAATACATGAAAAAAGTGCTGTAATTTTCCCAATAATACAAGCCAAAAAATACTTTAGAACATATAACTGCACCGCACAAGGGCAAATAAGACATATAAATATTTCCTTGTGATATACCCAGTTAATGTCTGTAACACCCCAATAACAAGAACGGTTTGCTGGAATTACAGAGCTGTATAATGGCAATTTGGATCCCCAGTCAGTGCAGCAAGGTGTAATAGGATTGTTCCTATCACCCAGGCTGTAACCTCCCCTACTGAACCCTGATTAACATAAATGTGGCGGATTGATTCCTCTCTTTCCTTTCCCTACACCTTGAATAATCTTTCCCTGCACTTGTAAATCTTTTTTTTTATTACAATTACGTTTTTTCTAGCACTGTCCCTAGCGCCTGCTGACGTCTCTCCCTGCACTAAGTACACTGGAAAATGGCAGAATCCAAGATGGCTGAGGCTATTTATAGGGCTGTGACATCACAGGGCTGGCTGCGGATTGGCAGCATACATGGCATTATGGGTGATCCCGCCTTCTCAGAGTTCCTTGTTCCATGTCCTCACACGTGCAGCAGCCATTACCACGAGAATCACAAGGAAATTCGACTTCGGTGTGAATCGAATCTTTCCTGAAATGCGGATCGAATTCCACTTTGTCAGCTTCGATTCGCTCATCTCTAGTCCTGAACATCAAATATTGTTAGACCAAAGTAACCAAACGCACCACATCATAAATATGTGCCTTTTTTTTTAAACACACAGAAACATAGAAACGTAAAGGTAGTAAATAAATCTATATTTGAACTTATGGCAAAACTTGCCAGGGTAACATAACATCCCGAGATGATAATACAATGAATGTGTTCACCTTTACTCTCTGACGGGCTGGCTGTCCTGTTAAATATTCCCTCTCAGTGCAGACATGAGCTTATTTTAAAGCAGAACGTGACAACTCCTTCGAGTAAACTGCATTTGTCACAAATGCTTCTCATTTTCTTTCACAAATAATTCCTGTCAGCACTGCAACTCAGAGCTCTGAATACAGCCATTTACAATTTGAATAGAATATAATGAAAAGCCATCTGGTAGGGTAGAAAGAAAATGTGAATTTACCACCTGTGACATAGCAAGAGGTTCTGTTTGGGAAGGCAGGTATTTTCCTCTCAACATGGGCTGATTTCCAGCCAGGTGAGATCAAATACCGGACCGGAGTTTAAGTGCCGATCCGGGTTTTGGCAGCATCTGGCTGTTCTTTAAATAGGCAGCTGGGCTCAGCAGCTGAGACTCGGTTTTGGGATCTGAAGCATGGTCCTGAGCTGGAAGGTTGAGAGCCGCATAAGGGCTGCATGCTGGGAAACAGGCCCCCTAAGGCCTGCTGTGGACTGCCGGGGATAAAACGACTAGCAAGGTGGCGTGTCTGTTCTATTGAATTTTCATTTTGTGAATTAACACCAGGACTGTATTGAGTAGTTTTTCTTTTGCCTTTTGTATGAATAAACACTGACATTTTGATTTATGAACTTGTCTTGCCTCTCTACTGCGTCCGCTTACCCTGCCTACCAGAGCAAATCCCCACACACCATAAAAAAACACAACATAACATCACTAGTAAAAGGAGGCAAGAAAAATCCTTCAGTTTTCCGCCTAAAATTCTGATACATTTGGGCAATTCATCAATGGCTTGACGCCAGAAAAACAGGTGCATGGAAGACACAAGCCTCATTTGTGCAAACATTTATAAATTTTAGCTGTTCTCCACCGCTCTCGCTACTTTTCTAAAAAGTGCCCATGGCTTAATGGAGGCAAGGCTTACCACAGCCCAAGGGCTCATGCACACAAACGTATTTTGTTTACATGTCCATTCCGTTTTTGTTTTTTTTGCAGATAGGATGTGGACATATTCATTTCAATGGGTACTGTCCACATCCATATGTCCGTTTTGTTGCCCCGCAAAAAATATTGAACATGTCTTATTCTTGTCCCTTTCAAGGACAATAATAGGCATTTTTACAATGGGTCTGCAAAAAATTTATGCAATACGGATGTCACACGGACGTCATCAATATTTTTTTAGGACCTGTGTTTTGCAGAGTGACGCACACAGCAGGAACGCAGGCCATAAGAGGCCTGCATCGCATCGCAGTGTCATGGAGGTAAGTATAAGTATTTATTGTTTTAATTATTTTCAGTACAGTATGGCAAGAAGGGGGGTGGGGCCCTATATACTGGCACATTATGGGGGGGAGCACTATAAAGACGGGGGAAGGAGCACTATGGGGGCATCTAATGGAGGCCCTATATACTGGCACATTATGGGGGAGCACTATGGAGAAGGGGGAAGGAGCACTATGGGGGCATATAATGGGGGCCCTATATACTGGCACATTATGGAGGGAGCACTATGGAGAAGGGGGGGAAAGAGCACTATGGGGGCATTATAGAGGGGCATTCAATACTGGCACCCATTTTGGTGCCACTATGAGAAAGGGGGGAGAGAAGTATTATGGGGACATCTATGTGGGACAGTCTATAGGGGGCATTTTATACTGCCACATTATTGCATTATGGGGACGGGGAGGAGCACTCTGGGGGCACTATATAGGAAGGGGAGGAGCACTATGGGGGCATCTTCTGGGGGCACTATATAGGACGGGGAGGAGCACTATGTGGGCATAGTATTGTAACTAGTGTAACTAGTATTTTCACGGGGTTTATCTGTTTCTACAGTATAGTTTTGGAGGGTACAGCGTCTCAGTACTGGGGGTGCATGATGGGATGTTGAGAAGGTGGGAGGAAAAGTGAGAAACTAGGATGTCTGTCTGTCAAACTCTGAAGAGATGAGAGATGGCTGAAAGAAATCATCATGGTGGTCTGGTCTGAATGGAGAAGATGAAGAAAGAGAACACCTACATCAAAGGAGACATCACTGGATGTAAGAGGTATGGGTGTGATATATGGGTGGGGCTATGTGTGGGTGTGGCTTGAAGATGGGCAGGACACAGGGGCCCCATAATCTCCTATTGCTCGGGGAAGTGCCACTCCCGAGAACAGGCTCTGGATCCGCCACTGTAAAGAATATTGTGTTATACTTTCAGGGTTATGCTGAGTGAATTGATTAATTCCCAGTGGCCCACATACCTCTGTCTTGTGTATGCGTCATATGGTTCCAGTGCATTAAGAGGCAGCATTTCCAATACCTTTTATCTATCTAGTACAAAAGTAAAAGCCATTATCTGCTCGGCATCACGTTGAGATAGTCTAATGCAAAGCATCACTACCTTATGTTAATTTAAAAGCAATGTGTTTCCAGATAAAGCACTTTACTTTTTAATAGGTTAGAAGCAGGTGGCATTGCATTAATTTAGACCCACCTGATTTCTTAATACCGCTAAATTCTCGGCGCCCTCTGACTGAGTTTACACGTTGATTTTTTCCTGCAGTTATTGAAGCCAAAATCAGGAACAAATCATAAATGGAGAACACGCATAAAAGAAAGACTGAAGGGGGGGGGGGGGGGGAGAGAGGGGGGTTTATCATCTCCCCATGGCAGTTTTCTGGTGTAAAAAAAAATCACAAACACTATTTTTATGACTTTTTTTATTGCCACTTGCTCCAAAAATGTTGCACAAGTGGAGTTTCTCTGCCGCTCTCTCCACTTTTCTGGAATGTTTATCTTCTTTTACGCCAGTTTTCAGGTGTTAAAGAAGGCTGAAATCTATGGCAACTAGGGTCAGGAGTAGACTTCTGTTTAGGCGCACAGAGTGCAGAAGCTGTGCATAATGTATGATAAGACGTGAGCCTTATGATAATTTAGGTGCATCCTCTGGCAGCACATGTGAATATCATAGACCAGCAGTCTCGCCACTTTTTTGAAAACTGCATAAAAACCTGAACGTGGAAACACGACCTAAGTAGACACTAGATAAGAGGCAAACACCAGTAATCCCATTGACTACCATCTACAGTGAGAAAGCAAGATGTTGATGGCTTTTCTGTCCTAGATAACAAAGGATGTGGATCCAGTACCTGTAATAACTGTGTAATATAAAAGATTACAGGTACTATAGATGATGCTTGGCTAGTTAAATAAGGACGTGAGTCAATTCGGTAAAAGAGTCCTTTCTGTCTGCTGAAACTATCCATCAGCTGTCCTTGAGGAGAAACTGTTGAGAACCTTTCCCTTGTAGCTCTGCAGGGGATTTAGTTTGTGTTTCAATTCCTTTCAGTTCTCCAGATCTCTGTTTCCTATCAATGAATGGAAATATTTTGTAAGCGTGAAATCCCCTATAGCAGGCATGCTCAACCTGCGGCCCTCCAGCTGTTGTAAAACTGCAACTCCCAGCATGCCCGAACAGCCTACAGCTATGAACCTACAGCAGGGCATTGTGGGAGTTGTAGTTTTACAACAGCTGGGGGGCCGCAGGTTGAGCATGCCTGCCCTATAGTATCCAGTGTGGTCAGTACTCTTTGAGCTCTTGATTTCAGGCTGATACACTAATACATTGGTAGCTATCAGGACAGGGGAGTGATTTACACTGCTATATAAGGCTTATAGAAGATTGTTCAGACTAGATACACTTTAGCAAAAGTACTAAATGGGGTTTTTGCATCCCAGGAAATAATGGCATGTTGCTAGGGTATGCCATAGTTTTCTGATTGATGGGGATCTGACCGCAGAGACCTCTAGTGATCTTGAAATGAAGGTGCTGGTTTAGACTTGTGGACCGATCCCTTTTTTCCTCTGCTACCAGCCATATGCTATGCAAGGAACTGCAACACAGCTCATTTCAAAAGAAATTTCTGGAATGATAAAATCCCTTTAATGGGCATCTGTCAGCAGATTTGTACCTATGTAACTGGTTGACCTGCTGAATGTACAATTGGCAGCTGAAGACATCTGTGTTGGTTCCATGTTCATATGTGTCTGCATTGCTGAGAAAAATGATGTTTTATTATATGCAATGGAGCCTCTAGGAGTAGGGATGAGTAAACTTCCGTTTTTGAAGTTCGATTTTAGGTTCAGTTATATGGTGAATTGCGTTATGGAAGTACAGTAGTAAACCAGGATGGCCATTCTGTATATAGTAGGCTTGTTTCTACTTCATATGGACAACATGTTTTGTGGAAAGAAATGTCAACCAACAAACTGAACAGCTGCTTGAGCGTCGCAAACGGCTGGACACAGATGCACACAGGCAGCTAAACTTGTTTCTGAAGCGTGACAGCGGGCTGTCCTGGTTTACCATCCTATGTGTATACTCTACTCCTCCTGTCGGTTGACTACCGTTCTCGGTGGACTGCATATATGTAGCTTCGGCTGCACTGACCTTTAGCTCACATTAGTGTTGTGCCTACCTGTCCACAACACACAGTTGAGCACAATACATCCCCTAGGAGACCTTTACACTAGATTTTTTACCCTATGAGTGCCTGTCTTTCTCTTTGCCATTTTTTCTGGAGTTTCTGTAGTAAATTGATTACTCCAGCGCTGCACCCATTCGATCCACTACAAATGGATGGAGCCGTGTAATCCCAGTGCCAACTTCTGGTGCCAAAGATCTTATAATTCATGTGGAACTGGAACAAACATGAGTGACATTATTAAATATATTTATGCTGGTTTTCTTATGGACCCACTATACTACTTATTCTGACGCATATGACATTTCATTTATCAATGATTTTTGTCGCAGTGGTTTATTCAGAGTGAGAGACTTGCAAACCATGTAACTCAATCAAAGTATATTAAAGACCACACAAGGCAAAGTGCCCCTCAACTCAGGGGGTTGCAAGGGGTGGAGTAAATATATTAGACCATGACTTTTAATTTTTCTATCAGAAGTGGCCACTGCAATGATATAAGTAGTTATGGTGATTTATGCCACCGTGCCTTCAGACTACCACTTCCCTACATGGGATTAAAGGGATTGCCCAATACTAGAAAAAGGGTCTGCTATTTTTTAAACATCTCTGCATCTATCCATTGGCTTTTTTTTATATTGCAATTGATCCCAATTCAAATGGAGCTGAACTGTAATACCAGGACCAGCCCATAGGTAGATGTGGGGCTGCCTGCTTTACACTGCTGTGCTAGGAAGAAGAGTTCTCAGTCAAGGAAACCTAGGGGAACATTCATTAAGATGAGTGTTTTAGAGGCCGGTCTACATAAAGCCCTAAACTAGCAGTGGATCTGCTGAAGGTATGAAGAGGCACAGGCTGTTGCACCGCTATCTTCGCCTGAAATACACCTAATGTAGGCGTATTTCAGCATAGTAAAGCCTCATGAACACGGACCGTGAGATACCGGCCTGGATTCCTGCTGAGTGCAGGATGCTATGACTCCATGCGCTTTGTGCCGCCACTGCTGTACTGTACAGCAGCAGCGGCACGAAGCTCACGGAGTCACAGCAACCAATGATGCTCCACTACTCAGCAGGAATCCAGGCCGGTATCTCACGGTCCGTGTTCCACGGAGGTGTGCATGAGGCTTAAATGACATCCCCCTAGTGCTTTACTAGGTAAGTATAGACTGTTTGTGGGCTGTGTTTGGTACTACAGCACAGTTCCACTGAAGTAAATAGAAGAAAGCAACCAAGTCCAAAGACAACCAAGATAACCCCTTCAAGTTCCAGACACAGTAATAATTTACTGGCTCAATATATCCTATTATGCTCTCTCCATTCTTGTAATGAAGAAAATGTTCCCAGCTATATGCGAGGGCTGAAGGTTCCTTTGTTCCCTTTTAGTACTGAACAATTTGGTGACATATTAGCTGATGCATTTCTGTGGAAATTATTGTGCTATAATGTAGAGTATAATTGCCATATATATTATGGGGGTCATTTATTAATCTGAAATACGCCTAAGGCTACTTTCACACTAGCGTTCGATCGGATCCGTTCTGAACGGATCCGATCATAATAATGCAGACGGAGGCTCCGTTCAGAACGGATCCGTCTGCATTATATTAGCTAAAAAAAGCTAAGTGTGAAAATAGCCTCGGACGGATCCGTCCAGACTTTCAATGTAAAGTCAATGGGGGACGGATCCGCTTGAAGATTGAGCCATATTGTGGCATCTTCAAACGGATCCGTCCCCATTGACTTACATTGTACGTCTGGACGGATCCGCACGCCTCCGCACGGCCAGGCGGACACCCGAATGCTGCAAGCAGCGTTCAGCTGTCCGCCTGTCCGTGCGGAGGCGAGCGGAGCGGAGGCTGAACGCCGCCAGACTGATGCAGTCTGAGCGGATCCGCTCCATTCAGACTGCATCAGGGCTGGACGGCTGCGTTCGGGTCCGCTCGTGAGCTCCTTCAAACGGAGCTCACGAGCGGACCAGCGAACGCTAGTGTGAAAGGAGCCTAAATTAGGCATATTTCAGGCGCAGATGACGGCACTATCTGTGACTTCTCCCCGATCATGCCAGGTCTAAAATTGTGGCCGTGGTGTGGGCGAGGAAGGGAACTGGTTGGCAGGCGTTTTATGCATAGAAAAAAGTCTAAATGTATGACAGTATAACTGCACTGCTGAATGGCAAATATATATTTTTCTTTTTCCACTAATACACACCACAAAAGGCTTTAGGACATATAACTGCACTACTGAACAGCAAATATATGTTTTCTTTTTCCAATAATACATGCCACAAAAGGCTTCACGACAGATAATGGCACTGCTGAACGGCCAATATATTTTTTCCTGCTGCACTAATACATGCCACAAAAGGCTTTAGAACATATAACTGCACCACTGAATGGAAAATATATTTTTTCCTTCTCCACTAATACACGCCACAAAAGGCTTTAGAACATATAACTGCACCGCTTAACCCCTTAAGGACCGAGGACGTACCGGTACGCCCTATTTCCCGAGTCCTTAAGGACCGAGGACGTACCGGTACGTCCTGACTTAAAATCTGAATTCCGGCGCCGCGGGGGTTAATCGAAACGGGATTTCGGCTGAAATCATTCAGCCGGCATCCCGTAACAACGCAGGGGGGGGTCATTGGACCCCCCCGTATCGGCGATCGCAGAAAACCGCAGGTCAATTCAGACCTGCGGTTTTCTGCGTTTCCGGTCCATTCGGGTGTCCTGTGACCCGATGAACCGGAAAAAGACTGCGATCGGTGGCGTAATTTTACACCACCAATCGCAGTCCGAGGATTTGCAGAGGCGGAGCTGGCCCTGGTGCTGAACGCCGCTGTCCAGGGTGCTGATTGGTGCAGGGGAGAGAGGCGCGAGATTCAAACTTCCTGCGCTCCTCTCTCCCCTCCTCTTCCTGTCCAGCACCCTGACCGTGCAGCATCGTCCAGCACCAGCTCCTGTGTCCCCCTAAATCGGCATCCATCACCCTCCTGCACCCATCGCCACCCAGGTAGGTTAGGGTCAGTGAGGGAGAGGCACCTTTAGGCAGGGATAGAAGGGAAAAGTTAGAAAAAAAAAAAAAAAAAAAGCACATTTATTCCAAACTTTTTTTTTTCAACTTTCAGACCCCAGACCCCCCCTGCCACTTGCCCCCCCCCGCATCCCCCCCACCACCAGCCCCCCCCCCCCCCCCACCAACCCCCTCTCCCCCCACCACCAGACCCTTCCCCCACCACCACTTTTTTTTTTTTTCTGCGTGCGCTGACTGGCCGGCACTTTTTAGCGTCCGTCCACTGTTAGCGCATCGCCCGCCCCACCACCCCACCGACCGCTGATCAGCGTTGAACCGCAGATCAGCAAGTTTGAACTTTTTTTTTTTTTTTTTTTCCTAACACTTTTTTTTGCCTGGACTTTTTAGTACGTGAACACCCGTGCCCCCACACACACGCACATAGAATAAAGGTTTACACGCACGCACATACACACGCACACACACACACCCATGGCCCGCCGGGTGTTCTCGGCCGAGGAGGCATATGCCCAGATTGCCTCCGACTCTGAGAGCCCCAGTGAGGATGAGGATGACCCCACGTTCCTTTTGTCATCCGCATCCTCCTCATCATCATCGGATGACGATGAGCCACCAAGGCAGCGGAGACGCCGCCAGGCGGAGCCAGGGGCCACACATGCTAGGGATCCTGTGGCCCACCCTAGTACGAGCCGCCCTGGGGTTCGTACTGGTTTCCCGGCCCACCAAATAAGTTCACCGGAGCCCCCTGCCGATGAACTTAGCTGGTGTCCCCCAGTGGACTTTGAGCCTGAGATTCCGGATTTCGCTGGCAATCCTGGAATCCAGATTCCCACAGTGGGGTTTACTGAAATAGACTTTTTTAGTTTTTTTTTCAGTAACCCACTGGTGAATTTGATGGTGGAGCAGACGAATCTGTACGCCCAACAGTTCGTCGCTCAAAACCCAGGCTCAGTTTTGGCTAGACCCGGTGGCTGGACGCCGGTCAGTGCAGCCGAAATGAGGACATTTTGGGGCCTCGTGCTGCATATGGGTCTAGTCCAAAAACCCAGTGTCAGGCAATACTGGAGTGGGGACGTCCTGTACCAGACCCCACTGTACAGTATGGTCATGATACGTCACCGGTTTGAGGCCATCCGGAAATGTCTGCATTATTCCGATAATGCAGCATGTCCACCCCGAGGTGATCCTGCCTATGACCGGCTGTACAAGATACGGCCGGTCATCGATCACTTTGGGGCCACATTTCAGCAGGCCTACGTACCTGGAAGGGAGGTCGCGGTTGATGAGTCTCTCGTTGCGTTCAAGGGGAGACTCAGTTTCCGCCAATACATTCCCACAAAGCGGGCGAGGTATGGCGTGAAGCTATACAAAATTTGTGAGAGTACCTCAGGGTACACTTACAAATTTCGTGTGTACGAGGGGCGAGATTCCCGGATTCAACCACCAGAATGTCCCCCCACTCTGGGTGTTACCGGGAAACTCGTGTGGGACCTTATGTACCCACTGCTGGATAAGGGTTACCACTTGTACGTGGACAACTTTTATACCAGCATTCCCTTGTTCAGGTCCCTTGCCGCCAGATCCACGTTCGCTTGTGGGACCGTGCGGAAAAATCAACGCGGCCTCCCTGCCTACCCCCTCCAGGTACCTATCCCCAGGGGTGAGACCCGTGCACTTACCAGTGGAAACCTGTTGCTGGTCAGGTATAAGGACAAGAGGGATGTCCTTATGCTGTCCACAATCCACGGTAACAGCACCACCCCAGTCCCTGTGCGAGGTACCGCGGCAACGGTCCTCAAGCCCGATTGTATCGTCGACTACAATCGGTATATGGGAGGAGTTGATCTCTCTGATCAAGTCCTCACGCCATATAACGCCATGCGCAAAACCCGGGCATGGTACAAAAAAGTTGCGGTCTACATGGTGCAGGTTGCCATGTACAACTCTTTTGTACTATCCCGAAGCGCTGGCAGCACAGGGACATTCCTCCAATTCTATGAGGCAGTCCTCAAAGACCTGATCTTTTCGGACCGGGAAAGAGCAGGCCGGAGTACCTCGGGAACTGGAGGCGCCCGGATCGTCCCTGGCCAACACTTTCCAGGTGTGGTCCCCCATACTGGAAAGAAGGGACGAACCCAAAAAAAGTGCAGAGTGTGTCACAAGAGGGGGATACGGAAGGACACCACAACTCAATGTGACACGTGCCCCGATCATCCGGGCCTCTGCATTATCGATTGCTTCAGGGAGTATCACACTTCCATGGAGTACTAAATTTTTATAATCCCCAACAGTTCACTAGAGAACATAAAACACTATGGCTCTCAGACTTTGGAGACACGAAAACAATTTTTCTTTCCCCAAAAAATATTAGTTTTAGTGCAGGCATCCTCAAACTGCGGCCCTCCAGATGTTGTAAAACTATAACTCCCAGCATGCCCAGACAACCTACAGCCATCATCAGGGCATGGTGGGAATTGTAGTTTTACAACATCTGGAGGGCCGCAGTTTTAGGATGCCTGCTTAGTGTCTCCAAAGTCTGAGAGCCATACATATTGGGCATCGTCGCGTGCGTAAAAGTCGTCGCTATAAAAATAACTTTTTACCAAACGCCTCGGATGAACGGTGTTAAAAATATAAAATAAAAACGGTGCCAAAACACCTATTTTTGGGCAAAATTTAAATTTAAATCCATTTTGCCGGTAATAAAGCAAGGGTTAACAGCCAAACAAAACTAAACATTTATTGCCCCAATTATGTAGTTTGCAGAAACACCCCATATGTGGTCGTAAATGGCTATATAGCCGCACGGCAGGGCATAGAACGAAGGGAACTCCATACGGTTTCTGGAAGGCAGATTTTGATGGACAGTTTTTTTTTTTTACACCATGTCCCATTAGAAGCCCCCCCTGATGTAGCCTAGACTAGAAACTCCAAAAAAGTGACCCCATCTAAGAAACTACACCCCTCAAGGTATTCAAAAATTACTTTACAAACTATGTTAACCCTTTAGGTGTTCCACAAAACTAAATAGCGAATGTAGAAACAATTTTAGAATTAAATTTTTTTGTTACATTGCCTCAAAAAAGAGTAATATAGAGCAACCAAAAATCTAATTTACCCCAAAAATTGTCCCAAAACAACAACCACCTTATCCCGTAGTTTCCTAGATGGGGTCACTTTTATGGAGTTTCTACTCTAGGGGTGCATCAGGGGGCTTGAAAGGGTACATGGTGTAAATAAACCAGTCCAGCAAAATCTGCCTTCCAAAAACCGTATGGCGTTCCCCTTCTTCTATGTCCTGCCGTTTAGCCAAACAGTAGTTTACGACCACATTTGGGGTGTTTTTGCAAACTACAGAATCAGGGCAACCCATTTTGAGTTTTGTTTGGCAGTTAACCCTTGTTTTACTCCTGGAAAAAACTGATTATATTGGAAAATTTTCCAAAAAATAGAAATTTCTAAATTGTTTCTCCATCTGCCATTAACTCTTGTGGAACACCTAAAGGGTTAACAAAGTTTGTAAACCCAGTTTTGAATACCTTGAGGGGTGTACTTTCTTAGATGGAGTCACTTTTTTGAAATTTCTATTCTAGGGGTGCAACAGGGGGCTTCAAATGGGACATGGTATAAACAAAACCAGTCCTGCAAAATCTGCCTTCCAAAACCCATATGGTGTTCCCCTCCTTCTATGTGCTACCGTTCGGCCAAACAGTAGTTTACGACCACATATGGGGTGTTTTTGCAAACTACAGAATCAGGGCAACCCATTTTGAGTGTTGTTTGGCAGTTAACCCTTGTTTTACTCCTGGAAAAAATTTATTATATTGGAAAATTTTCCAAAAAATAGAAATTTCAAAATTGTTTCTCCATCTGCCATTAACTCTTGTGGAACACCTAAAGGGTTAACAAAGTTTGTAAACCCAGTTTTGAATACCTTGAGGGGTGTACTTTCTTAGATGGAGTCACTTTTTTGAAATTTCTATTCTAGGGGTGCAACAGGGGGCTTCAAATGGGACATGGTATAAACAAAACCAGTCCTGCAAAATCTGCCTTCCAAAACCCATATGGTGTTCCCCTCCTTCTATGTGCTACCGTTCGGCCAAACAGTAGTTTACGACCACATATGGGGTGTTTTTGCAAACTACAGAATCAGGGCAACCCATTTTGAGTGTTGTTTGGCAGTTAACCCTTGTTTTACTCCTGGAAAAAATTGATTATATTGGAAAATTTTCCAAAAAATAGAAATTTCAAAATTGTTTCTCCATCTGCCATTAACTCTTGTGGAACACCTAAAGGGTTAACAAAGTTTGTAAACCCAGTTTTGAATACCTTGAGGGGTGTACTTTCTTAGATGGAGTCACTTTTTTGAAATTTCTATTCTAGGGGTGCAACAGGGGGCTTCAAATGGGACATGGTATAAACAAAACCAGTCCAGCAAAATCTGCCTTCCAAAACCCATATGGTGTTCCCCTCCTTCTATGTGCTCCCGTTCGGCCAAATAGTAGTTTACGACCACATATGGGGTGTTTCTGTAAACTACAGAATCAGGGCAACCCATTTTGAGTGTTGTTTGGCAGTTAACCCTTGTTTTACTCCTGGAAAAAATTGATTATATTGGAAAATTTTCCAAAAAATAGAAATTTCAAAATTGTTTCTCCATCTGCCATTAACTCTTGTGGAACACCTAAAGGGTTAACAAAGTTTGTAAACCCAGTTTTGAATACCTTGAGGGGTGTACTTTCTTAGATGGAGTCACTTTTTTGAAATTTCTATTCTAGGGGTGCAACAGGGGGCTTCAAATGGGACATGGTATAAACAAAACCAGTCCTGCAAAATCTGCCTTCCAAAACCCATATGGTGTTCCCCTCCTTCTATGTGCTACCGTTCGGCCAAACAGTAGTTTACAACCACATATGGGGTGTTTCTGCAAACTACAGAATCAGGGCAACCCATTTTGAGTGTTGTTTGGCAGTTAACCCTTGTTTTACTCCTGGAAAAAATTGATTATATTGGAAAATTTTCCAAAAAATAGAAATTTCAAAATTGTTTCTCCATCTGCCATCAACTCTTGTGGAAGACCTAAAGGGTTAATGAAGTTTGAAAAAACAGTTTTGAATACCTTGAGGGGTGTAGTTTCTAGAATGGGGTCATTTTTGGGAGGTTTCTATTATCTAAGCCTCACAATATGACTGCAAACCTGAACTGGTCCATAAAAAGTGGGATTTTGAAGATTTCTCAAAAATTTCAAAATTTGCTTCTAAACTTCTAAGCCTTGTAACATCCCCAAAAAATAAAATATCATTCCCAAAATGCTACAAACATGAAGTAGACATATGGGGAATGTAAAGTCATCACAATTTTTGGGGGTATTACTATGTATTACAGAAGTAGAGAAACTGAAACTTTGAAATTTGCTAATTTTTCAAAATTTTTGGTAAAAAATGTATTTTTTTATGCAAAAAAATTAACTTTTTTGACCCAATTTTAGCAGTGTCATGAAGTACAATATGTGACGAAAAAACAATCTCAGAACGGCCTGGGTAAGTCGAAGCGTTTTAAAGTTATGAGCACTTAAAGTGACACTGGTCAGATTTGCAAAAAATGGCCTGGTCCTTAAGGTGAAAATGAGCCTGGTCCTTAAGGGGCTAAAGGCAATATATATATATATTTTTTTTTTTTTTTTTTTTAAATAATACACGCCACAAAAGGCTTTAGAACATATAGCTGTATTGCTGAATGGCAAATATATTTTTTCTTTTTCCACTAATACACACCACAAAAGGCTTTAGGACATATAACTGCACCGCTGAACGGCAAATATGTATTTTCTTTTTCCACTAGCACACGCCACAAAAGGCTTCACAACAGATAACTGCACCGCTGAACGCCAAATATATTTTTCTTTTTCCACTAATACACGTCACAAAAGGCTTTTAAACATATAACTCCACTGTTGAACGGCAAATATATTTTTAATTTTTCACTAATACACGCCACAAAAGGCTTTTGAACCTATAACTGCACTGCTGAACGGCAAATATATATTTTTTTGCCACTTTTACATGCCACAAAAGACTTTAGAACATATAACTGCACCACTGAACTACAAATATATTTTTATTTTGCCACTATTACACGACAAAAAAGGCTTTAGAACATATAACGGCACAGCTGAATGGCAAATATATATATTTTTTGCAACTAATACACGCTACAAAAGGCTTTAGAACATATAACTGCACCGCTGAACGGCAAATATATTTTTATTTTGCCACTAATACACGCCACAAAAGGCTTTAGAACATATAACTACACCGCTAAGCGGCAAATATATTTTTCTTTTGCCATTAATACATGAAAAAAGTGCTCTCATTTTAGCACTTCACCACACAACGACTAATAAGTAGGGATGAGCGAACTCGAACTGTATAGTTCGGGTTCGTACCGAATTTTGGGGTGTCCGTGACACGGACCCGAACCCGGACATTTTCGTAAAAGTCCGGGTTCGGGTTCGGTGTTCGTCGCTTTCTTCGCGCTTTTGTGACGCTTTCTTGGCGCTTTTTGAAAGGCTGCAAAGCAGCCAATCAACAAGCGTCATACTACTTGCCCCAAGAGGCCATCACAGCCATGCCTACTATTGGCATGGCTGTGATTGGCCAGAGCACCATGTGACCCAGCCTCTATTTAAGCTGGAGTCACATAGCGCCGCCCGTCACTCTGCTCTGATTAGCGTAGGGAGAGGTTGCGGCTGCGACAGTAGGGCGAGATTAGGCAGATTAACTCCTCCAAAGGACTTGATTAACTGATCGATCTGCAGCTGTGGATCATTGAGCTGCTGATCCTCAATTGCTCACTGTTTTTAGGCTGCACAGACCGTTTGTCAGTCTCATTTTTCTGGGGTGATCGGCGGCCATTTTGTGTCTTGTGGTGCGCCAGCACAAGCTGCGACCAAGTGCATTTAACCCTCAATGGTGTGGTTGTTTTTTGGCTAAAGCCTACATCAGGGTGAAGCTGTGACACCAAGTGCATTTAACCAGCAATAGTCTGTTCATTTTTTGGCCATATACAAAATCAGGGGCAAGCTGCGCCTGTCACCAAGTGCATTTAACCCTCAATGGTGTGGTTGTTTTTTGGCTAAAGCCTACATCAGGGTGAAGCTGTCACACCAAGTGCATTTAACCAGCAATAGTCTGTTCATTTTTTGGCCATATACAAAATCAGGGGCAAGCTGCGCCTGTCACCAAGTGCATTTAACCCTCAATGGTGTGGTTGTTTTTTGGCTAAAGCCTACATCAGGGTGAAGCTGTCACACCAAGTGCATTTAACCAGCAATAGTCTGTTCATTTTTTGGCCATATACAAAATCAGGGGCAAGCTGCGCCTGTCACCAAGTGCATTTAACCCTCAATGGTGTGGTTGTTTTTTGGCTAAAGCCTACATCAGGGTGAAGCTGTCACACCAAGTGCATTTAACCAGCAATAGTCTGTTCATTTTTTGGCCATATCCCAGTCTAATTCTGTCACTAAATCCATACCGGTCACCCAGCGCCTAAATACTAGGCCTGAAATTTATATCCAGCTAAATCTGTCCCTAGTGCTGTAGCTGGGCGAGTTATTTAGTGTCCGTTCAAGCACATTTCTTGTTCTGGGTTGAAATACAATTCCCAATTTAGCAATTTCATAATTTAGTGGTTCCTGCTATATCAGAGCTCTTTGAAATCTATCCCAAAAAGGGTATATAATATTGAAGGTGCACATAGGGTCATTCAGAGTAACTTCACACACACCCGCTACTGTGTATTTCCAAGTCTAATTCTGTCACTAAATCCATACCGGTGACCCAGCGCCTAAATACTAGGCCTCAAATTTAATTCCCTCTAAATCTCTCGTTACCCACCGCTGTACTGTTGTTGCTGGGCAAGATATTTAGTGTCCGTCAAAGCACATTTTTTGTTCTGGGTTGAAGTACAATTCCCAATTTAGCAATTTCATAATTTAGTGGTTTCTGCTATATCAGAGCTATTTGAAATCTATCCCAAAAAGGGTATATAATATTGAAGGTGCACATAGGGTCATTCAGAATAACTTCACACACACCCGCTACTGTGTATTTCCAAGTCTAATTCTGTCACTAAACCCATACCTGTCACCCAGCGCCTAAATACTAGGCCTCAAATTTAAATCCCTCTAAATCTCTCGTTACCGTTGTCCTGTTGTAGCTGGGAAAGTTATTTAGTGCCCGTCAAAGCACATTTTTTGTTCTGGGTTGAAGTACAATTCCCAATTTAGCAATTTCATAATTTAGTGGTTCCTGCTATATCAGAGCTATTTGAAATCTATCCCAAAAAGGGTATATAATATTGAAGGTGCACATAGGGTCATTCAGAATAACTTCACACACACCCGCTACTGTGTATTTCCAAGTCTAATTCTGTCACTAAATCCATACCGGTGACCCAGCGCCTAAATACTAGGCCTCAAATTTAATTCCCTCTAAATCTCTCGTTACCCACCGGTGTACTGTTGTTGCTGGGCAAGATATTTAGTGTCCGTCAAAGCACATTTTTTGTTCTGGGTTGAAGTACAATTCCCAATTTAGCAATTTCATAATTTAGTGGTTTCTGCTATATCAGAGCTATTTGAAATCTATCCCAAAAAGGGTATATAATATTGAAGGTGCACATAGGGTCATTCAGAATAACTTCACACACACCCGCTACTGTGTATTTCCAAGTCTAATTCTGTCACTAAACCCATACCTGTCACCCAGCGCCTAAATACTAGGCCTCAAATTTAAATCCCTCTAAATCTCTCGTTACCGTTGTCCTGTTGTAGCTGGGAAAGTTATTTAGTGCCCGTCAAAGCACATTTTTTGTTCTGGGTTGAAGTACAATTCCCAATTTAGCAATTTCATAATTTAGTGGTTCCTGCTATATCAGAGCTATTTGAAATCTATCCCAAAAAGGGTATATAATATTGAAGGTGCACATAGGGTCATTCAGAATAACTTCACACACACCCGCTACTGTGTATTTCCAAGTCTAATTCTGTCACTAAATCCATACCGGTGACCCAGCGCCTAAATACTAGGCCTCAAATTTAATTCCCTCTAAATCTCTCGTTACCCACCGCTGTACTGTTGTTGCTGGGCAAGATATTTAGTGTCCGTCAAAGCACATTTTTTGTTCTGGGTTGAAGTACAATTCCCAATTTAGCAATTTCATAATTTAGTGGTTTCTGCTATATCAGAGCTATTTGAAATCTATCCCAAAAAGGGTATATAATATTGAAGGTGCACATAGGGTCATTCAGAATAACTTCACACACACCCGCTACTGTGTATTTCCAAGTCTAATTCTGTCACTAAACCCATACCTGTCACCCAGCGCCTAAATACTAGGCCTCAAATTTAAATCCCTCTAAATCTCTCGTTACCGTTGTCCTGTTGTAGCTGGGAAAGTTATTTAGTGCCCGTCAAAGCACATTTTTTGTTCTGGGTTGAAGTACAATTCCCAATTTAGCAATTTCATAATTTAGTGGTTCCTGCTATATCAGAGCTATTTGAAATCTATCCCAAAAAGGGTATATAATATTGAAGGTGCACATAGGGTCATTCAGAATAACTTCACACACACCCGCTACTGTGTATTTCCAAGTCTAATTCTGTCACTAAATCCATACCGGTGACCCAGCGCCTAAATACTAGGCCTCAAATTTAATTCCCTCTAAATCTCTCGTTACCCACCGTTGTACTGTTGTTGCTGGGCAAGATATTTAGTGTCCGTCAAAGCACATTTTTTGTTCTGGGTTGAAGTACAATTCCCAATTTAGCAATTTCATAATTTAGTGGTTTCTGCTATATCAGAGCTATTTGAAATCTATCCCTAAAAGGGTATATAATATTCAAGGTGCACATTGGGTCATTCAGAATAACTTCACACACACACGCTTCTGTGCATTTCCAAGTCTAATTCTGTCACTAAATCCATACCGGTCACCCAGCGCCTAAATACTAGGCCTCAAATTTATATCCCGCTGAATTTGAATACAATACATTGGGCCAAATAATATATTTGTTGTTGTGGTGAACCATAACAATGAGAAAAACATCTAGTAAGGGACGCGGACGTGGACATGGTCGTGGTGGTGTTAGTGGACCCTCTGGTGCTGGGAGAGGACGTGGCCGTTCTGCCACATCCACACGTCCTAGTGTACCAACTACTTCAGGTCCCAGTAGCCGCCAGAATTTACAGCGATATATGGTGGGGCCCAATGCCGTTCTAAGGATGGTAAGGCCTGAGCAGGTACAGGCATTAGTCAATTGGGTGGCCGACAGTGGATCCAGCACGTTCACATTATCTCCCACCCAGTCTTCTGCAGAAAGCGCACAGATGGCGCCTGAAAACCAACCCCATCAGTCTGTCACATCACCCCCATGCATACCAGGGAAACTGTCTCAGCCTCAAGTTATGCAGCAGTCTCTTATGCTGTTTGAAGACTCCGCTGGCAGGGTTTCCCAAGGGCATCCACCTAGCCCTTCCCCAGCGGTGAAAGACATAGAATGCACTGACGCACAACCACTTATGTTTCCTGATGATGAGGACATGGGAATACCACCTCAGCATGTCTCTGATGATGACGAAACACAGGTGCCAACTGCTGCGTCTTTCTGCAGTGTGCAGACTGAACAGGAGGTCAGGGATCAAGACTGGGTGGAAGACGATGCAGGGGACGATGAGGTCCTAGACCCCACATGGAATGAAGGTCGTGCCACTGACTTTCACAGTTCGGAGGAAGAGGCAGTGGTGAGACCGAGCCAACAGCGTAGCAAAAGAGGGAGCAGTGGGCAAAAGCAGAACACCCGCCGCCAAGAGACTCCGCCTGCTACTGACCGCCGCCATCTGGGACCGAGCACCCCAAAGGCAGCTTCAAGGAGTTCCCTGGCATGGCACTTCTTCAAACAATGTGCTGACGACAAGACCCGAGTGGTTTGCACGCTGTGCCATCAGAGCCTGAAGCGAGGCATTAACGTTCTGAACCTGAGCACAACCTGCATGACCAGGCACCTGCATGCAAAGCATGAACTGCAGTGGAGTAAACACCTTAAAACCAAGGAAGTCACTCAGGCTCCCCCTGCTACCTCTTCTGCTGCTGCCGCCTCGGCCTATTCTGCTGCTGCCGCCTCGGCCTCTTCCTCCGCCTCTGGAGGAACGTTGGCACCTGCCGCCCAGCAAACAGGGGATGTACCACCAACACCACCACCACCACCTCCGTCACCAAGCGTCTCAACCATGTCACACGCCAGCGTTCAGCTCTCCATCTCACAAACATTTGATAGAAAGCGTAAATTCCCACCTAGCCACCCTCGATCCCTGGCCCTGAATGCCAGCATTTCTAAACTACTGGCCTATGAAATGCTGTCATTTAGGCTGGTGGACACAGACAGCTTCAAACAGCTCATGTCGCTTGCTGTCCCACAGTATGTTGTTCCCAGCCGGCACTACTTCTCCAAGAGAGCCGTGCCTTCCCTGCACAACCAAGTATCCGATAAAATCAAGTGTGCACTGCGCAACGCCATCTGTAGCAAGGTCCACCTAACCACAGATACGTGGACCAGTAAGCACGGCCAGGGACGCTATATCTCCCTAACTGCACACTGGGTAAATGTAGTGGCAGCTGGGCCCCAGGCGGAGAGCTGTTTGGCGCACGTCCTTCCGCCGCCAAGGATCGCAGGGCAACATTCTTTGCCTCCTGTTGCCACCTCCTCCTTCTCGGCTTCCTCCTCCTCTTCTTCCACCTGCTCATCCAGTCAGCCACACACCTTCACCACCAACTTCAGCACAGCCCGGGGTAAACGTCAGCAGGCCATTCTGAAACTCATATGTTTGGGGGACAGGCCCCACACCGCACAGGAGTTGTGGCGGGGTATAGAACAACAGACCGACGAGTGGTTGCTGCCGGTGAGCCTCAAGCCCGGCCTGGTGGTGTGTGATAATGGGCGAAATCTCGTTGCAGCTCTGGGACTAGCCAATTTGACGCACATCCCTTGCTTGGCGCATGTGCTGAATTTGGTGGTGCAGAAGTTCATTCACAACTACCCCGACATGTCAGAGCTGCTGCATAAAGTGCGGGCCGTCTGTTCGCGCTTCCGGCGTTCACATCCTGCTGCTGCTCGCCTGTCTGCGCTACAGCGTAACTTCGGCCTTCCCGCTCACCGCCTCATATGCGACGTGCCCACCAGGTGGAACTCCACCTTGCACATGCTGGACAGACTGTGCGAGCAGCAGCAGGCCATAGTGGAGTTTCAGCTGCAGCACGCACGGGTCAGTCGCACTACAGAACAGCACCACTTCACCACCAATGACTGGGCCTCCATGCGAGACCTGTGTGCCCTGTTGCGCTGTTTCGAGTACTCCACCAACATGGCCAGTGGCGATGACACCGTTATCAGCGTTACAATACCACTTCTATGTCTCCTTGAGAAAACACTTAGGGCGATGATGGAACAGGAGGTGGCCCAGGAGGAGGAGGAGGAGGATGAGGAAGAGGGGTCATTTTTAGCACTTTCAGGCCAGTCTCTTCGAAGTGACTCAGAGGGAGGTTTTTTGCAACAGCAGAGGCCAGGTACAAATGTGGCCAGCCAGGGCCCACTACTGGAGGACGAGGAGGACGAGGATGAGGAGGAGGTGGAGGAGGATGAGGATGAAGCATGGTCACAGCGGGGTGGCACCCAACGCAGCTCGGGTCCATCACTGGTGCGTGGCTGGGGGGAAAGGCAGGACGATGACGATACGCCTCCCACAGAGGACAGCTTGTCCTTACCCCTGGGCAGCCTGGCACACATGAGCGACTACATGCTGCAGTGCCTGCGCAACGACAGCAGAGTTGCCCACATTTTAACCTGTGCGGACTACTGGGTTGCCACCCTGCTGGATCCACGCTACAAAGACAATGTGCCCACCTTACTTCCTGCACTGGAGCGTGATAGGAAGATGCGCGAGTACAAGCGCACGTTGGTAGACGCGCTACTGAGAGCATTCCCAAATGTCACAGGGGAACAAGTGGAAGCCCAAGGCCAAGGCAGAGGAGGAGCAAGAGGTCGCCAAGGCAGCTGTGTCACGGCCAGCTCCTCTGAGGGCAGGGTTAGCATGGCAGAGATGTGGAAAACTTTTGTCAACACGCCACAGCTAACTGCACCACCACCTGATACGCAACGTGTTAGCAGGAGGCAACATTTTACTAACATGGTGGAACAGTACGTGTGCACACCCCTCCACGTACTGACTGATGGTTCGGCCCCATTCAACTTCTGGGTCTCTAAATTGTCCACGTGGCCAGAGCTAGCCTTTTATGCCTTGGAGGTGCTGGCCTGCCCGGCAGCCAGCGTTTTGTCTGAACGTGTATTCAGCACGGCAGGGGGCGTCATTACAGACAAACGCAGCCGCCTGTCTACAGCCAATGTGGACAAGCTGACGTTCATAAAAATGAACCAGGCATGGATCCCACAGGACCTGTCCGTCCCTTGTCCAGATTAGACATTAACTACCTCCCCATAACCATATATTATTGGACTCCAGGGCACTTCCTCATTCAATCCTATTTTTATTTTCATTTTACCATTATATTGCGATGCTACCCAAAGTTGAATGAACCTCTCCTCTGCCTGTGTGCTAGGCCTAAATATATGCCAATGGACTGTTGCAGTGGTGGCTGACATGAAGCCTGATTCTCTGCTATGACATGCAGACTAATTCTCTGCTGACATGAAGCCAGATTGTCTGTTACGGGACCTCTCTCCTCTGCCTGGGTGCTGGGCCTAAATTTATGACAATGGACTGTTGCAGTGGTGGCTGACGTGAAGCCTGATTCTCTGCTATGACATGCAGACTGATTCTCTGCTGTCATGAAGCCAGATTGTCTGTTACGGGACCTTTCTCCTCTAGCTGGGTTCTGGGCCTAAATTTATGAAAATTGACTCTTACAGTGGTGGGTGACGTGAAGCCTGATTCTCTGCTATGATATGAAGACTGATTCTCTGCTGACATGAAGCCAGATTGTCTGTTACGGGACCTTTCTCCTCTGCCTGGGTTCTGGGCCTAAATTTATGAAAATTGACTCTTACAGTGGTGGGTGACGTGAAGCCTGATTCTCTGCTATGATATGAAGACTGATTCTCTGCTGACATGAAGCCAGATTGTCTGTTACGGGACCTTTCTCCTCTGCCTGGGTTCTGGGCCTAAATTTATGAAAATTGACTCTTACAGTGGTGGGTGACGTGAAGCCTGATTCTCTGCTATGATATGAAGACTGATTCTCTGCTGACATGAAGCCAGATTGTCTGTTACGGGACCTTTCTCCTCTGCCTGGGTTCTGGGCCTAAATTTATGAAAATTGACTCTTACAGTGGTGGGTGACGTGAAGCCTGATTCTCTGCTATGATATGAAGACTGATTCTCTGCTGACATGAAGCCAGATTGTCTGTTACGGGACCTTTCTCCTCTGCCTGGGTTCTGGGCCTAAATTTATGAAAATTGACTCTTACAGTGGTGGGTGACGTGAAGCCTGATTCTCTGCTATGATATGAAGACTGATTCTCTGCTGACATGAAGCCAGATTGTCTGTTACGGGACCTTTCTCCTCTGCCTGGGTTCTGGGCCTAAATTTATGAAAATTGACTCTTACAGTGGTGGGTGACGTGAAGCCTGATTCTCTGCTATGATATGAAGACTGATTCTCTGCTGACATGAAGCCAGATTGTCTGTTACGGGACCTCTCTCCTCTGCCTGGGTGCTGGGCCTAAATATATGCCAATGGACTGTTGCAGTGGTGGCTGACGTGAAGCCTCATTCTCTGCTATGACATGCAGACTAATTCTCTGCTGACATGAAGACAGATTCTCTGTTACGGGACCTCTCTCCTCTGCCTGGGTGCCGGGGCCTAAATATCTGAGAATGGACTGTTCCAGTGGTGGCTGACGTGAAGCCTCATTCTCTGCTATGACATGCAGACTAATTCTCTGCTGACATGAAGACAGATTCTCTGTTACGGGACCTCCCTCCTCTGCCTGGGTGCTGGGCCTAAATATATGCCAATGGACTGTTGCAGTGGTGGCTGACGTGAAGCCTCATTCTCTGCTATGACATGCAGACTAATTCTCTGCTGACATGAAGACAGATTCTCTGTTACGGGACCTCCCTCCTCTGCCTGGGTGCTGGGCCTAAATATATGCCAATGGACTGTTGCAGTGGTGGCTGACGTGAAGCCTCATTCTCTGCTATGACATGCAGACTGATTCTCTGCTGACATGAAGCCAGATTCTCTGTTACGGGACCTCTCTCCTCTGCCTGTGTGTGTGCTGGGCCTAAATATATGCCAATGGACTGTTGCAGTGGTGGCTGACGTGAAGCCTCATTCTCTGCTATGACATGCAGACTGATTCTCTGCTGACATGAAGCCAGATTCTCTGTTACGGGACCTCTCTCCTCTGCCTGTGTGTGTGCTGGGCCTAAATATATGCCAATGGACTGTTGCAGTGGTGGCTGACGTGAAGCCTCATTCTCTGCTATGACATGCAGACTAATTCTCTGCTGACATGAAGACAGATTCTCTGTTACGGGACCTCCCTCCTCTGCCTGGGTGCTGGGCCTAAATATATGCCAATGGACTGTTGCAGTGGTGGCTGACGTGAAGCCTCATTCTCTGCTATGACATGCAGACTAATTCTCTGCTGACATGAAGACAGATTCTCTGTTACGGGACCTCTCTCCTCTGCCTGGGTGCCGGGGCCTAAATATCTGAGAATGGACTGTTCCAGTGGTGGGTGACGGGAAGCCAGATTCTCTGCTATGGAACCTCTCTCCAATTGATTTTGGTTAATTTTTATTTATTTAATTTTTATTTTAATTCATTTCCCTATCCACATTTGTTTGCAGGGGATTTACCTACATGTTGCTGCCTTTTGCAGCCCTCTAGCTCTTTCCTGGGCTGTTTTACAGCCTTTTTAGTGCCGAAAAGTTCGGGTCCCCATTGACTTCAATGGGGTTCGGGTTCGGGACGAAGTTCGGATCGGGTTCGGATCCCGAACCCGAACATTTCCGGGATGTTCGGCCGAACTTCTCGAACCCGAACATCCAGGTGTTCGCTCAACTCTACTAATAAGCCCTTTTTTTTCACTAATACAAGACAAAAAATGCTTTAGAACATATTACTGCACAGCACAAGGGCAAATAAGACATATAAATATTTCCTTGTAATAAACCCTGTTAATGGCTGTAACACCCCAATAACAAGAACGGTTGGCTGGAATTACAGAGCTGTATAATGGCAATTGGGATCCCCAGTCAGTGCAGCAGGGTGTATTAGGATTGTTCCCATTAACCAGGCTGTAACCTCCCCTACTGAACCCTGTTCAACATAAATGCTGTAGAATGATTCTTCCCTATCCTTTCCCTACACCTTGAATAATCTTTCCCTGCACTTGTAAATAATCTCTAATAATGATGTTAGGTTTGAATTTTTCCTTTTAAAAATGTGCACATTACTGAGATCACAATCTCCCATCACAGATACCTTCTAGCATATTTAAAGATCATTTGTCATTATAATCATCCCTATTAAACCAGGCATCATGTTGACTAAAATGAGCCCTGTCTCTCTGCAATTGGTATTATCAATGCAGACAAATTCTTATCTTTAGTTATATGTAAATGAGATTCTCGGAGCACAAAGGGGCTGGGCTAGCCCCTTGCAGCACCACTTCACCTCATCCTCCCTTATTGCCACTCACCCTCAAATTGAGATTGACAGGACCAGGCATTCTCCCTGTTATGATGCCTACCTCATAAATATGTATCATTCAGTACCATTGGTGTATGTGCAGTGAATATCTCAGTGCGGACGGCTCTCGAATCTTCACTGCACCAGCGCAAGAAAGAGATTTTAGAGTGAGGCATCTGGGTGTGGCAACAGTGAGAGGTAGAGGTAAAGCAGTGCTCTGCGGGAGTAGGCTAGCCCCTCGGTGCTCCGAGCACCTCATTTGAATATAACTAAAGATAAGTATTTCACTGCAGAGAGAAAGGGATCATTTTTAGAGATGAGAGAATCGACTCCCACGAATTTCAGGATAACTTTGATTCGCTGAAGGTCTCGGACGAAATCCTGACCTCGCGTCGTGTTAGCTTTCATACCAGATTTTCAAGCAAGATGGCTGTGGCCAGCCCGTCGTGAGCAAATGGAGGCGGTAAGTTTGATTTAATGTTTGATAAAAAAAAATATAATTATGTTCATTTTACACAGTTTTTACATCTATGAATGCATGCATCTGAGGGGTATAATGACAGTGGTCTGCGTTATCGCTGCTCCCTGTCATTGCATCTGCTACTTACAAAAATATGTGCTTCGTGACGAAGTAATTCGTCACAAAGCAAATGTTTTTGTAAAATTCGTCAAATCAGCCTAATCAAACTTTTTCATAATTCGCTCATCTCTACTCATTTTAGTCACTATGATCAAACCTTCCAAGTAGTATGTCTGTCTGGTTTAACCGCCTCCGGACCACCTAACGCAGATGTGCGGTCCGGAGGCGGCAGCACTGCGCACAGTCACGCATATACGCGTCATCTCGCGAGACGCGAGATGACGCGCTTTGCCGGCCCGCGCATGCGCAGTTCGGGCCGGCATTTCATCGAGGGGAGTCGCGTCATCAGCTTGCCAGCCGCGGCTGGCAAGCTGATGATTTAAAAAAAAAACTATCAGAGTGCCAGATAACAGATCATATTAGTAAATATGATCTGTTATATGGCTGGCCTGCTCCTCTGCTGGTTCTTTTCGTCGGTTGGATCCAGCAGAGGAGCAGGCTACACAGTGAGTACACCAACACTACATACTAGCCCCAGATCACCCCCCTGAACCCCAGTTAACCCTTTGATCGCCCCTTTGATCGCCCCTGTCAATCACTAGTGAAAGGAAAAAAAGTGATCAGTGCAAACTGTCACTTTTTTTTTCACTGTTATTGACCGTTAGGTTTTAGGTATAGTTTAGGTCCCTTGGTTAGGTAGTTTAGGGATCGGTTAGCGCCCAGCCCACCGCACCGCAGTCCGTTATTCGCTGATTAGCGTATCGCTAATCAGCATTTGTACTTTTATAATATCTGGAAGTGATCAAAACTGATCACGGTCAGATCTATAATTGTATTAGTGTCACTTTAGTTCTCCCTCCACCCAAAACGCAGTGTTTGCCCGTTCAGGCCTGATCGGTCGCCCACACGTGCGTTCACCCACGCCCGCCCCACCGCAGTGACAAAAAAAATTATTTTTTTGATCACTGCACATTCACTTTACACGCGCTGCGGCGATAAAAAAATCAGTTTTGATATTTTTTATCAACCGCAGCGGCCTCCGGTACTTCGCTAGCCTCCCCTTTGTAAGACAGGCTTGCTTTTTTTTCTTGGGTAGTCTCAGGGAATACCCCTAAATTTAGTTGCCCAAATGTCAAACAGGGGGTGTTCTTCTGAAGAGGCCTACAGGCTTCTGACCCAGTCGGATGAGGAATGGGAACCCTCATCTGATGAATCCAGCGGGTCAGAATACGAACCTGTAGAAAGCAGTGGCTCTCTGACCCAAAGTTCGGACGAGGAGGCTGAGGTCCCTGATAGCACCAGGCATACCCAGCCCCGTGTCGCTAGACCACAGGTTGCGCAGGATCCGCTTCAAGAGCAGCAGAGTGGGGCTGCTGCTGTCGGATTATGTGGTGAGGCATACACCAGCAGCGCAGCCCTCCCTGGACCTAGTACCAGCACTGCCGTAGAACATGGTGAAGTAGCGAGCACCAGAAGGGCAGTTGAAGCTGGTACGGTGGCACGTGCAGTAGTGACCCCGTCGCAGCCACTGCAAAGACGTGCCCGTAAAGCCCCTAGAATCCCTGAGGTGCTGGCAAACCCTGATTGGCAGTCCCCAACTTCAGCCGCACCTGTAGTTTTCCCTTTCACTGCCCAGTCTGGAGTTCGAGTTGAGACAGCTCAGATCGGTTCGGCCCTGGGATTTTTTGAGCTGTTCTTGACTGCGGAGCTCTTAGACTTAGTTGTGGCCGAAACAAACAGGTATGCCACACAATTTATAACCGCTAACCCGGGAAGCTTTTATGCCCAGCCTTTCCGGTGGAAACCAGTCCAAGTTTCCGAAATTAAAACTTTTCTGGGCCTTCTCCTCAACATGGGTCTAACTAAAAAGCATGAATTGCGGTCATATTGGTCCACGAACCCAATTCATCACATGCCCATGTTCTCTGCTGCTATGTCCAGGGCACGTTTTGAGGCCATCATGCGTTTCCTGCACTTTAGCGACAACACCGCCTCCCGTCCCAGAGGCCACCCTGCTTTTGACCGGCTCCACAAAATTCGGCCCCTCATAGACCATTTCAACCTGAAATTTACAGATTTGTATACCCCAGAGCAAAACATCTGCATAGACGAGTCCCTGATACATTTTACCGGGCACCTTGGCTTCAAACAATACATCCCAAGCAAGCGCGCCCGGTATGGGGTCAAATTGTATAAGCTCTGTGAAAGGGCCACAGGCTATACCCACAAATTTCGGATCTGTGAGGGAAAAGATCAGACCCTGGAGCCGGTCGGTTGCCCTGACTACCTGGGGAGCAGTGGGAAGACAGTTTGGGACTTGGTGTCACCCTTATTCGGCAAGGGGTACCATCTTTATGTGGACAATTTTTACACAAGTGTGGCCCTCTTTAGGCATTTGTTTCTAGAACGGATTGGCGTCTGTGGCACCGCGTGAACTAGTCGCGCGGGCTTCCCCCAACGGCTCGTTACCACCCATCTTGCAAGGGGGCAGAGGGCCGCACTGTGTATGAAGAACTGCTCGCGGTGAAATGGAGAGACAAGCGTGACGTTTACATGCTCTCCTCCATTCACGCAGACACGACAATACAAATTGAGCGAGCAACCCGTGTCATTGAAAAGCCCCTCTCAGTCCACGACTATAATTTGCTCATGGGAGGGGTGGACCTCAATGACCAGATGTTGTCTCCGTATTAGGTTCCCGCAGAACCAGACGCTGGTATAAGAAGGTGTCTGTATATTTGATTCAATTGGCTGCATATAATAGTTTTGTTCTCTACAGTAAGGCTGGGAGAACTGGATCCTTCCTCAAATTTCAGGAAGAGATCATCGAGAACCTCCTGTACCCAGGAGGTTCCGTGGCCCCATCCACCAATGTAGTTAGCCGTCTACACGAGCGACATTTCCCCAATGTCGTTCCTGGTACCTCAACCCAACAGTAACCCCGAAAAAGATGTTGTGTCTGTAGCAGGAGTGGAATAAGGCGTGACACCCGCTATTTCTGTCCTGACTGTCCTGACCACCCTGCCCTATGCTTTGGAGAGTGTTTCCGGAAGTACCACTCACAGGTACACTATTAGCATAGGGATCATCTCACCAGGACAGGCACACAAGGCCATTAGGGCCCATTCACTCACACAGCTGCTGCAAACCTCTCCTTTCACCTGGGACAAAGTGCATAACGCACTTCGCCACATCTTTGGGCGATTTGCGCTTTGCACATTGATCCATGGGGAAGGAGAGGTTTGTTCTATAAAGGTAAAAAAAAAAAAAAAACACCAGTGAGCAAAAAGGTTAATGTTTAGTTCAAAAAGTTAAAGTTTATATATTCTGTTCCAAAGTTAATAAATTTATTGTGTTGCGGCCTGTTTTTTTTTTTTTTTTTTACCTTCCAGGTGGACCAACCGATCGACCAGCTGCAGCACTGATGTGCATTCTGACAGAAGCATTGCGCTGCTGTCAGATTACACGCAAGTCGGTGTATGCGGCGCTGCAAGACGAGATTTCTCCTCTGCAGTAACAGATACGCTTGCCGAGGCATACAAGCTGAGGAGGAGGCGGCGTTCCTATGCTTTGGCAAACACTTTGTATATAAAAAAATAAAAATAAATCCCAGCAATGATTTATTCATCCACATCGATTGATGTGAATGGAGAAATCTGGTTTGCCAGGGCATACGAGCTAAGTGGGTATGGATGTTGGGCGGAGCTCCTATGTCCTGGCAGACGCCTTTCCCCTCCTTTTTTTTTTTTGGGCAGAGATTTTTTAATCCACATTGATCGATGTGAATGAAGAAATCTGTGCCGTTCATTTTTTTTCTTTCAGCCCAGAGGCTGAATGGAAAAAAAAATCGCATTACCTGTATGCTCAATATAAGGAGAATAGCAGAAACTCCTAATGCTGGCCATACATGTAATGATTGCAGAGACCCTCATATGCCAGGGCAGTACAAACACCCCACAACTGACCCCATTTTGGAAAGAAGACACCCCAAGCTATTCACTGAGGAGCATATTGAGTCCATGAAAGATTTACATTTTTGACCTAAGTTAGCAGAAAGTGAGACTTTGTGAGAAAAAACTAAAAAAAAATCAATTTCCGCTAACTTATGCAAAAAAAAAAAAAATTCTATGAACTTGCCAGGCCCCTCATTGAATACCTTGGGGTGTCTTCTTTCCAAAGTGGCGTCACATGTGGGGTATTTATACTGCCCTGGCTTTTTAGGGGCCCTAAAGCGTGAGAAGAAGTCTGGGATCCAAATGTCTAAAAATGCCCTCCTAAAAGGAATTTGGGCACCTTTGCGCATCTAGGCTGCAAAAAAGTGTCACACATCTGGTATCGCCGTACTCAGGAGAAGTTGGGGAATGTGTTTTGGGGTGTCATTTTACATATACCCATGCTGGGTGAGATAAATATCTTGGTCAAATGCCAACTTTGTATAAATAAATTGGAAAAGTTGTCTTTTGCCAAGATATTTCTCTCACCCAGCATGGGTATATGTAAAATGACACCCCAAAACACATTCCCCAACTTCTCCTGAGTACGGCGATACCAGATGTGTGACATTTTTTTGCAGCCAAGGTGGGCAAAGGGGCACATATTCCAAAGAGCACCTTTCGGATTTTGCAGGCCATTTTTTACACATTTTGATTGCAAAGTATTTCTCACACATTTGGGCCCCTAAATTGCCAGGGCACTATAACTACGCCACAAGTGACCCCATTTTGGAAAGAAGACACCCCAAGGTATTCCGTGAGGGGCATGGCGAGTTCCTAGAATTTTTTATTTTTTGTCGCAAGTTAGTGGAATATGAGACTTTGTAAGGAAAAAAATAAATAAATAAAAAATCATCATTTTCCGCTAACTTGTGACAAAAAATAAAAAGTTCTATGAACTCACTGTGCCCATCAGCGAATACCTTCGGGTGTCTACTTTCCGAAATGGGGTCATTTGTGGGGTTTTTCTACTGTTTGGGCATTGTAGAACCTCAGGAATCATGACAAGTGCTTAGAAAGTCAGAGCTGTTTCAAAAAGCGGAAATTCACATTTTTGTACCATAGTGTGTAAACGCTATAACTTTTACCCAAACCATTTTTTTTTTTGCCCAAACATTTTTTTTTATCAAAGACATGTAGAACAATAAATTTGGCGAAAAATTTATATATGGATGTCGTTTTTTTGCAAAATGTTACAGCTGAAAGTGAAAAATTTCATTTTTTTTCAAAAAAATCGTTACATTTTGATTAATAACAAAAAAAGTAAAAATGTCAGCAGCAATAAAATACCACCAAATGAAAGCTCTATTAGTGAGAAGAAAAGGAGGTAAAATTCATTTGGGTGGTAAGTTGCATGACCGAGCGATAAACAGTGAAAGTAGTGTAGTGCCGAAGTGTAAAAAGTGGCCTGGTCATGAAGGGGGTTTCAGCTAGCGGGGTTAAAGTGGTTAATAGGGTTGATCATGTTCACAGATGTTCTTTGGAACACGTGAACTCTTTTCAAAGCATCGAACCCTGAAAAAGGTGCATGCAGTGGAAATAAGAGGCTGTGTGTATTCGTTTTATTTCTCCTAATGAAGATAACTTTTCCGAGGTTAGCCACCTTGGCGATCAGGTGCCTGGTTGTTGCTGTTCTGGTGTCTAGAATCTCCTGGAAAATATTGGTTCAACCATACAATTCCCCTACAGCAGCCCCTGAATGCAAAATGTAGTATTATATATGTACAACATATTCAAGTGAGACTTCGTGTTGAAACTATTGCTGTGAAAAGAGATGACCAAATTGATTCTACACTAATCAAACTTTTTGTGATTCATCCTGCAAAAATTGCTCAAAATGGTGGCCATCATTTTACAGACATATAAGAAGGCATCTGCCACCAAAAAGGGAACATTTTTAGATTGTCTTAAAAAAAAAAAATCTGATAGTACAGTGTGATTTTAAACAGACGGTATGTTACCACCGACTACCATCCATTTATCTATAGATGCTGGAGCTCACCCATAAACTAGAGTCACATGAGCTCTTAAAGGCTATATGTACTCCTTCGGGGACATTTTTTTTTAATGATTGCATTTTACTCATTTTGGGCTAAATTATTTTCTTCATTTGGTCTTTAATAAAAATGTGAAGTAATTTCTAAGATACAAGAGTGAAAAAAATCAGTCTTACATTTTTAGCCCATAGTGTGTAAAATATATGATGTACATAGCCTTTAAAGGGTAGAAAACCCAGATATTAGATTTACATAACTAGACATTTTACACCATGCACCCTTGTATCATCATTACTAGACTGAAAAGTAGATCACATAATCAAAGAAAACACATAGAAATAACATACAAAGGCACGTTAACAACAAATAGTAATTACCTTTTTATTAATAAAAACTCTGCCTAAGGTTGAACAGAGGTATATCAAGGAAGGTTTTGGCTGCAGTGAGGTTTCATTGGAGGGCATGGCATACAGAGCGTTTAGTGGTTATACGAAGTATCAATTTAACGGAGGAATTTTTGAAAGCAGAAATGGATCCCAAAGGAGGAAGAATGAAAAATATGTCTCATTTTGATTTCACGCATTATCCTTTGTCTCTAGGCTTCTATTTGTGGCAAAACAAAAATAAAACTGAGAAAATATTTGTGAACCTAGTATAAGGAATCTTAAACCAGCTGTATTGTAGATCTATGATCCTAAAGTATAACAAACCTTCAATTTGTTGAAAACTGTTACAAATGCCATATTTTATGTGATATATTTTAGTAAATGATTTTATTGTTTTTCTAAAAAAAAAGCCCCTAAAGTTTGGGGCTTTCAGTAGCACTTTTCACTGCATGTATGCTGTGTATGGATTCTGAGTTCTACAACATGCATTGCATTGAGCGCCATACTGGCAGGAGCACACATCGCTAACTCTTCCTGTGCCCGTTGCCCTGCCCCTAATTGTGCCCGCTGTGCTGTTACTGACAGCCAGGCCCCTGTTGTATCCACATGCATTGCTAAAAAAGCTCTGATGTTGATCGTTGATGGATCAACCTCTAAGATAATGTGGTCAATGCTGGCCGCCACATCAATGGGGCTTACAGAGGGAAGGAGCTTCTTTTGTTGATGTGATTATGGAGTGCCGATGGTTGCCATGGCACCCAGAAGCCTTTCAGAGGCCTGGGGACCTGTCAAGTACAGAAGCATTTGAGGCCTTAAAACTGACAGTTTCAAACTGACAGTTTCAATGCAGTATAAATACAGTATGTTGGAGTTAAAATAAAATATAAAATTTTTTTTTCATGTGTAAAAAAAATCTCCTTTTTCTCATAAATCCAACAACTGTTGTAAAACAAATAAAAATAGACATAGTAGGAATTGTTGCATTCTTAACAATTAACTCTATAAAACTCAATAAAAATATCACATGATCAAATGAATGTTGTAAAAAAAAATAAACAAAAACTGCACCAGAACAGCCATTTTTTTGTCTCCTCACTCCCCAAAAATTATAATATGAAGCGACCAAAAAAAGTAATGAGACATCATCTCATCCTGTGAAAACTAGCCCTCAAACAAGACAACAGAAAAATAAAAATATGCATACATAATACAAATACACATATTTGTTATCACCACATCCATAACAACCTTATTTATTAAAATGTCACATGATCTATCACATCAAGTGAATGCTGTAAAAAAATCATTAAAACTGTACCAGAACAAGCATTTCTGGTCACCTCGCCTTGCATAAAACATAATAATAAGCATAATAATTGCCATAAAAATGGCGACAAAAAAAAAATATTTTATTAAAAAATGCTTTGGGTAAAAGTAGTAAAACTATATAAAATTGGCATATCTGTATTTGTAAGGACTAGCAGAATAAGGTTAATATTTCAACTGTTTTGCATGGTGTACGCTGCAATAACAAAACCCCAAAAGCAATGGCAGATGTGCTGCCTTTTTTTTATTCTGTTTTCCAAAAAGGGAAATAAAAGTGATCAAAACATTGTATGGACCTAAAATAGTACCATTGATAATAGCAACTTATGTCACAAAATAAGACCTCCCACAGCTTAGTTGAGAGAAAAAATATATAGTTGTCAGAAAATGACTGTACTGGTATCCCAGTGGCTTTGAAAGCAACATGGTGCCCATAAATGAATCCATTAAAATCTGCGCTGCAAAGACAACTGGTGGTGTTTTTCTTCTGAACCCTGCAGTATACCCAAACAACAGTTTAAATCCTAAATAACCTACCCCTATGTTAAACTTCTCCACAACTTTATTTTTGACCTTAAGGTCAGTTATAAAGTCTCAGAAAACCTCCTTTAAGTTTGTGGATGAAACATGAAAAAATGAAGAAAATTTCATGGGGAATAAATACTTTTTCAAAGCACTGTAATGGAAAAAAAAACATAATATTTTATTTCATGCCCTAATCTGAAAAAACTTTAGGGTTTAGTTTTCAAAATAGGGTCACTTTTTAGGTTACCTCACAGATTCTGCAAATGTGACATGATACCCGAAAATCTTTCCAGTGAAAACTGTCCTCCAAAAGCCAAATGGCATTCCTTCCCTTCTGAAACCTGTGGTATGCCCATACAGGAATTTATGACCATATATGGGGTGTTGCCGTATTCGCAAGAAAGTGAATAACTAATTGTGAGGTGAAATTTCTATTGATACCTCTTGTAAAATGTGGGCCTCATGCAACACTTTATTGGAAAACATTTTTCATAGTTTTTATAGCCAAGTGTCTCCAAATTCTATAAAACCCCAGTGGGATCAAAGCACTCACTACACCCATTGATAACTTTCTTGAGGGGTGTAGTTTCCAAAATGAGCATGGGGTGCTTCTACTGCAGGGGTACCTCAGGCTCTTGTCAAATGTGACATGGTGCCAAAAACCACTCCAGCAAAATCTGCCCTCAAAACCAAACAGCAGTTTATGCCCACATATGCGGTGTTTCTATAAACTATTGTATCAGAGCAATAAATATTGATGATTGTTTTGGTGTTACCCCTTGCTGTGCTACAGTTAAAATGGATAAAAATTGAAAATCTTCACAAAGAATGAATTGGATAATTTATCAAACTGGTGTAAAGTAGAACTGGCTTAGTTTCCCATCGCAACCAATCAGATTTCACCTTTAATTTTCCAAAGAAGCTGTTAAATTGAAAGGTGGAATCTTATTAGTTGCTATGGCCAACTAATCCAGTTCTGCTTTACACCAGTTTGATAAATGACCCCAGAAGTTTTTAAATTTCACTTACAATTTGCTTTAATTTTTGTGGAACACCTAAAGGATTAACAAAGTTCCTAAAATCAGTTTTTAATAAATTGAGGGGTGTGTTTTTTTTTTAAATAAGATCATTTATGGGTGGTTTCTATCATTTAAGCCCCTCAAAGTCACTTCACATCTGAAATGGTCCTGAAATAAAGTTGGTTTTCCGAATTTTCTTGAAAATTTGAAAAATTGCTTCTAAAATTCTAAGCCTTCTAATTTTGTAAAAAAACTAAAATGACATTTACAAAATTATACCAACATAAAATATACATATGGGGAAAGTGAATAACTTATATGTGGTCTTACTGTCTTAAAAGCAGAGAAATTGAAATTTAGAAAATTTGCTAATTTATATATAATTTCATATTTGCCATTAACATGAAGTATGATGTGTCATGGAAAAGAAAAATCTCTGAAATGCTTGGATAAATATAAGCATTCCATAGTTATTACAATAAAGTGACATGTCTGACCAAAAAATAGGCTGTGTCAGGAAGGTGAAAATTGACCGTTTGGAAGGGGTTAATAAGCACATGATCAACATTTAGGATAGGTGGTCATGTTTGTGTGTAAACAAACTGCATGAACGTTAGCATAAACAGTTCTAAAATAAACTTTTATAGTGTATAGGTGCTAATCTTTAAGATCATGATCACACTTAAGGTAATATTTACATGGAATACATTTAGCATTTTTAGTGCACCTTAAAAGGGCTGCCCCCACAAAAAATATTCAGCAGTTTTCAAACTAGCATCTGTCACCAGCTTTGGGGCTATAGAGCTGTGGACATCGCCGCTAGGGCTGTGTGGTTTTAATTTCTTTAAAAAAGGATTTTATAGTTATGTAAATGAGTCTTAAATGTGTCCAAGGGGCTGTACTAACCTTCCTGAAGCCCAGCACCGCCTATGTCTCCTCCTTTCATCAACGATAGATAGCCGTAATCTCGCGATGCGCGAGCTCGCGCATGCACAGTTCTTTCCCTGAGGCTGATGCCAGCACAGGGATGGAACACTATACCGGCACTGCGCATGCGCGAGCTCGCGCATCACGAGATGACGGCTATCTATAGTTGATGAAAGGAGGAGACATAGGCGGTGCTGGGCTCCTTCACAGGTGGCTGTGGCTGGGCACAAGTAAGGTTAGTACAGCCCCTTGGACACATTTAACACTCATTTACATATCTATAAAATCCTATTTTAAAGAAATTAAAACCACACAGCCCTATAGGACACATATATTGTGGACATGCTAGTGTCGATCTAGCCGTGCATGTCCGTATCTCTATAGCCCCAAACCTGGTGACAGAATCCCTTTAATACACTGCATGAGGTAGTTGTAATTTTTCTCTATGCCATGTAGTTTTGGAATCTAGGATATCACATGCTGACACATATTGACCTTACAGGTAATCAAGAGAAATAGTAAGGAATGTAAAGTCTTACTCGTTTAGCATGTGAGCTGGTATCTCAATCCGTTCATTTTGACCATAACAGCTTGATCTGGTTTCTGGAATTACTGAATATGTGTCCAACATGGCTGATGCAGCTGTGGTGATAATTCCAAGGCCATCTCTCACTCTGGCCTCCAAGCTGTAGTCCCAGTCATCATACGATACAGAAACCAATCCAGATGGAAATTCAAATGGTATTACTTCTGTGTTACCTGTCACCTGATTGGGAACAATCCAAATATAACCGTATCCCATAAGGCCTATAGAGCGTGCTTCTTCAAAAATTTTAATGGATTCATCCTTTGAACAATAAAGGAGTATAACAGAAGAATGGATCTTCTTCAGCTGAGTAAGGGTTTGTGCATCAGTATATGATGTGTCCAGAGTAATTACATTCTGCATGTCCCAATCCACAAAACTATTCTCCACAGTGTTTTTTAGGAAACTTATAAAGTCTCGATAACCCGGGAAGGTGCTTGTTATCACAGAGAATACATGCCAGTCATATTCCTCCATAATACTAAGCATGACAATAGCTTGTTGAGTGATGGAAGCTCCAAACTGATAGAAGGTTGACATTGCATCCTGTAAAAGAATAGTATAAGATATGAATGACAGGAACAAAATACTGTACTTTTTGTAACATATACTAAATATACAGTAAGTATGTGTGTCTGTATGGTGTAGAATATACAGATATGCAATTGCTAAGTGAAGAGTTTTCCATGTAGTCTGCAGGTATTAAACATCTAACATAGTAGATCAAGAACATAGATTTGGTAGGTTCTCCAACCAAGCTTGAAGCAGCTTTCTCAGACCTTGACTGGAATGCTAAGGGATAGGAGGAGTGAGGCTTAAGAAAATGGCTTAAAGGGTCACATCATGTAATCCTAAGGCCCCTCTCACATGGGCGAGAATTCAGTGCGGGTGCAATGCGTGAGGTGAACGCATTGCACCTACACTGAATCCGGACCCATTCACTCCAATGGGGCTGTGCACATGAGTGGTGATTTTCACGCATCACGTGTGCGTTGTGTGAAAATTGCAGCATGCTCTGTATTGTGCGTTTTTCACGCTACGCAGGCCCCATAGAAGTGAATGGGGCTGCGTGAAAATCGCAAGCATCCACAAGCAAGTGCGGATGCGGTGCGATTTTCACGCAAGGTTGCTAGGTGATGATCAGGATGGGGATCCGATCTATATTTTTTTCCCTTATAACATGGTTATAAGGGAAAATAATAGCATTCTTAATACAGAGTAAGTTAGTAAGTAAATTAGGGATGGAGGGGTTAAAAAAATAAAATAAAAATAATGACCATGTGATGAGCGCAGTGACGTCACCAAAGGTCCTTTTACTCCCAGGTCCTCAAAGAAGAAGAAAGAAGACGAGCCGAACAAGTGGATGAGGTGAGTTTCATAATTATATATATTTTTTAACCCCTCCATCCCTAATTTACTTAGCATTCTGTATTAAGAATGCTATTAATTTCCTTTATAACCATGTTATAAGGGAAAAAAATTTAATCTACACAACACCGATCCCAAACCCGAACTTCTGTGAAGAAGTCCGGGTTCGGGTCTGGGTACCAAACATGCCGATTTTTCTCACGCTCGTGCAAAACACATTAAAACGCTTTGCACTCACGCAGAAAAATCGGGCATTTTTCTGCAACGCACCCTCAATGCCCGTGTGAACCCAGCCTAAGAGTTAAAGGGGTTGTCTCACTTCAGCAAATATTGTTTATTATATAGAGGAAATTAATACAAGCCACTTTCTAAATTATTGTGATTATCCATATTGCTTCCTTTGCTGGCTAGATTCATTTTTCCATCACATTATGCACTGCTCGTTTCCCTGGTTATGACCACCCTGCAGTCCAGCAACAATTGCCATGCTTGCACACTATAGGAAAAAGCACTATCTTATGTACACTCCCACAGTGTTGGCAGTTGCCACCAGAGAGGCTGGCACTTTTTCCCATAAATGTGTAAGCATGACCACTGCTGATGGATTGCAGGGTGGTCGTAACCATGGAAATGAGCTTTGTATAATGTAATGGAAAAATGGACAATCACAATACATTAGTCATGATAAATCCCACTTGCTGAAGTGACACAACCCCTTTAAGGGTGAAATTGCATTTATAACACATTTCATCTGTTGGCCCTGTTTTAAAGACTAGATATGTGAAGTTATATGACAGTGAAGATTAGTGACAAGCGGGAGGTGCCATATGCGATTTAATTATTTGCGTATTGCGTACTTTATATGTATAAGGCAACTATCCTATTGGTCGGCTGTGGCTAAGGCTAATATGTGTATTTTACAAATATTCGCTATATTGCTAGAACTTAGTTTTTTAGAATATTACGAAAGTTATAGCAATATAGTGAATATTCGTAAAATACACATATAGACTGTAATTTAGCTAATATGGTGCTATAACCTTTTTTATAGTCTCAATTTTTTTTTTTACTCTTCTGAACTTCTGTTTTGGACAAAATTTTAACTAATTAAAAAAATATACTATACCACTATATTAGCTAAATTGCAATCTATATGTATATTTTTACGAATAAGCGCTATATTGCTATATATTCTTTTTTTGGAATATGGCAAATATGACGAATATTCTAAAAAACTAAGTTATAGCAATATAGCGAATATTCGTAAAATACATATATATACTTCAATTCAGCTAATATAGTTCTATAGTATATTTTTTAATAGTGTAAATTTTTTCCAAAACTGAAGTTCAAAAGAGACAAAAAAAAATAATATAAAAAAAGATTATAGCACTATATTAGCTAAATTACAGTCTATATGTGTATTTTACGAATATTCGCTATATTGCTATTACTTTGCTTTTTAGAATATGACGAAAATGATGAATATGACGAATATAAAAAAAAATGAAGTTATAGCAATAAAGCAAATATGTTCGTTAGTTTGAATATTTGTCTTTTTTTTTCAATGTGTACTGTTATTCCACTTTGGCATACTGCTCCCCGACAAGTGTCCCCGTCACCATGGGAATGCCTGTGGGTTAGAATATACTATCGGATCTGAGTTTTCACGATCTCAGGGAAAACTCAGATCCAATGGTATTTTCTAACCCACAGGCGTTCCCATGGTGACGGGGACGCTTGTCGGGGAAGAGTAAGCGAGCAACTGTTCAGATAGGAAAAAATAATGAGAATATTCTATATAACGAATATATTCACTATATTGCTATATATTCGTTTTTTTAGAATATTCTTCATTTTTTCCATATGAAAACATGATTCCTTCCTGCTTAAGTTGTTTGTGGGCCTATGACTCATTGACCCACAAGAAAGAAGCAGGAAGGAATCATGTTTTCAGATGTTAAAAAATGCTGAATATTCAAAATAGCGAATATATAGCACTATATTAGAAATTTTCGCATATTACCGAAGTTGCGATATTTGCGAGGAATATTTGCTATTTAAAGGGACACTGACAGGCCCAATAAGCATATTTAGCTATATATATGACTGCACAGGTCTTCTAATGTGTAATAAAAACATATAAGTCTAACCCCTGTTCACCTTATAAATACAGTAAACTGATGTTTTATAACCTAATAGAATCGTCTTCTTTCTGCCCAAGGGGCAGCGTTTCAGCTTCACTGCGCCAAGCCAGCCTCGCCCCAACCGCCGTTTTGAAGCGCCGCCCAGCTCATCAATATTCACTTCGCTGGGCGGCTTCTGCTGTCCCCGACCTTCCGAGATCCCGCGCATGCCCAGTATGGGATCTCGGAACGTCAGGGACAGCAGAAGCAGCCCAGCGAAGTGAATATTGATGAGCTGGGCGGTGCTTTAGAACGGCGGTTGGGGCGAGGCTGGCTGGGCGCAAGTGAAGCTGAAACACCACCCCATGGGCAGAAAGAAGACGATTCTATCAGGTTATAAAACATGAGTTTACTGTATTTATAAGGTGGACAGGGGGTATACTTATATGTTTTTAATACACATTAGAAGACCTGTGCAGTCATATATACAGCTAAATATGCTTATTGGGCCTGTCAGTGTCCCTTTAAATATTTGAGCTCAACACTAGTGAAGATCTCTCCTTAGTTGAGGTCTGCTTGACACACATTTAGTTTTTACATTTTGATATGTTGGTTAAAGCAAGGTCATATATTTCAAGTGTTTTATGTGGTATTTTACAAGCATTTTTTGTAGCATTCTTAATTTTGTATGGACATTTTTCTGACCCAAGACCGCAACAATAATGCCAAAAAGCACATAAAAGTAATGCACCGCCTAAATATAATTAAAATACTGAAAAACTTAAAATGCTATTGAAAATATTTTAAAAATATTGGGAATCAATATCCACAAAAACAGCAAGGAATAATTCATATCAATGTATACCATATAAGTGCAAGTCATATGGCAAATCATAAGGGAATAAAAACCACATACGGTCAATAGTATATAGGCATGTAGTAAGAAATAATAATAAAAGTAAGTACAAAGTAACAACATCATGCCACAAAAGCCACAACAATATATCACATATGGAACATAAAAATGAATACAAACTGCCCCCTGAGGGCGCCAATGGTGAAACGTGTTGAGCACTGAAGATGCCTGTGTGCAGCATACACAAGCTTCCAGTCCGCCTCTTATCACTACCCCAGTCCCTGACTATGCACATATGCCTTATCACTGCCAATCTGACTTGTTACATACAGGAGTCTTCAGTGCTCAGTAGAACGCTGATATCTAAAGACAGGCTCTTCTTAGTAATGCTCAGTTAATAAGACTTTTTACACCCTGTTTTCTGATACAAAGACATTTCTTAGGCTAGTTTCACACTAGAGGCAAGGGACTCCGGCAGGCTGTTCCAGCGGGTGAACAGCCTGTCGGATCCGTTCTGCCGCTAGTTCACATGTGTCCCCAGACACATACCGCTCCATCCCCATTGACTATAAGAAAAGTTCCGTCGGCAGCATGGCAGCGCACTCCGAGAGGCGGCCAGACTAAAAATACTGCATGCTTATGTTTATTTTTCATTGTTTATGGTGACAATTATTGATGAGCCAAGTGAGCTTCGGATCCAAGATCCAAAGTCGATTTGCTCAAAACTTCAAAACAATGCTGTACGGAGATCCGTCTCTGTATAGCATTAGAATGGACGGCCGCCAATGAGGCAAAGTCAGTTACAAACTTGAATCCGGACTCAGCTTTTGTTCTCACTGGTACCTCAGAACCGAATCTCAGTTTGGATCCAAGTTTTAAAATGGTTTTCCAGTTTAAAAATCAAATACCGAAGTTATTCACCAAAGTCTCGCGAGACTTCGGGAATAGCCGACTCTGCCTCTCCGAAGGACATAAGTTTTATAAGCTGTACGTCTCCATACAGCATTATTCTGAAGTTTTGAGTAAAGCGACTTCAGATCTAGAATCTGAAGCTTGCTTCACTCATCCCTAGTGACCATGACATAGCACAAGTCAACTTAGTATGCCACTATGTGGGAAGTAGAAAAACCTAAATGAAAACACTAAAAAGTAGAAAGTATAGAAACATTGGAAAAATATGACAATTATACCCATCACAATAATCACAATAATATTTCTGTGATGAAAGTCTTAAAGGGAACATTTTGCTTTACATAGCATAACTCTCTAATCAATGTTTTGTTTTGTTTTTGTTTTTTAATAAAGTTCTTCTCAACTGCATTTATGAGAAATCACACTTTGAAGCTGTACCTGACTTGAGTCAAATGTGGGGTGTGGATTCACTGGGGTGTCTTCCTGCAATTCTACAGCGTTACCTCCACAAGCATTGATTACAGTGTTATGTGACTGGCAGCAGCATGCATTAGTTACATAGACCAACATGTGATCACAGGTTCCCTTTAAATTTCTAAATGTGTCGTGAATTATTGTTATTTATAAGCCAATTAATGCTCTGCATTAGAATAAAAATTAGATAGAAGTTAGAAGCAAAGAGTAAAAGCCGAGTGTAGGCAATGAGCCCTAAATTTTGGCGCCAGACCACATAGTTATACAACTCTTCATCTTTATTTCTTCTATTTATCTTCCTAAATGATAGTATTTTTTTGCTTTGTTACTCTTGCAAAAGTGGCAATTTGAGTGACAATTTCTCCATGAATCAACTGAAAAAATACCAATTTCGGTTGCTGCTTTGCACTGATTTATTGTTACAATGGAGGCCCATGTCACTGGTGCATAGGAATTGGCAACCAGAGTGTAAATTGGAACTACTATTTAGTGTATCACACGTAATTAGCTCATCAGCTCTCCTATATATGCTTGGCTCCTGGTTCTATCATTTGCCTGATGCATAGGTTTTGCTTGGATATACTAAATTCTGCAGCTTGCTTAAAAGAGATATCATTGTCTGCCTGTGTACTGACTTCCACCTGTTTCCTGTTCTGTCCCTGAGCTGCCTGCCCTGACCTGGCAGTGATTCTACATGCCATAACATTCATTAATATTGGTCCAATTTTGTATTCTGGTTAAGAATACTCCTTAAAGGGGTTGTACAAGAATGGTGGGGGTTAAGCACCCCCATGTCCCCAGCTGGAAACATTACTTACTTGTTTCCTGGGGCTGACGGTGGCCGGCTCCCTTTATGTCATGACAAATGGTCACATCCAGTCACCAGTGATTGGCTGTAACAATGTCAGACTGGATTTTGACATCAAAGGAGCAAAGCAGAGCATTGCCAGCTGGGAGAGGAAGGAACAGGGAGCAAGCATTGGGAAGCAGTTAGGTAATCTTTTCTTTACAGGTTTGGCCAAGTGAAGGGGTTGTTAATCCCCACGCCCCATTTTTGCAAAACTCCTTTAATAATGTTGGTAAAGGGAAAGTGTATAGAGTGTATAGATCACATTTATGATCAGAATTGAGTTCTTCTATGACTCTTTTTCTATTATTACTAAGGGTTCTCCAATCTCTACATCAGAAAGCATTGGACACTGTCCAGAACAATTACCCATAAAATTAAGCAGAATAATTGCACAATTCAATTACAGTGTGGAGGAACATTATCCAACAAAGGGTTTCTAATATTTTAGTGGAATATATTGTCTATCAACATGCCCTAGGTGTCCTCTGCTGTAAACCAGCAAATGGCTTCCTGCAACGGACATAATGTAATCTCTACTCTTTCATCAGCACAGCCTTTTCTGTACTAAATTATGATAGATTTATCGTGTCTGGGCACAAACCTTCTGAGTTAGAACAACGGGAGATGCAAAGCCAATTAGTTATATTTAATGCTGAATGTTTCAAGTATATATAGAGTATTTTAAATGACTCAGTCGACAATGTCTGCAATTATTTTGTATGGTTGTCATTTATTTCTATAATAACAAAAATACTAATTATAAATTTAAACCTCCTAAACCAAAGAATTACATTTTATTTACAAAGATTTTTTTTTATTTTACACCTCAAAAATGTAATGATTTTTGTTCCTAAATATATTTTTTCGAAAACTGATTTCAGTTGTTTATTATAATGATCTTGAGGCCTAGTTCACACGAACGTTTTTTTTGCGGGTGTACGGGCCGTTTTTTTGTGTTCCGTATACGGTCCGTATACGGAACCATTCATTTCAATGGTTCCGCAAAAAAAACGGAATCCGTATTTCCGTTTTTCCGTTCCGTTGAAAGATAGAGCTTGTCCTATATTTGGCCGTAAATCACAGGTCGTGGCTCCATTCAAGTCAATGGGTCCGCAAAAAAAAACGGAACACATACGGAAATGCATCCGTATGTCTTCCGTTTCCGTTCCGTTTTTTCTGAATCATCTATTGAAAATGTTATGCCCAGCCAAATTTTTTCTATGTAATTACTGTATACTGTATATGCCATACGGAAAAACGGAACGGAAAAACGGAAAGGAAACGGAAACACAACGGAACTTAAAAACGGAACAACGGATCCGTGAAAAACGGACCGCAAAAAACAATAAAAGCCATACGGTCGTGTGAACTAGGCCTGATTCAAAGGTTTGAAAGTTTGTTTAGCTATCAGCTAGATGCTCAGCATCAATAAAATGAATATGTTTTATCAAATTAAGGTGAATATATTGTCTCACATGTATCGAGCCCTGTGTGCGATCCTGGGTGGAAATAATGGAAAATATCACATACTGTTTATAGTCGTAGCTGGGTGAATCTAGAACCTCTACATCCTCTAATGCTACATCACAGGTTTACTGGTCTGAACCAATGTTCAGGAGCTGCATACTTGTTACACTCAGCACTATAACATTTGTTTGTAGTCAGTCTCAGTAATATTGTGACAAGAGGTCTTCTTTGCTGACCACAGTCCTGTAGATTTTTACACCTCTAACTTGACAGTCCATACTTTCACGTCAAAATCTGACACTGAGATTTATAAAATGTCTTGGCATTACAAAGCAAATAAATTAAAATAATAATACTAAACCATGTGTTGTCATAAGACCCGACATTCCTTCTGGTACCAACATATGGAATGTCCAATCATTTAATGGTCCACTGCCCAATGCCTTCAAGTGAATGGTACCAGATTGTGCAGTAGGAATTATGTGGCTCACGCATATCATGCCAGGAGACAGCTATCTATCTATACATTTACTAGACTATATAAATCTGGTAGATAATTAGCTTCATTGCTTTATTATCTATGCCAGGGCTGGCCAACCTGTGGCTCTCCAGCTGTTGTAAAACTACAATTCCCACCATGCACTGCTGTAGACTGGTAGCTGTAAGCAGTCTAGGCATGCTGGGAGTTGTAGTTTTGCAACAGCTGGAGAGCCTCAGGTTGGCCAGCCCTGATCTATGCTATAACACTCTATTTTCTTGACATTTTCAAACAGGAGCATTGCAGACCAGTGGCAGGCTGCAAGGTCTATTGTTATACAACGGATATAGAAACCTGTATTGTATTGTGGCAGAGCTAAATTTCTCATAAAAATATTTCCTCACAAAATAAAAAAATGCCCGTTTTTAGATTTAGTTGTGGTCTAGCTACAGTACATTGGTTTCTATTGAATTAGCAATTAACAACTACAAAAACCCTGAAAAAACTACCTCATACTGACAGCCAGGTCCTGGCGGGATCTAACCTAATGTCCATCGCAGACCAGAGGCCCTATGTTACTGTAGGTTACTGTTGCCCTGTGAACCCTATGACATCTCACTATTGCATTGCTGGGGTACCAGTGGACTTATAGAAGGAGCCACCCCCCTCTGTAAAACCATTTAGTTAGCATGTTCACTATTAACCATGGCATTGCAGTGGTTAAATGGCTGGGATAGTAGCTAGCTCCAATCCTAAACCTTGCAGCAGTGTGTCAGCTGCATGTTACAGGCTGCTGCTGATGGAGTGAGCTCTGCTCCTCATCTTGTGCTATTCATTTGCTGTGCATTCATTTGCTGCACCTGGTTTTGGCTCATAATAACTGATGGAAATAACTGACGTGTAAGCAAGGCCTAATTTCTAGCTGCACCTGCACATGTCATGTTTTTCAAGATTCAAGTCAAATTGCGGTCTGGTAATTATGGGTAAGTTACAATTTAATAGGACCAGTGGTCCTGGAAAAAACTAAAAGTAGCATCAGGTTGCAGGTAGGTTCAAATTGACAGAAGGCAAGGACAACACACATAGGCAAGGATAGCAGAAGTAGACGGGGGCCATCAATACCACAGTGTAGCAAAAAATAAAGCCCCACACTACCAAACACCACAGTGTAGTACACAATACTGCCACCCCACCACAGTATTTAACAGTATCACAATCTTGAGGACAGCCATACAGTAGAATTCAGGAGGGCATCTGCAACTGTTAGCCAAGCGCATAAGTACCTGATGTTCCTACATGAATTTATGCTTAGAGGATCAGATCATTATGATTTGAGATGAGCGAATTTTTTGAAAAAATTTGATTTGATCTGAAGTTATTTGTGGCGAATAATGTAAAAAAAAAAAAAAAAGGCTATTTCTTGGCTGCAGAGAGCCTTTATAATGATGTAGAACACTGTGCCTTGTAGTAACTCTCATAGGGAGAGAACCTGTTTTATTAAGCGCTTATACCAGTAGAGCCCCCCAACAGAGTAAAGAGGGTGTCAGCAGTAAGTTTGTGTTGATGTCACTGATTATTTTCCCTTCCTCTGTTCCATTAGAACAATAACCCCCAAAAAACAGATCCTGCCTGTGGAGCCTCCACCTTCACTCGGTCAGAATTCGGTCAGTAATCCATCATTATTGCTAAAGCCCAAAAAAAAAATATAGGAGTGGATCCAAAACAGAGATGACATGTAAATGGAATATTTGCATGTTTTCTGTGTTTTATACCCACTCCTGCTTTTGGCTACCAAATCATAAGCCAATTCTGATGAAAAATAGGAACCATGTCATGCAGGCTGTTAGCAGGCTATAGCTGTTACATAGACAGGATCCGTTGTGCATCTCATTTTTCTTTACTTCTGACAGATCAGAAGAAGGGTCAAATAAATGATGATGTCAGCCAGGCTGAAAGCCAAAATAGTGGACCAGTCATGAAGTGGGGAGAGTGGGAAAAGCATGAGAAGTCCACAGAGTGTCCCTATGACATAGTGGTGAGTCTGGAGGTGGCAGCAGCATCAGGAGGAGGCCACAGAGTGGCACAATGACAGTGTGGAGGTGGTAGCAGCTTCAGGAGGCCAGCAGAGTGGCACAATGACAGAGTGTGGAGGTGGGGGCAGCAGCAGCATCAGGAGATAGACACAGGGTGGAGCAATGACAGTGTGGAGGTGGTTGCAGCATCAGGAGGCCACAGAGGGGCACAATTACAGAGTGTGGAGGAGGCAGCAGCAGCATCAGGAGGATGCCACAGGGTGGCACAATGACAGAGTGGGGAGGTGGTGGCAGTTGCAGAAGCATCAGAAGGAGGCCACAGAGTGGCACAATGACAGTGTGGAGGTGGCGGCAGCATCAGGAGGCCACAGAGTGGCACAATGACAGAGTGTGGAGGTGGCAGCAGCAGCATCAGGAGGATGCCACAGGGTGGCACAATGACACAGTGTGGAGGTGGCAGCAGCATCATCAGGAGACCACAGAGTGGCACAATGAGAGAGTGTGGAGGTGGCAGCAGCAGCATCAGGAGGTCACAAAGTGGCAAGGTGACATAGTGTGTAGTGATGAGAGGCAAGGGCAATATTCGAATTTTGCTACATTTCACGAATATTTTGTAGAATATTCGTCATATATTCGCGAATTCGAGATTATATTCCTGATTGTGAAAATTGGCAATGTAATGCGCGCAAAATACAGGCATGGGTCACTTATGCTACGTTTTTCAAGCCGGTATAAGTTTTCTGAGACTGGAGAAAATGGTTGGCACGGCAGAACATTAGAATAGCTTTATATGCAGATAGAGTGCTCCAATATGTTCGCGCTTGTGAATTTTTGGCAATATCTGCTGCCCTTTAGATCAATCTAACCTACACTATCTCCCCCTAACTATTTGAATTATATATATATGTTAACTGTGTAATGTAATAACACATAGCACAGAGCACAGTGATGACATTGCTGTCTCTTCATAACTGCAAAAAACTTTAGAAAATAGCTGCTGGGGAGGTTCTTATATAGTAAGGGGTAAGCAACTTTTCTATTGGTTGCTAGGGATCTTGCTAAGCTGTGACAAAGCCTTCTCAATGGCCCACAAGCTAGAAGAAGGGATGGATGATCACCTGATGTGTACTGTGTTAAAAAAATATATATATATTGTCATTACGAATATATAGCACTATATTCAAAATATTAGCAAATTCTCAAAGTGCAAGATATTCGCGATAAAAATTTGCTTTACGAATATTTGCACTTGGTGGCAGCAGTATCAGGAGACCACAGAGTGACCCAATGACAGAGTGGGGAGGTGGGTGAAAATACCAGTACCAGCTGAAGATGGTGGGTGAGAGAAGGAGCACTTGGCATCAGATGTGTGGCATCAGGCGGGTGGCAGCATCAGAATAGTAGCTGAGGCTGGTAGCCAGAAGAAACCGGTCTCTTTTGTCAAAGTGTTGGTGTGGTTCCATGGATGATCTAGTCTGATGCATCAGGCATTGGTGGGTAGAAATCCTGGCTGATCCACGCCTGATTCATCTTGACAAAGGTCAGTCTCTCCACATTTTGGGTGGACAGGCAAATTCTTCTTGGGGTAACTATGGCCCCCGCCGCACTAAACACCTGCTCTGATGCCACACTACTTGCCAGGCAGGACAGCTTTTCCAGAGCAAACTTTGACAATTGCGGCCACAAATTCAGTTTGGCTATAGTTTTAATCTCGAATATTCAAATTGCTAATTTTTATCGCGAATATTGGCACTTTGAGAATTTGCGAAGATGTAGAATATAGTGCTGTATATTCGTAATTGCGAATATTCTAGTTTTCTTTTCATCAGTAACCTCCCTTTTTTCTTGTGGGCCAATTAAAAGGCTGCAATATCTTTGTCAGAGCTTAGCAACATCCCTATCAACAAATAGAAAAGTTGCCTACCCCTTTACTATAGAAGAAACTCCCCAACAGCCATTTTCTGCTGTTTTTTTCTGTTCTGAGAGAGAGAGCAGTGACATTGCTGTGCTCGGTGCTTTCATATGGATCCTATTCCTTATCCAATTACATTAGATAGTTAGCTCTTATATATAATACAGATAGTGGGAGATAGTCAGTGTAGGTTAGATAGTATTATAGTGTAGCTGATAGGTTCCAGTGCAGGGTGTTAGGTAGTGTGATAGGAATTACTGTTTCTCTGCTGTCCATACATACATGCTACAGACATAGTGCTGTGATGTCACAACAATATTTAGTGCACCAATCAGTAATATCGACTCAGACCTGATAAAAGTTGCATGTATTGCGCAAAAAATATGCGCATCATTAGTGATGATTTGCTCAATCACGAAAATAATGACTGGAGATCACAAATTCTATGAATATTGCCTATGCCGCTCATCACTATTTGGCTGCCCAGTAGTCCAGAGGATACTGAATGTAGGGTGGTAGGGTGCTGTCCAAGTATGCCACCACCTGCTGGTTCAGGTCCTGCTCCAGATCTAGCTGCTGCTGGTGAGTAGTTTCTTCACTAGGCGGGTGAAGAAAGCTGCTCATCAGTGACTTTAGACTCAAGTTGCTGCTGATGGAGATGGAACTGCTCCTACCCCCACACCCTCCCACAGCAGCAGAACGTGAGTGCAGAGGGCCCCCCCCCAGTCAGACCTACACGATGGTGCAGATAGGCAGCAGCCAACTGACTGCATAGGATGTCTGTATAGTAGTTCAGTTTGTCCTCCCTCTCAGAAAGTGTAAAAAAGGCCCCTTATTTGCACCCGTAGCGAGAGTCCAACAAGGTGAAGAGCCAGAAGTCATCCCTCTACCGAATGGTGACAATTCGACTGTCACTACGCAAGCGAGTGAGCCTGCATCGGACCAATTGTGCAAGTGACTCGGAGGGACTCCCTACCTCCATCTTCACTGCATACTGCCACAGTGTGTCTGAGTTCTCTTCTTCCTCTTCCTCATCGCCCTATAGATCCTCTGACGGCTCCTGCTCCTCCTTTCTTATCACCTGTGTCGAAAAACCTACCCATTTTGCAACACCTTGCTTGTGCTCCAATGTCCTCCTGGTCCTCCAGTTCAGCCCCCATAGGGCTCATGTGGCCTTGAGATCTAGGCGCCATGCATCTGTTCCAGGACATGAAGTAGTGGAATGACGTTGTTCATCCCTTAGTCCTGGCGACTGACAAATAATGTTGCCTCCTCAAAGGGCCTGAGCAAAGGGCAGGTGTCACGCATGAGCTGCCACTAGTTGACATTGAAGTTACACAGGCTAGTACTCCTGTTGGCTTGGATCATCAAGAAATCATTTATGGCCTTTCTCTGTTCGTATAGTCGGTCCAACATATGGAGGGTGGAATTTCAACGGGTGGAAACGTCTCATATAAGCCTATGTTGGGGGATGCCGTTCTGCAGCTGCAGCTCAAGGAGGGTGTGCTTTGCAGTGTATGAGTGGCTGAAGTGCATGCAAAGTTTCTTGGCCATTTTTAGAAAATCTTGCAGATGGGTGGAAGACTTCAGGAACCACTTGACAACCAGATTGAACACGTGTGCCATACAGGGAGCATGGCTCATCCCTCCATGATGCAGCGCTGACACTATGTTCTTCCCATTGTCAGTCACCATGGTTCCAATTTTTAGTTGTCGCAAAGAAAGTCAGGATTTGACTTCTTGATGAAGGACACGGAGCAGTTCCTTCCCTGTGTGACTCCGTTCACCCAGGCAAACGAGGTGCAGAACAGCGTGAAACCACCATGCCCTGCACATGTGGTATGCTGGAGGGGCACTGTGAATTGTCCCTGCAGTGGAGGCTCAGAAAATGGTGGAGGATGAGGAGGCGGACATTGTCGCAGGACCAACAGCGTAAGAACGTAGAGGCGGAAGCAGTGTCACCTGGCCAAGTTGCTAGTGTGGCTGTGTAGGAACCACATTCACCCAGTGGGCCTAAAGGACGTGTATTGTCCCTCACCGTAGTTACAGGTCCACACATCGGCACTGTCATGCACTTTGGAAGACTCCGACAGGCTAAAGGACTGGCCCACCTTCTGTTCTACATATTTGTGCAGGGCTGGTACAGCATTTTTGGCAAATAAATGATGGCTTGGGAATCTCCACCTTGACTCGGCACAAGCCATCAGTTCTCTGAAAGGTGCAGAGTCGACCACTTGGAAAGGGATGGACTGCAGCACCAACAACTTGGTCATCCAGCTTCTGCACCGTTGAATGAGTGCACGCATGCTGTTGTCTCTTGGCAATAGCTTCAGTGATCGAATGCTGACAGAATGACTGACAAGGAGGAGGAGAAGGAGCATCAGGACCGGCAGATGATGGGAAGGACAGACGGCTCTCTTAAGCTGAGGTTGTGGAGCCTTGACTGCCTGAAATCAGGTGCGTGCCACCAGGTGATGCAGGCTTCACCACCACATTGAAGATACGGTTCTTCCAGGCCAGTTTATGGTGAAGCTGCCCACTGGAACATTTCACCATAAGGTCAATGGCCAGCCCACCCCTGAAAAGGACCCTAAAAGTGAATGCTTAATCAGACGTTTGCATATTAGGTATTAAATCTTCCTACTACTGTATTTCAATCTTCAGTTACTTCCACTATGTTCACATTTTTTATTTTATTTTTGTGTTTCAACTTTATCTTATACATATCATGGATAATACATTTAGGTCATGAAATAAAAAAGCCTTAAGTGTATTCTAATGTATTATTTTTGCTAGCTATGCACAAAAACTCTCTTTAGTTTCTGCTAGTGGAAACCCACCCGCTGTGTCATAATCATTTAATCATTAAATAAAGTTACAGTAAAGTCTAACAGCTTCAATTAGCGATAATAAGATTTGATGAGAAGTAGTGAAGGTGACTTCTGAAATGCATATCATGTAAAGGTTCCGTTTTGTTTTGTTATAATGACTTTAATATCAATTTTCAAGATAATTACTGACTAGAACACATGGCCAGAGTACATCTGATAATAACTAATAATCTTTAAAATATATAGATTAAATGACAACTGTGTGTTACTGTATCAATATGGGGGAGTCAAAGTATCATAAAGTTGTCTACATCTGTAATCAAATATTGGTGAGCCAGGCTCTTGTTCTATTTTGAGGAATCATGACTTTCTCCAGGCAAGTCTCATTAGACAACATCTAAAGCACTAAAAATGTCTCAAATAGGGAAGAGCAACATTTAAGACTGTAAATTTGCATTGGAGGCTGACACTCACCGGGGGTTAAATGTCTCTGTATGTGTGTTCATATACCATTTAGATTTTGCTATAAAGCCTTTAATATCTGATATATGTCTTTGGCTTTTTAGGAACTTGTAACAGAATTTTGATTATGAAATTCCCTTCCAGATCTAAGGTAATTGAGAAGAAGCAGATATTGAATTTTGGTTTGTTTGGACAGTTTAAGTCAATGTAAGTCAAATAAGTAATAGCTATGTAGTCCAGAACCAAGTGTTGAAATAAATGATTAAAATATTCTGAGTTAATAGAGGGCTCAAATATATTGAGGATCGGTTTGGCCAGATATTGAGGGTTGGTTTGTTTGAACAGTTTAAAAGTCAATATAAGTCAAATAAGTATTAGTTATCTAGTCCAGAAACAAGTGTTTAAATAAATAATTAAGATATTCTGAGTTAATAGATATACAGGTATATGCTCCAACCATAAAAAAATTCTGCAACTGGGTTTACACTGAATAATTGCAAAAAGAGATTTTGAAAAATGTAAGGAATTGATACAGAACTATATTATGTAACTTTTTATTATAAAAGGAATATTTTATTTAAAATGGAATATCACTTTATTGTTATATTACAATAAATGAATATTTGAATAAATGAACATACAAACATAGTGATGAGAATGAATTGATTCTTCTCATCAACCAGAGTTATACACGTGTGAGAGGCTGTCATTGGAGTTGAAGACACTCTCCCTGTCGCTTGATTGAAAGTGCTGGACATCTCGGTCCTGAAAATCTTCTGCCTGCGCCACTTCTCTGAGTAGCGGTGTAAAAACATGAGGCTCTTCGTCCGCTACTGGAGCGGTGACTGTAAGTGCCACTACAATTTGGGGTAGTGGGACATGAAAAAGATGGCAATACAGTTTAATACTGCGGTGGAACACTGGAGCAGATGGCTCTCTGTCCGCGGTTCATTTCCATAGGTCCTAGGACACTAGACCTGAAGCATATAAAGCAGTGTATGGACGGCATAGGTGTCACAAAGTTATGATATTATTATTATTATTATTATTATTATTAATACACCTGGTTGCAGGCAGAATCCACTGCACAGGGGTCTCAGGTTGCAAGTCAGGAAAAGCTTGTGGCCTACACCCCAGATGTCAGCATGGAACGGGACTGTGGTTAGAGGCATTTTATTTTATTTATTTCTGATCATATTACTGGAGGCATTACTAGGGGAACTAGCCATGTTATCCTTAAATAAAAATGAGTCTATGTATTGAGCATGTTCTGGTGTTTTTGCAACTTATTGCTTTTTGTTGTTAACTGAAAAACCCTAAAAAAAACTTCTTTACAATATTTTTTTAAATAATCCAAAATTATAAAATTATAAAATATTTCAAAGAATGTTTCATTTTTCTAACTACAGTAGCCATGGACACACTGTAGCTATGAACATTTCTGTACTTTAAAATGTCAATACAAAGAACTTTAATCCATCAAAAGATGTCTGTTCTAGTTCCTATTTAGTATCACATTGTAGCAATTGATTGCATTTTCTAATACAATTTTTACCATGCTCAATCCATTATGGATGACTCTAGCAAGCTACTTATGTGATTGATTACTATTATTTTTATATTCCATGTGATTGATACTTATACAGATGGAATTAAAACAATGTAGCTTCAGTTACAGACCCTTTGGCCCCTTTCACACGGGCGAGTTTTCCACGCGGGTGCAATGCGTGACATGAACGCATAGCACCCGCACTGAATCCTGACCCATTCATTTCAATGGGTCTGTGTTTTTTTCACACATCAGTTCTGCGTTGCGTATAGAACGCAACATGTTCTATATTCAGCGTTTTTCACGCAGCCCTGGCCCCATAGAAATGAATGGGGCTTCAGTAAAAACGCATTGTATCCGGAAGCAAGTGCGGGTGCGATGTGTTTTTCACTGATTGTTGCTAAGAGATGTCGTTTGTAAACCTTCAGTTTTTTATCACACCTGTGAAAAACGCATCAAAACGCATTGCACCCGCGCGGAAAAAACTGAACAACTTAACTCAATCGCAGACAAAACTGACTGAAGTTGCTTGCAAAATGGTGTGAGTTTCACTGAACGCATCCTGAACGCATCCGGAGCCAATCCGTGACGCTCATGTGAAAGAGGCCTTAGTCAAAGGAATTCATAAAAGATTCTCGTTCGGAAGAATAACAACTGAAGGAGAAGTGTCTAGATTTAGAAAATGAACATCCAGCAAAGGAAGCAATATGGACAATCACAATACATTAGTAAGTGCATTGTATTAACTTTCTGTACATGATAAATGCCATTGCTGAAATGAGACGACCCCTCTAAACAAACATGAGTGGTGACAGGTCCCAGTTAAACTTTAGTCATGTAACAATGGGTAACTGTATACATATGAGAAATCAAATCATTTTAATGTATAATGAAGAACTTACACAACTAATGAAAAACTGTTCATTTAACTCTTTTTTTCTGTATTTTACTTAATTGGCTAGTCTTGGAAGCCTCCATCACTCATTATGTATTGATATGTCCACTTGACTAGTCCTGGAAGCCACTAACCCTCTCTTATGTATTTATATGTCCACTTAATTAGTTTGGAAGCCTCTACCCTCCTTTATTTGTGGATATACAGTACTTAGTTGCTTCTGTTTGCTATCATCAGCTAAAGCCAACATTTTCACGTAATTTCCTCGCGCTACGTGGTTATGAATCTATTTTTCCTGAAATGGCAGTAAAAAAAAAAAACATACTCACCTCATCCATTTGCTTGCAGAGAGGCTGTCGCAGCCATCGTTGCCATCTTCATTGAAGATACTGTGTGAAATCTGTGTGATGTCATCACACCAGCACGCTGGCCTGGCTCAATGACATCATCATCACTACTCCCAGCCAACATAATGACATCTTCACATCACCGCGTGAGATTTTGTGCGGTGTCTTCAAAATGGCTGTGAAGGCCTCGCTGCGAGCAATTGGATCAGGTAAGTATGTGTTTTTATTATCTGACTAACCCATAAAAGGCCTCAATTGTAGCATCAGATGCCATGATCAGTGATGAATGCGGCATCTGTGTGGTTCAACGATGGGGGACAGCGTGATCGCCGTTCCCTGTCATTGCGCGCACTATATACAAAGGAACGTGCTTTGTGACAAAGTAATTTGTCACAAATCAAATTTCTTTGTGAAATTTGGCAAAGCAGCTGAAAAAATCAACTGGAGCTTTAGAGCTAAAGTTGGACAGATTCACGATTATAGAAAAACAGAGGACTCATGAGGTGGGTCATTAGCTCAGCTCAAGCTCCAAATAAGCTTGGATTCATTTGGTCCTTCACCACCACCATTGAAAAACCTTGTTCGCTTACCACTAATATGAAAAATGTGGACACTATGGCAGGAGCTACAAGGCAACTTTGACCATGACGGATATCACACAGTATAGCGTTGCAACCCACAAGTTGCGGTTACTATGACACAGCTGTCACAAGAAATCCAGGAATGTTGGACTTGTAGCCACTGTCTTGTTTCGGCAACTTGTTGGTCACTACGCAATTCCATTCACTTACATTTTGGAACCAAACTCACCATGTAGCCCCAGCCTATTTCACATAGAAGGTCACAGTAGAATTACAGTGTTCCTGGTTTGTTACACAAAGAGAAGAAAGGTAAATGTTTTCTTACACTATATAATAATGTAAAGAAATATACTGTACTAGCACAAAATACATAAGCCAAATTCAAGACTCATTCTCTAATAATAGAAACTAAAAAAGAGAAAAACATGTATCGCACCTCCACAGGCTATGCATGAATCAGTGCAGGGCATGTGGATGTGCCATGCATGTTTTTTTCTCTTTTTTTGGAATATCATACAGCTGTGTTGAACCAATAGTCCATTGCTCTCCGCATTTTCTACAAATGTCCTAATTGATTTTTGTTGTATAAAAATACTTGGTAATTTAGCTACAAACAGTAAAATAAATTTTCAGCAAGACATGAAATAAATGAGTTGCATTGAGTCAGCGAACAGTGCTAAAACATTGATCAACACATAAAAATAGAAACACCTTTCGTCACGCAACTGTGCAGATGTAGACTAAGCCTGGTGAGTCATGTCTATCCCTGTGACAAATGTTGTCAGACTGTTTATTGTCTTAAAATATGGTTTAAATTGATTTTTTCAGCGATTTATAAAGATAATAACAACATATTTTGTCTGTGGCTTCTGGCTCTTCTGCATATGATTTCACAGAACTGCACAAATTCGTCTTTTCACCAGCCTTGTCATTATTTACTACAATGACGTTAGGGTCACTTTATATTTTCCAATATCAGTTCCTCTGGCTAGCTAGCCTGTTACACTCTAAAGCAGGACGTATTCATTAGAGAAATGTAAAAATGATCCACCAGCATGCAGCAAAATCTGCCTGAAGACCATAGCAAATCTGTGTCCCATTGTTTCCAATGGAAATCCATTTTGCTATCTATGCAACTGCTGATTTTTCTCATAGGGAAGTGAAATCCATATCGAGAAGGGGCACATCTGTACAAAATCCATGCAGAAATTGTGGCTGAATGGTCACATTTTTAGTAGATTTAGTAGCGTTAGTATTCAGTTGGATCCGTGGAATGACAAGCTACAAATCTGTGGTTAAAGTCAGTCTTGGATTTCTGTTGTGGATTCTATGACAAACAGTGTTCATGTTGGAATTTGCCAACATGGAGTTTATCATATGCGAACATACCATACAGGCAATATTAGACTGCATGATTTTTTTCCGGCCAATTATGTGAAATGTACATTTCTGATAACTTGCCCATATACACTCACCTAAAGAATTATTAGGAACACCATACTAATACGGTGTTGGACCCCCTTTTGCCTTCAGAACTGCCTTAATTCTACGTGGCATTGATTCAACAAGGTGCTGATAGCGTTGTTTAGAAATGTTGGCCCATATTGATAGGATAGCATCTTGCAGTTGATGGAGATTTGAGGGATGCACATCCAGGGCACGAAGCTCCCGTTCCACCACATCCCAAAGATGCTCTATTGGGTTGAGATCTGGTGACTGGGGGGGGCCATTTTAGTACAGTGAACTCATTGTCATGTTCAAGAAACCAATTTGAAATGATTCAAGCTTTGTGACATGGTGCATTATCCTGCTGGAAGTAGCCATCAGAGGATGGGTATATGGTGGTCATGAAGGGATGGACCTGGTCAGAAACAATGCTCAGGTAGCCCGTGGCATTTAAACGATGGCCAATTGGCACTAAGGGGCCTAAAGTGTGCCCAGAAAACATCCCCCACACCATTACACCACCACTACCAGCCTGCACAGTGGTAACAAGGCATGATGGATACATGTCCTCATTCTGTTTACGCCAAATTCAGACTCTACCATTTGAATGTCTCAACAGAAATAGACACTCATCAGACCAGGCAACATTTTTCCAGTCTTCAACTGTCCAATTTTGGTGAGCTTGTGCAAATTGTAGCCTCTTTTTCCTTTTTGTAGTGGAGATGAGTGGTACCCGGTGGGGTCTTCTGCTGTTGTAGCCCATCCGCCTCAAGGTTGTGCGTGTTGTGGCTTCACAAATGCTTTGCTGCATACCTCGGTTGTAACGAGTGGTTATTTCAGTCAACTTTGCTCTTCTATCAGCTTGAATCAGTCAGCCCATTCTCCTCTGACCTCTAGCATCAACAAGGCATTTTCGACCACAGGACTGCCGCATACTGGATGTTTTTCCCTTTTCACACCATTCTTTGTAAACCCTAGAAATGTTTGTGCGTGAAAATCCCAGTAACTGAGCAGATTGTGAAATACATAGACCGGCCCGTCTGGCACCAACAACCATGCCACGCTCAAAATTGCTTAAATCACCTTTCTTTCCCATTCTGACATTCAGTTTGGAGTTCAGGAGATTGTCTTGACCAGGACCACAACCCTACATGCATTGAAGCAACTGCCATGTGATTGGTTGACTAGATAATCGCATTAATGAGAAATAGAACAGGTGTTCCTAATAATTCTTTAGGTGAGTGTATATGAACAGACAAATAGCTGATGAATGAGAAAATGCCTGATTATTGTCAGCACATCATAATTAGTGATAAGCGAAGTTATCAAAACTTCAATTTGGCTGTTTTGCGGAATTTCACAAAGAAATTTACTTTGTTTCATGACTTCATTACAAAGTGCATTTCTTTGTAATTAGCGGGTGTAATGACGGGGAATAGCAATTGCGCTCCCCCGTTCCGCATCATTGAACCCCTCCGATGCAGCGTTCATCTCTGATTGTGACCATCTTCAAAAGTTTTCGCTCAGGATCTTTAATTAAGATGGCCTCGGCGGCCTCTTCGCATGCAAATGGATTTGTTGAGTATGATTTCCCCCCCTCATTTTAGGGAAACTTGATTCATTACCTCACAAAGCATGAGGAAATTCAGCTTTGCAGCAAATTTTCCTGAAATTCGGATACTTCAATTCGCTCAAACATAATCATAATCATTAGAACTAAATGAGGGGTGAATGACTGAGATAACAATCATTTCTCCCACATTCAGTTTGCATCTTGCCAGTGAAACTGAGGGTTGATGGATGTGTTATCATTGGCACTCTCACTGCCCGCATACTAGGCAGCGTACTAGGGTACAAGGGTCCTTTCACTAGGACAGATTTCTGACTGTGTAATGTGTGTTAAAGGATAATATAGAAAGTCAATTAGCACAGTGGGGCAGCACTACGGCTCACTGCTTAGCATTGGGACTTTGCAGCACTGGGATCCTAAGTTTGAATCCAACATCTTCCAACATCTTCATGAAGTTTGTATGTTCTCCCTGTGTTTGTGTAAGTTTCCTCCAGGTACTCTACTCTAGTTTCCTTCCACGCTCCAGACAAACTGATAGGGAACTTAGATTGTGAGCTCCATTTGGGGCAGAAAGAGATGATGATGTCTATAAAGTGCTACTGAATATGTCAGCGCCATATAAGAGAGTAAAATAAATAAACGATTATTACACCAGCGCCTAATGGCCAAATAAAAAATTGTGTGGCAATTTTTTATTGTGAGCAGCACATCCACTTTTTATACAGTGTGATGGGAAGGCAACAAAAGACCATATTCATGGCAACATGTAAGATCCAATCAGGCTACAAACTGGCCAAGAATTTGACAGGAATATTGGGGCACATTTATTAAGACTGGTGTTTTAGCTGGTGGTGGATCCACCGGCCTCTTCATAACTTTGACGGATCCACCGCCGCTTCAAAAGGTAAGACAGCTTCCTAGCATTACATTTAGACCATTTTCTATGTCTAAAACAGGCGTAGAAAATGGTAAATGAGATGGGCCCTCTGTCCCATACCCTTCCACTTTTTTAGACTTGGCATGAACGGGGAGAAATCACAGATTGCAATCTATGCCAGAAATACGCCTGACCGACATTTTTTTTCTCCTGAAAGTCGTCTTATGTAAATTACCCTCAGTTTGTATTGGGCTTCCAAACAATTCCAATCTTTAGTTTCACCAGAAGACAGAGGGTGCAAAATGTGTTTGGTAGGCACATCCCCTCTTTCTATGGCTGTAGACACGCATGTTTAAACAATCTAAACATACATTTTTGGAAAGAGTAACCACAAGAAACTTTTGAGAACCAAGCAGGTCTTCTTTGGAAAACAACATATCAGTTCAATACATCAGCTATAAGTTAACCCCTTAGTGACCCATACGTGTTTTTCCGGTGGTCACTAAGGGGCCTTAGGCTGGGCCGCCGCGTTTTTACGGCGGCCCGGTCTAAGCGCTGCACGGATCCCCCGTGCAGCGGGGAACACGGACCCGGCTCTCACATGAGAGCCGGGACCCTGCTCTAACAGCCCAGACCGGCAGGAGTGCCGATCCGGGCTGTTTAACCCTTTACATGCCGGGCGCAATGGCGCCCGTTGCATGTAAAGTGGTGACAGAGGGAGCGGACTCCCTCTGTCTCCCATCAGCACCCCGAAAATAAGATTGCGGGGTGCTGATGTGTTGTGAAGCTTACCTCGCTTCAGATCAGGGCCCCGAGCCTGTCTTCAGTTATCTCCAGCAGGCTGTGCCTCTCTGGCGCAGCCTGCTGGTCAAGGTTTGAATAGCATTGCTATTGAAATGTAATGCCTTATAGAGATAATGCATTACATTTTAAAAGCAATCAAAATACTGTATATTATAGTCCCCTTGTGGGACTTTTAAGTAGTATTTTATTTTTTTTTTAAATACACATTTATTAAATAAAAAAAATTCCATAAAATAAAAAATATGCTTTTTTTTTCCATTGAAAATACGCTTTTCAATGAAAAAAATTGCAAAAAGAAAATATCTCCCATATGTTTGGTATTGCCGCGTCCGTGACGACCCGGAATACATAAATATTACATAAATTATCCCCTATGGTGAACGCCGTAAAAAATAAAAATAAAAAAAAGACTGAATTTCTAATTTATTCTTAGTTTCCACTGAAAAAAACGTAATAACAAGCGATCAAAAAGCGCCATTTACTCCAAAATGATACCAATGAAAAATACAAGTTGTCAAATCAAGCCCTCACACAACTCCATAGAAAAAGAAAAAAAAAGTTATGGGTCTTGTGAAGTGGCAATGCAAAATCATTTTTTTTTTTTTTATAAAAGGGGTTTTATTGGAAAAAAAAGTAGTAAAACGTAAAAAAAAAATATAATTATTTAGTATCACTGTAATCGTATTGACCCAGAGAATAAATATATTATGTTATTTGCACCGATAAATTAACGCCGTAAAATTTATAATGTAAAAACCCAGTGGCAGTATTGCTATTTTCCCCCATCTCCCTCCCAGAAAGAGTTAATAAAAGTTAATCAGAAAGTTATGTGTACCCCAAAATGGTGCCATTAAAAACTACAACTTGTCCCGTAAAAAACAAGCCCTCATAAAGCTATATAGACGAAAAAATAAAAAAGTTATAGCTCTTGGAACGAGACCATGAAAAAAGGAAGAAAAACGCGTGGTCATAAAGGCCCAAACAGGCTTGGTCACTAAGGGGTTAAATATGATCACAGTGTGCAGAATTCATCCTTGTAAATTCACATAATGGGACCATTTTAATAAAACATGCTGTACCTGTGCTCACTGGACTTTGTGTGGCTGTCATGGCCCATAAAAGGTAGGAACTAGTGTTAGGGACCACTCATTAAGGCGACCTTGACGTGGTGAGTGGCTTATTACGCTTTGTCCAAAATGTACACCAATGCCTTATTCAACATCCAGCATAAAGGCAGGGCAGACTGTGATTGCATTTTGTGTTTTTGCATTTTAAGAAAACAGTCTTAGATTTAGAAAGCTTAGAAGTAGACTTGAGGATCCAAATGTGTGTCATGGCTTATACAGAAAAATTTGGCACATCTTTAGACACTTTTGTAGAACTTTAATCCACCACATGGCTGGCTTACTTTCGACCAATTTGATTAATTTTCCTTCACCAACTTGAATCAATTTAGCACATTGGAAGACATGCCCCTGTAAGGGTGGCACAACCAGTGTAGTATACAAGCACAGGAACCAGGCAGGTGCAGATTTTACACAACTTTACTTCAGTAATGAAATATGTAAGTCTGGGATGTACAATGACATAAGATCAGTGTGTGCAGAACTCCACAGACCACTGACACCAGTCTTCTCTCAGTCTCCAACTGCCACCTCTCAATGACAACACTCCCAGCCACTCACAACCGCTATCCTGTAGCTGTGTTGTCTTTAACCCTGGCCTTAGTTCTCTCATCTCTCTCTAGATGCCGCTCTCCTTGACAACTCTCCTCTCAGGGGTCTCTCTACAATCTTTTCAGACTCTCCTCTCATCCCTCTCCGTAACAGTTCCTTACAGTCACAAATTTGGCCAAGGCATGTGCACCAGTTTTCGGTGCTAATTCAGCCATAATTCAGGAACATTTAGCTTACTAAATGTTCTAACTGGATCTCTAAAGACTGGAAATAGGTTGCCTTTTCTGATAAAAGGTAATATATGGCACGGCAAGTATCCACATTCTGTGTGTGTGTGTGTGTGTGTGTGTGTGTGTGTGTTCGGGGTGGGAGGAAATGTTTTCATGGCAGAACAGATTTACATTCTTATGCCTTGATAATTTTTTTCTCCAGTAGAGATGAGAAAATTATAAAAAATAGATTTGGCTGCTTCACTGAATATTAAAGAAGATGTGAGTGCAATGACGGAGCGGCGATTGTGCTGCTCCCCGTCATTGTACCCCTCAGGTGCCGCGTTCATAGCTGATCGCAGCATCTGCCAATAATAACAGTCTAAAATAAAATACAAAATTAATAATACATACCTCATCCATTTTCTAGAGATGGGCCAGCCACCCCCATCTTGATTGAAGATCTAGCTTGAAATCTAATGCGTTCATCATGACGTCGGCCAGGGTGGAGACACCATATGTCACCTTGCATGGGATTTCGTGTGAGATCTTCAATCAAAATGGCGGCTGGCCCGTTGCAAACAAATGAGGTAAGCATGATTTTTTTTGGGTTTTTACACTATTTCAGGGAAAATAGATCCTCTACAGGGAAAATCGATTCGCTACCACAAAGCACAAGTAAATTCGGCTTTGTGGCGAATCAAACTTTCCCTGAAATTCATATAAATTATAAGGGTTCTGTGATATTCATGGGGATTCTATTGTAGTGGTATATTTGGCTTGGCATTTGCAAATTTAAACTGCCCAGCACACTGTCCCAGCTATAGTATTCAACTGTATCGATATCCTGGTGATGGCAATGCAGTTAAATGAAAGAGGGCATCTTCCACCACTGGCTAGGTGCATATGTACTTGATGATCCTAGTATTAATTAATGCATTATTTAATGCTGAGAGCATCAGATCATTATGTACCTGAATAGGGGATTGGGCAGCCCTTGATCATCAGCACTCTGGGAAATTCCCCTTTAGGGTCTATGGCCAGACATCTCACCTCGCCCTGTTAGTCTTACTCCTGTGACATTGCTTTGAGTATCTCTGCCAAAGTGCAGTGGATTGCTGCTGCTTCAACCAATTACTCAACCAATTATTTTGTCAAGAAGTGCATTTTTTTTGTAAGTAGCAGGCCCAAATGACGGCAGGCGGCGATTGCACCACCCCTGGTCTTTGAACCCTTTAGATGCCGTGTTCATGGCTAATATTAAGGTCTTTCAGGGCTTAATCATTAAAAAATATATTAACTTGTACTTACCTTATCAATTTGAGTGTTAAGATGCCACTGCTGCAACCATCTTGCTTGAAGAGCCAGTTTGAAATCTCGTACAGTAGCTGGCTAGCGTAGTGTCATACATCACTGCGCACAAGACTGTACGTGGGATCCTCAAGCAAGATGGCTGTGATGGCATTTTCACACTCAAATGCATGAGGTGAGTATTAGTGTTGATCGAGCACCAAAGTGCTTGTGTGCTCTCGCCGAACACATCGGTTTTCTCGAGTGCTCTACCGAGCACCCAAGCATAATGGAAGTCAATGGAAGAACCCCAGGCAACCCCTGCTCGAAGAGAAGAGAATTTCTGATTCACAAAAAAAGGTTAGAAATTGATGGAAAACCCATCAAAATGGTTTGGAAACAGCATTAACCTCTTACGGACGCAGGGCGTACCTGTACGGTACAGGTACGCCCTGTGTATTTCCGATCACCGCCGCGCGGCGGGCGGTGATTGGAACGGGGTGCCTGCTGAAATAATTCCGCAGACACCCTGTGAAAATGCCGAGTGGGGTCCTGTGACCCCTTCGTATCGGCGATCGCTGCAGATTAACCCCTTCTATGCTGTGGTCTGCACTGACCGTGACATAGAAGATGAGCGAGTGCTGCTGTGGCGGGGACTCGAATCGTGACAAGGCAGCCTAATGCCATGCAGTGCAGTGCCAAAACAGCTATTTTTTGTTTCCTTGCCTTACAAAAAGAGTAATATAGAGCAACCAAAAATCATCTCAATAAATATTGAGTTTAGTTTGGCTGTTAATCCTTGATTTGTTAGCGGAAAAAATTGATTAAAATGGAAAATCTGCCAAAAACAGTTAAATTCATAAATTTTATCTCCATTTTCCATTAATTCTTATGGAACATCTTAAGGGTTAGCAACATTTGTAAAATCAGTTTTTAATACCTTGGGGAGTGTAGTTTCTAAAATGGGGTCTCTATTATGTAAGCCTCACAAAGTAACTTCAGACCTGAACTGGTCCTTAAAAAGTGGGTTTTGGAAATGTTATCATCTTGTCATAAGACTATGAAACCAATAGATGGCACTGTTCATGACTCATGAACAGCGGCATCTATTGGTTTCATAGTCTTATGACAAGACTATGAATCCAATAGATGGCGCTGTTCTTGAGTAGTGTACTGTAGATTGCAAATTTTCCATGCAAATGGTTTTTCAGCTGAAAAACAATGCATATTCTGCTCATTAAGCTTTTACATGACAAAACTGTATAGAAAGTTTATTGAATATTATGTTAGGACAATCAGAAAACTTTTTGTTACCCTAATGATATTGAACTAGGTGCGCAGGTCCATCTAAGCCATCCAACAGATGTGAAGTAACTTTGAGGCTTACTGGCTCTCATTCAGATGAGAGCTGGTTTGGAATGTCTCATAGTACCTGAGGCTGCCATTGTAAGGTATGCTGACTGTTATCTGTCTCATGGATAGATTGTTGGCTTCCACATACCTGGATTTTGGCATATAGCCTTTGTGTGGTTGTCTATTGTATGTCATAGATAGGGATGAGCGAACTCGAACTGTATAGTTCGGGTTCGTACCGAATTTTGGGGTGTCCGTGACACGGACCCGAACCCGGACATTTTCGTAAAAGTCCGGGTTCGGGTTCGGTGTTCGTCGCTTTCTTGGCGCTTTTGTGACGCTTTCTTGGCGCTTTTTGAAAGGCTGCAAAGCAGCCAATCAACAAGCGTCATACTACTTGCCCCAAGAGGCCATCACAGCCATGCCTACTATTGGCATGGCTGTGATTGGCCAGAGCACCATGTGACCCAGCCTCTATTTAAGCTGGAGTCACATAGCGCCGCCCGCCACTCTGCTCTGATTAGCGTAGGGAGAGGTTGCGGCTGCGACAGTAGGGCGAGATTAGGCAGATTAACTCCTCCAAAGGACTTGATTAACTGATCGATCTGCAGCTGTGGATCATTGAGCTGCTGATCCTCAATTGCTCACTGTTTTTAGGCTGCCCAGACCGTTTGTCAGTCACATTTTTCTGGGGTGATCGGCGGCCATTTTGTGTCTTGTGGTGCGCCAGCACAAGCTGCGACCAAGTGCATTTAACCCTCAATGGTGTGGTTGTTTTTTGGCTAAAGCCTACATCAGGGTGAAGCTGTCACACCAAGTGCATTTAACCAGCAATAGTCTGTTCATTTTTTGGCCATATACAAAATCAGGGGCAAGCTGCGCCTGTCACCAAGTGCATTTAACCCTCAATGGTGTGGTTGTTTTTTGGCTAAAGCCTACATCAGGGTGAAGCTGTCACACCAAGTGCATTTAACCAGCAATAGTCTGTTCATTTTTTGGCCATATACAAAATCAGGGGCAAGCTGCGCCTGTCACCAAGTGCATTTAACCCTCAATGGTGTGGTTGTTTTTTGGCTAAAGCCTACATCAGGGTGAAGCTGTCACACCAAGTGCATTTAACCAGCAATAGTCTGTTCATTTTTTGGCCATATACAAAATCAGGGGCAAGCTGCGCCTGTCACCAAGTGCATTTAACCCTCAATGGTGTGGTTGTTTTTTGGCTAAAGCCTACATCAGGGTGAAGCTGTCACACCAAGTGCATTTAACCAGCAATAGTCTGTTCATTTTTTGGCCATATACAAAATCAGGGGCAAGCTGCGCCTGTCACCAAGTGCATTTAACCCTCAATGGTGTGGTTGTTTTCTGGCTAAAGCCTACATCAGGGTGAAGCTGTCACACCAAGTGCATTTAACCAGCAATAGTCTGTTTATTTTTTGGCCATATACTACATCAGGGGCAAGCTGCGCCCGTCACCAAGTGCATTTAACCCTCAGTAGTGTGGTTGGTCAAGCTGTGACACCAAGTGCATTTAACCAGCAATAGTCTGTTCATTTTTTGGCCATATACTACATCAGGGGCAAGCTGCGCCCGTCACCAAGTGCATTTAACCAGCAATAGTGTGGTTATTTTTTGGCCATATCCCAGTCTAATTCTGTCACTAAATCCATACCGGTCACCCAGCGCCTAAATACTAGGCCTCAAATTTATATCCCGCTAAATCTCTCGTTACCGCTGTCCTGTTGTAGCTGGGAAAGTTATTTAGTGTCCGTCAAAGCACATTTTTTGTTCTGGGTTGAAGTACAATTCCCAATTTAGCAATTTCATAATTTAGTGGTTTCTGCTATATCAGAGCTATTTGAAATCTATCCCTAAAAGGGTATATAATATTCAAGGTGCACATTGGGTCATTCAGAATAACTTCACACACACCCGCTACTGTGTATTTTCAAGTCTAATTCTGTCACTAAACCCATACCTGTCACCCAGCGCCTAAATACTAGGCCTCAAATTTATATCCTGCTAAATCTCTCGTTACCGCTGTCCTGTTGTAGCTGGGAAAGTTATTTAGTGTCCGTCAAAGCACATTTTTTCTTCTGGGTTGAAATACAATTCCCAATTTAGCAATTTCATAATTTAGTGGTTTCTGCTATATCAGAGCTATTTGAAATCTATCCCTAAAAGGGTAGATCATATTGAAGGTGCACATAGGGTCATTCAGAATAACTTCACACACACCCGCTACTGTGTATTTCCAAGTCTAATTCTGTCACTAAACCCATACCTGTCACCCAGCGCCTAAATACTAGGCCTCAAATTTATATCCCGCTAAATCTCTCGTTACCGCTGTCCTGTTGTAGCTGGGAAAGTTATTTAGTGTCCGTCAAAGCACATTTTTTGTTCTGGGTTGAAGTACAATTCCCAATTTAGCAATTTCATAATTTAGTGGTTTCTGCTATATCAGAGCTATTTGAAATCTATCCCTAAAAGGGTATATAATATTCAAGGTGCACATTGGGTCATTCAGAATAACTTCACACACACCCGCTACTGTGTATTTCCAAGTCTAATTCTGTCACTAAACCCATACCTGTCACCCAGCGCCTAAATACTAGGCCTCAAATTTATATCCTGCTAAATCTCTCGTTACCGCTGTACTGTTGTTGCTTGGAAAGATATTTAGTGTCCGTCAAAGCACATTTTTTGTTCTGGGTTGAAGTACAATTCCCAATTTAGCAATTTCATAATTTAGTGGTTTCTGCTATATCAGAGCTATTTGAAATCTATCCCTAAAAGGGTATATAATATTCAAGGTGCACATTGGGTCATTCAGAATAACTTCACACACACCCGCTACTGTGTATTTTCAAGTCTAATTCTGTCACTAAACCCATACCTGTCACCCAGCGCCTAAATACTAGGCCTCAAATTTATATCCTGCTAAATCTCTCGTTACCGCTGTACTGTTGTTGCTGGGCAAGATATTTAGTGTCCGTCAAAGCACATTTTTTGTTCTGGGTTGAAATACAATTCCCAATTTAGCAATTTCATAATTTAGTGGTTTCTGCTATATCAGAGCTATTTGAAATCTATCCCTAAAAGGGTATATAATATTCAAGGTGCACATTGGGTCATTCAGAATAACTTCACACACACCCGCTACTGTGTATTTCCAAGTCTAATTCTGTCACTAAACCCATACCTGTCACCCAGCGCCTAAATACTAGGCCTCAAATTTATATCCTGCTAAATCTCTCGTTACCGCTGTACTGTTGTTGCTGGGCAAGATATTTAGTGTCCGTCAAAGCACATTTTTTGTTCTGGGTTGAAATACAATTCCCAATTTAGCAATTTCATAATTTAGTGGTTTCTGCTATATCAGAGCTATTTGAAATCTATCCCTAAAAGGGTATATAATATTCAAGGTGCACATTGGGTCATTCAGAATAACTTCACACACACCCGCTACTGTGTATTTCCAAGTCTAATTCTGTCACTAAACCCATACCTGTCACCCAGCGCCTAAATACTAGGCCTCAAATTTATATCCTGCTAAATCTCTCGTTACCGCTGTACTGTTGTTGCTGGGCAAGATATTTAGTGTCCGTCAAAGCACATTTTTTGTTCTGGGTTGAAATACAATTCCCAATTTAGCAATTTCATAATTTAGTGGTTTCTGCTATATCAGAGCTATTTGAAATCTATCCCTAAAAGGGTATATAATATTCAAGGTGCACATTGGGTCATTCAGAATAACTTCACACACACCCGCTACTGTGTATTTCCAAGTCTAATTCTGTCACTAAACCCATACCTGTCACCCAGCGCCTAAATACTAGGCCTCAAATTTATATCCTGCTAAATCTCTCGTTACCGCTGTACTGTTGTTGCTGGGCAAGATATTTAGTGTCCGTCAAAGCACATTTTTTGTTCTGGGTTGAAATACAATTCCCAATTTAGCAATTTCATAATTTAGTGGTTCCTGCTATATCAGAGCTATTTGAAATCTATCCCAAAAAGGGTATATAATATTCAAGGTGCACATAGGGTCATTCAGAATAACTTCACACACACGCTTCTGTGCATTTCCAAGTCTAATTCTGTCACTAAATCCATACCGGTCACCCAGCGCCTAAATACTAGGCCTCAAATTTATATCCCGCTGAATTTGAATACAATACATTGGGCCAAATAATATATTTGTTGTTGTGGTGAACCATAACAATGAGAAAAACATCTAGTAAGGGACGCGGACGTGGACATGGTCGTGGTGGTGTTAGTGGACCCTCTGGTGCTGGGAGAGGACGTGGCCGTTCTGCCACATCCACACGTCCTAGTGTACCAACTACCTCAGGTCCCAGTAGCCGCCAGAATTTACAGCGATATATGGTGGGGCCCAATGCCGTTCTAAGGATGGTAAGGCCTGAGCAGGTACAGGCATTAGTCAATTGGGTGGCCGACAGTGGATCCAGCACGTTCACATTATCTCCCACCCAGTCTTCTGCAGAAAGCGCACAGATGGCGCCTGAAAACCAACCCCATCAGTCTGTCACATCACCCCCATGCATACCAGGGAAACTGTCTCAGCCTCAAGTTATGCAGCAGTCTCTTATGCTGTTTGAAGACTCCGCTGGCAGGGTTTCCCAAGGGCATCCACCTAGCCCTTCCCCAGCGGTGAAAGACATAGAATGCACTGACGCACAACCACTTATGTTTCCTGATGATGAGGACATGGGAATACCACCTCAGCATGTCTCTGATGATGACGAAACACAGGTGCCAACTGCTGCGTCTTTCTGCAGTGTGCAGACTGAACAGGAGGTCAGGGATCAAGACTGGGTGGAAGACGATGCAGGGGACGATGAGGTCCTAGACCCCACATGGAATGAAGGTCGTGCCACTGACTTTCACAGTTCGGAGGAAGAGGCAGTGGTGAGACCGAGCCAACAGCGTAGCAAAAGAGGGAGCAGTGGGCAAAAGCAGAACACCCGCCGCCAAGAGACTCCGCCTGCTACTGACCGCCGCCATCTGGGACCGAGCACCCCAAAGGCAGCTTCAAGGAGTTCCCTGGCATGGCACTTCTTCAAACAATGTGCTGACGACAAGACCCGAGTGGTTTGCACGCTGTGCCATCAGAGCCTGAAGCGAGGCATTAACGTTCTGAACCTGAGCACAACCTGCATGACCAGGCACCTGCATGCAAAGCATGAACTGCAGTGGAGTAAACACCTTAAAACCAAGGAAGTCACTCAGGCTCCCCCTGCTACCTCTTCTGCTGCTGCCGCCTCGGCCTATTCTGCTGCTGCCGCCTCGGCCTCTTCCTCCGCCTCTGGAGGAACGTTGGCACCTGCCGCCCAGCAAACAGGGGATGTACCACCAACACCACCACCACCACCTCCGTCACCAAGCGTCTCAACCATGTCACACGCCAGCGTTCAGCTCTCCATCTCACAAACATTTGATAGAAAGCGTAAATTCCCACCTAGCCACCCTCGATCCCTGGCCCTGAATGCCAGCATTTCTAAACTACTGGCCTATGAAATGCTGTCATTTAGGCTGGTGGACACAGACAGCTTCAAACAGCTCATGTCGCTTGCTGTCCCACAGTATGTTGTTCCCAGCCGGCACTACTTCTCCAAGAGAGCCGTGCCTTCCCTGCACAACCAAGTATCCGATAAAATCAAGTGTGCACTGCGCAACGCCATCTGTAGCAAGGTCCACCTAACCACAGATACGTGGACCAGTAAGCACGGCCAGGGACGCTATATCTCCCTAACTGCACACTGGGTAAATGTAGTGGCAGCTGGGCCCCAGGCGGAGAGCTGTTTGGCGCACGTCCTTCCGCCGCCAAGGATCGCAGGGCAACATTCTTTGCCTCCTGTTGCCACCTCCTCCTTCTCGGCTTCCTCCTCCTCTTCTTCCACCTGCTCATCCAGTCAGCCACACACCTTCACCACCAACTTCAGCACAGCCCGGGGTAAACGTCAGCAGGCCATTCTGAAACTCATATGTTTGGGGGACAGGCCCCACACCGCACAGGAGTTGTGGCGGGGTATTGAACAACAGACCGACGAGTGGTTGCTGCCGGTGAGCCTCAAGCCCGGCCTGGTGGTGTGTGATAATGGGCGAAATCTCGTTGCAGCTCTGGGACTAGCCAATTTGACGCACATCCCTTGCTTGGCGCATGTGCTGAATTTGGTGGTGCAGAAGTTCATTCACAACTACCCCGACATGTCAGAGCTGCTGCATAAAGTGCGGGCCGTCTGTTCGCGCTTCCGGCGTTCACATCCTGCCGCTGCTCGCCTGTCTGCGCTACAGCGTAACTTCGGCCTTCCCGCTCACCGCCTCATATGCGACGTGCCCACCAGGTGGAACTCCACCTTGCACATGCTGGACAGACTGTGCGAGCAGCAGCAGGCCATAGTGGAGTTTCAGCTGCAGCACGCACGGGTCAGTCGCACTACAGAACAGCACCACTTCACCACCAATGACTGGGCCTCCATGCGAGACCTGTGTGCCCTGTTGCGCTGTTTCGAGTACTCCACCAACATGGCCAGTGGCGATGACACCGTTATCAGCGTTACAATACCACTTCTATGTCTCCTTGAGAAAACACTTAGGGCGATGATGGAAGAGGAGGTGGCCCAGGAGGAGGAGGAGGAGGAGGAGGAAGAGGGGTCATTTTTAGCACTTTCAGGCCAGTCTCTTCGAAGTGACTCAGAGGGAGGTTTTTGGCAACAGCAGAGGCCAGGTACAAATGTGGCCAGCCAGGGCCCACTACTGGAGGACGAGGAGGACGAGGATGAGGAGGAGGTGGAGGAGGATGAGGATGAAGCATGGTCACAGCGGGGTGGCACCCAACGCAGCTCGGGTCCATCACTGGTGCGTGGCTGGGGGGAAAGGCAGGACGATGACGATACGCCTCCCACAGAGGACAGCTTGTCCTTACCCCTGGGCAGCCTGGCACACATGAGCGACTACATGCTGCAGTGCCTGCGCAACGACAGCAGAGTTGCCCACATTTTAACCTGTGCGGACTACTGGGTTGCCACCCTGCTGGATCCACGCTACAAAGACAATGTGCCCACCTTACTTCCTGCACTGGAGCGTGATAGGAAGATGCGCGAGTACAAGCGCACGTTGGTAGACGCGCTACTGAGAGCATTCCCAAATGTCACAGGGGAACAAGTGGAAGCCCAAGGCCAAGGCAGAGGAGGAGCAAGAGGTCGCCAAGGCAGCTGTGTCACGGCCAGCTCCTCTGAGGGCAGGGTTAGCATGGCAGAGATGTGGAAAACTTTTGTCAACACGCCACAGCTAACTGCACCACCACCTGATACGCAACGTGTTAGCAGGAGGCAACATTTCACTAACATGGTGGAACAGTACGTGTGCACACCCCTCCACGTACTGACTGATGGTTCGGCCCCATTCAACTTCTGGGTCTCTAAATTGTCCACGTGGCCAGAGCTAGCCTTTTATGCCTTGGAGGTGCTGGCCTGCCCGGCAGCCAGCGTTTTGTCTGAACGTGTATTCAGCACGGCAGGGGGCGTCATTACAGACAAACGCAGCCGCCTGTCTACAGCCAATGTGGACAAGCTGACGTTCATAAAAATGAACCAGGCATGGATCCCACAGGACCTGTCCGTCCCTTGTCCAGATTAGACATTAACTACCTCCCCATAACCATATATTATTGGACTCCAGGGCACTTCCTCATTCAATCCTATTTTTATTTTCATTTTACCATTATATTGCAAGGCTACCCAAAGTTGAATGAACCTCTCCTCTGCCTGTGTGCTAGGCCTAAATATATGCCAATGGATTGTTGCAGTGGTGGCTGACGTGAAGCCTCATTCTCTGCTATGACATGCAGACTGATTCTCTGGTGACATGAAGCCAGATTGTCTGTTACGGGACCTCTCTCCTCTGCCTGGGTGCTGGGCCTGAATTTATGACAATGGACTGTTGCAGTGGTGGCTGACGTGAAGCCTGATTCTCTGCTATGACATGCAGACTGATTCTCTGCTGACATGAAGCCAGATCCTCTGTTGCGGGACCTCTCTCCTCTGCCTGGGTGCTGGGCCTAAATTTATGAAAATGGACTGTTGCAGTGGTGGGTGACGTGAAGCCTCATTCTCTGCTATGACATGCAGACTGATTCTCTGCTGACATGAAGCCAGATCGTCTGTTACGGGACCTCTCTCCTCTGCCTGGGTGCTGGGCCTAAATTTATGAAAATGGACTCTTACAGTGGTGGGTGACGTGAAGCCTGATTCTCTGCTATGACATGAAGACTGATTCTCTGCTGACATGAAGCCAGATCCTCTGTTACGGGACCTCTCTCCTCTGCCTGGGTGCTGGGCCTAAATATCTGACAATGGACTGTTGCATTGGTGGCTGACGTGAAGCCTGATTCTCTGCTATGATATGAAGACTGATTCTCTGCTGACATGAAGCCAGATTGTCTGTTACGGGACCTCTCTCCTCTGCCTGTGTGCTAGGCCTAAATATATGCCAATGGATTGTTGCAGTGGTGGCTGACGTGAAGCCTGATTCTCTGCTATGACATGCAGACTGATTCTCTGGTGACATGAAGCCAGATCCTCTGTTACGGGACCTCTCTCCTCTGCCTGGGTGCTGGGCCTAAATTTATGAAAATGGACTGTTGCAGTGGTGGGTGACGTGAAGCCTGATTCTCTGCTATGACATGCAGACTGATTCTCTGGTGACATGAAGCCAGATCCTCTGTTACGGGACCTCTCTCCTCTGCCTGGGTGCTGGGCCTAAATTTATGAAAATGGACTGTTGCAGTGGTGGGTGACGTGAAGCCTCATTCTCTGCTATGACATGCAGACTGATTCTCTGCTGACATGAAGCCAGATTGTCTGTTACGGGACCTCTCTCCTCTGCCTGGGTGCTGGGCCTGAATTTATGACAATGGACTGTTGCAGTGGTGGCTGACGTGAAGCCTGATTCTCTGCTATGATATGAAGACTGATTCTCTGCTGACATGAAGCCAGATTGTCTGTTACGGGACCTCTCTCCTCTGCCTGGGTGCCGGGGCCTAAATATCTGAGAATGGACTGTTCCAGTGGTGGGTAACGGGAAGCCAGATTCTCTGCTATGATATGAAGACTGATTCTCTGCTGACATGAAGCCAGATTGTCTGTTACGGGACCTCTCTCCTCTGCCTGGGTGCTGGGCCTAAATTTATGAAAATGGACTCTTACAGTGGTGGGTGACGTGAAGCCTGATTCTCTGCTATGACATGAAGACTGATTCTCTGCTGACATGAAGCCAGATTGTCTGTTACGGGACCTCTCTCCTCTGCCTGGGTGCCGGGGCCTAAATATCTGAGAATGGACTGTTCCAGTGGTGGGTGACGGGAAGCCAGATTCTCTGCTATGGAACCTCTCTCCAATTGATTTTGGTTAATTTTTATTTATTTAATTTTTATTTTAATTAATTTCCCTATCCACATTTGTTTGCAGGGGATTTACCTACATGTTGCTGCCTTTTGCAGCCCTCTAGCCCTTTCCTGGGCTGTTTTACAGCCGTTTTAGTGCCGAAAAGTTCGGGTCCCCATTGACTTCAATGGGGTTCGGGTTCGGGACGAAGTTCGGATCGGGTTCGGATCCCGAACCCGAACATTTCCGGGATGTTCGGCCGAACTTCTCGAACCCGAACATCCAGGTGTTCGCTCAACTCTAGTCATAGATAATTGGAGTCCAAGACGCATCCTGACATCCTCTTAATGCTGGTTCCAAACCATTTTGATGGGGTTTACATCAATTTCTAACCTTTTTTTGTGAACCAGACACCCTCTCTTCTTCAGAGCAGGGGGTGCCTGGTTTGATGCTCGGGTCTCCCATTGACTTTCATTGTATTAAATTGTACTCGAGCACCCGCAGTATTTGGCCGAGCACTGCAATGTGCAAGGCATAGCGATGATCGAGCCGAACAGCAGTTCGGCCGAGCATGGTCGCTCAACACTAGTGAGTATGTTTTTTATTTATTTATCGCGATTTCAGGGAAAATAGATTCATTAACTTGGATAGGAAATTCAGCTTTGCGGCGAATCGAATTTTCCCTGAAATTCGGATTGCAGTCCACTTTGGATACTTCGATTCGCTGAACACTAAACATAAGCATAGCCAAACTTTGCAATGTCTTGCCACAAAGAGAAGCCTTACATTTTTTTTATCTTAATGGGGGATGCAGTGACAACAAAAACTACAGCCAAATGTTCTATATAGTCTACCTAAATAATATATATCTGTCAATCTATTCATATTCAGTGGAACCAGAATCTCAGATGTTTTTTTTATATTTTTACTATTAGTATAGATTTATTTTTCTCATTTACCGTACCATCACACTCTGTATATTCATATCATATCAAAGTCTAGGATGCAACGCAAGAAACTAAAGGGTGATTCTAATTTTAGCTTTGTTACTTGACCTCCTCCAGGGCAGGTAGAGGATTTTTCGACATGAGCAGAGGTGAATCAATCAGCAATTCAGTCATTTTGACAGATCCATCTGTTATGATAGACATAGCTGATCTAAGACACCCTGTCCCATTTACGGGTTATGTCAGGACTGACTCTGAGAACAATACTTAAGACTATAACTTAGAAATGTTGGCACATCCACTGGAGAAGGTCACTAAGGCTGCATTATTATTCAGAATATTTACTTGATCACTTGGCAACAGAGCACATATTGGACAGCATTTTTATATTGTCGTGTGAGCCAGATTTTTTCAAACCTCAGTCAAACCTGCTGAGAGAGCAATGCAGGTCCATTGTATGCATGTAGAATATGTATGCTCGAATTGTGAAATTGCTCGCAGGCAGTATAATGAAAAATACACTGGCGTCCTTGATGAATTGAAGTTTTTTTATTTCTGGTTCCACATTCTGAGAATCTCATCCATTTCAATCCACCTTTTATCTGAACTTTTGGCCTCTCATAATTCTCTTAGAAGGCCCCTATTACTCAGCTTTTCTGCAGATCTTTGCAGAAGGCAAGACTACAACATAAGGTAGCCAAGAACTCATAGGCCTGCAGAAGGCAGACGTGACATGGCAGTTAAGCAGTTCACGGTTCAGTTGGCATCCAAATAGTCTCCTGCATTAAAGTACCTGCTTATAAAATAGTAATATGGAGAAATAATAACTTGTAAGAATAGACATACTGTAGAAAGAAAGATTAGATAAAGATAGATAGAAAGTTATCAGTGCCTTAGAACAATGGTTTCCTGCTTCTTTATTGAGTGCAGATAATAATAATGCACTAAAGATTAAAAATAACTATTATTATTAATATTAAACTAAAAGGTCCTTTAATTTAGTATTTAATTGTCAATAAATTTGATTAACCTAGCTCTTGCTTCTGACACTGAATTGTAAATCAGGCAGAAGGTTGACCAAAGGGAACCAATTATCAGATTGTAATATTTTTAATAATGTGATTGTTGAATGCTATATGTCTGTGTTTTATGCTGTTCTCTACAGCCTGTATAATTGTATATACTTTTCTATGCCCCCTATAGTCCAGCATATGTAATATAAGATTAACCAGTTCAAGACTGGGCCTTTTATCCCTCTTTCCTGACCAGGCACATTTTCCTTAATTTTTATTTTGTTATTTTTTTACTACATATATCTTTGAAAGCTGTACCCGTTTTTCCATTTGGTTAAATAATTTTTGCATCTTTTTCCGGTAATATATGAGGCTTTATATTTGTCATTTTTATTTTAGCATTTTTTGGTTTTTATGTTTATACAAAGGAAAATGTAAAAAAAGGGGGTATTTTCTTCCTGATTTCTATACACAGCTCTCCTTCAGTGCTGTGCATACAGTGATGGAGAAGACAGGAACTGGGAAAACTGTCCCTGCCCTCTGCATGATAAGCGTGGTTTAAAACATCAATGCAGAGATGAAGTACTGCTACCCAGACATATATGGTCAATGTGGGAAAGGGTTAAAGTAATTCTGCTGAATGATTGTCAATATATATATATATATGATTATTTTCAATATTTGTATTAGTGTTTTATTAATATAATCAAGTTAGGCCACTTTCACACTAGCGTTTTTTGCGGATCCGTTATGGATCTGCAAAAACGCTTCCGTTACAAAAATGCAACCATCTGCATCCGTCATGATCAGATTAAGTTGTATTATGTCTTATATGGCCAAAATGAATCCGTCATGAATACCATTAAAAGTCAATGGGGGACGGATCCGTATTTTTTTGTGTCAGAGAAAACGGATCCGTCCAGATTGACTTACATTGTGTGTCAGGTCTTGCTCGGCAGCGCATTACGTTTGCTGCTTTATTCTGTCTGCGATAGGGACGCAACCAAACAGAACGGAATGCATTTTGGAGCACTCCATTTTGTTCAGTTCAGTTTTGTCCCCATTGACAATGAATGGGGACAAAACTGAAGCATTTTCTTCCGCTATTGAGATCCTAAGATTGAAAACGCTAGTGTGAAAGTAGCCTTAGTCTTCATAAAGTAGAAGCAGAGAACTACAATTAAGACTTGACAAGTTAATTTATGCACGCTAATGCATAATGAAGCAGTAGACAAAGTGACTACACTAAGCATTAGAATTTAAAACTTTTACATAACTATTCTATCTTACTAGAATTTCAATAAGTTTGACAATTATAGCCCTCGGGAACAAGAGTAAAATCAAAAGGAACTGCCACATAAATTAGAAATACTGATTGCCAATTAAAAAACTTTAATGTGACCTTGCATGGTATGCTAGACAGCTCTATGATTTCTCCATGACAGTCAGCAGTCATTCAACTAGTGCTCCTGAAAACTGAACCAATTAAGGATATAAAAAAATTAAGAAAAATTCGAAGTAGAAGCATCAGGTGTATCTGGAGATGACTGAAATCACTGCAGCTCATTTACCAACTCAGTTCATTATCGGGCACCGTATACCATATGGTATTGTCGATGACATGCACCTGTAAGGGGTTGCTCCACGAAAAATATTCTACAGTTTTCAAACGAGCACCTGGATCTGAATGCTTTTGTAATTGCATGCAAAAATGTAGCATAGGGACTGAGTTATTTAATGCTGTTCTTTTTTTTAATGTATTTCTTAGTCCGTCTCACTGAGATGGGTCCATATATAGTACAGGGCTGTTTCTAGCTTTGTTAGAAAGAGATTGTCATATACTATATGATGTTTTCATTTACCCCTTTAAGATCCTTTGGTCCACATAGCACAATTTGTAATTGGACCAAAAATTGGCCAAAAGATGAGTAGTCATGAATGGGTCATATTCGACCAGAACTCATTTTTATCAGTGGAGTATCCCAGGGTCTGTACTGGGACCATTACTGTTTCATCTATTTATAAATGCTTCAGACATTGGAATTCATAGTATTTTCTCTATTTGTAGATGACGCAACGTAGTGTTGCAGACACAGTAAAGAACGTACAGGATATTCAAAGTGGAAGGCTGGTCGGCCCTCAGTCCTTAGAGAGCATGTATATGCAGATCCAGTTTATTTGTAGGAAATTATTAGCCCTGTTATTCCTGAGGACGCCACTTATGCTACATGTTGGGGGGCTGGTTAGTTGATGGTTTTAATAGCTGGTGCATACAGTTACTGTTTAATTGTGTTGTGCATTAACACTGCATATAATGTACAACGGTACCTTGAGTATAAGCAGACACAGAGTTAAAATATAGTGTGCACCAGAGGAAACACTGTACATTTGGCCAGTGTTTTTAACCCCTTACTGACCATCAATATTCCTTTCTACAGCGATCACTAAGGGGCCTTAGGTTGGACCGCTTCATTTTTACAACAGCTTAGTCTAAGCACTGCATGGGTCTCCCGTGCAGCAAAGAGGGGGGCTCAACTCAAACATGAGAGCCAGGCTCCTCTTCTAGTGGCCTGGACCAGCTGAGCAGCGATCCTGTCAATAGTGACCACAAAATCTAAGTGGTTGCAGAGATAGCAGACTCAATCTATCTCCCTTCAGCACCCCACTAATAAGTTCACGGGGTGCCAATGTCTGTGCACAGCAGGCCGATACGTAATAAAAGCCCGAGCCCGTTTGCCATTTATGGATGTCAGTAGGGCAGTAGCTATAGTGGAAGCAGGGTAATGAGCTTCTACTGGGCCCAAACTCAGAAGGGGCCTGCCCAAGAGGAGGACTGAAGAATTTTATGGTCAGGGCTGCCTCAACAGTGTTATACAATGACAGTATATACAGTGACATGATATACAGTATACATGTATAGGAAATGAACACAGTGGTGGCCTGATCGGAGAGAGCTATCTTGGCTAGCTGCAGGAGTGAGGATCACAGGAGGAGGAGGTTGCTGGGGGAGGGGATCCCTGTTAAAAAATTTGTTGTGGGGTCAGTCAGTTTCAGTTATACCACTGGATGTTAGTATAGCACTTACAGAATAATATAGTTCATTGCATAAGCAATTGTAATGTATTATAGAAGAGATAAAACAATCACATATTAAAATCCAAAATATGGTTGTTTGTGATGGCTCACATGATTATTGCATATGGAGTGGGTGCCCCAACCAATATAGACACACCTAGTCTATAGAAAGGTCAATATAAAATATAGAGTGGTTGTGCACACCTCATTTGGAGGGGTTCATCTACCGTTTTTGTAAAACAAATTCCTGGTATACAATAATGACAGTTTTATTTTAAATATGCTAAAAACGGAAGTGTAACAGTGTCCAATGTATAGGGAATTTCAGAGATATTCAACGGCGCAGACCAGGGTCAGGTGGACCATAAAGTTTTGGGGTCTCCGTAATGAATATCCCGGATAGTCCTCAAGTGGCTATATAGCCCTCTGACAGTTCAGGAGAAGTAAAAAACATGTGTCAACACTCATCAGATGGATACAGACATTAGCCAGAATTCACCAATATAGTAATGACACTGATATCCTTAGAAATCAGTAATTCATCCACCATGGGACCAAAAAGAACAATAGTTAAAAATCAATAATATATCCACAATGGGACCACAAAGAGAAAACACAAATGTGGATATTTAGTACAAAAAAGCTAATATTAAAGTAAATGCATAGAAATAAGTCCACCTATTAAGAAATATTATAAATAAATTGGAGAAGAACCTTGTGTTTGGGTACAAAGTAATTCCACCTATGTGGACGATAATTCCACCTAAAAAAGTAAAAAAAAAGTTCCACCTGTACAAAGGAAAAGCAGGATTCCACCTAAAAAGGGGAATTAACTGTGCAAAAAAAGAGAGTTTCTCCAATGACTATTTAGTCCACAGTGCAGCTGCAAGGGTTAAAAGTGAAGCGAATAGTTCATCCACTGTAGGAAGACCGTATTGCCTATTGTAACAAATGCTTCCAATTGTGTAGCACTGTGTCACTTCAATATTGCAAATAAGGTAACATACAGTACAGACCAAAAGTTTGGACACACCTTCTCATTCAAAGAGTTTTCTTTATTTTCATGACTGTGAAAATTGTAGATTCACACTGAAGGCATCAAAACTATGAATTAAGACATGTGGAATTATATACATAACAAAAAAGTGTGAAACAACTGAAAATATGTCATATTCTAGGTTCTTCAAAGTAGCCACCTTTTGCTTTGATTACTGCTTGGCATTCTCTTGATGAGCTTCAAGAGGTAGTCATCTGAAATGGTTTTGACTTCACAGGTGTGCCCTGTCAGGTTTAATAAGTGGGATTTCTTGCCTTATAAATGGGGTTGGGACCATCAATTGCGTTGTGGAGAAGTCAGGTGGATACACAGCTGATAGTCCTACTGAATAGACTGTTAGAATTTGTATTATAGCAAGAAAAAAGCAGCTAAGCAATGAAAAACGAGTGGCCATCATTACTTTAAGAAATGAAGGTCAGTCAGCCCAAATAATTGGGAAAACTTTGAAAGTGTCCCCAAGTGCAGTCACAAAAACCATCAAGCGCTACAAAGAAACTGGCTCACATGCGGACCGCCCCAGGAAAGGAAGACCAAGAGTCACCTCTGCTGCGGAGGATAAGTTCATCTGAGTCACCAGCCTAAGAAATCGCAGGTTAACAGCAGCTCAGATTAGAGACCAGGTCAATGCCACACAGAGTTCTAGCAGCAGACACATCACAACTGTTAAGAGGAGACTGTGTAAATCAGGCCTTCATGGTAGAATATCTGCTAGGAAACCACTGCTAAGGACAGGCAACAAGCAGAAGAGACTTGTTTGGGCTAAAGAACACAAGGAATGGACATTAGACCAGTGGAAATCTGTGCTTTGGTCTGATGAGTTCAAATTTGAGATCTTTGGTTCCAACCACCGCGTCTTTGTGCGACGCAGAAAAGGTGAATGTATGGACTTTACATGCCAGGTTCCCACCGTGAAGCATGGAGGAGGCGGTGTGATGGTGTGGGGGTGCTTTGCTGGTGACACTGTTGGGGATTTATTCAAAATTGAAGGCATACTGAACCAGCATGGCTACCACAGCATCTTGCAGCGGCATGCTATTTCATCCGGTTTGCGTTTAGTTGGACCATCATTTATTTTTCAACAGGACAATGACTCCAAACACACCTCCAGGCTGTGTAAGTGCTATTTGACCATGAAGGAGAGTGATGGGGTGCTGCGCCAGATGACCTGGCCTCCACAGTCACCGGACCTGAACCCAATCGAGATGGTTTGGGGTGAGCTGGACCGCAGAGTGAAGGCAAAAGGGCCAACAAGTGCTAAGCATCTCTGGGAACTCCTTCAAGACTGTTGGAAGACCATTTCAGGTGACTACCTCTTGAAGCTCATCAAGAAAATGCCAAGAGTGTGCAAAGCAGTAATCAAAGCAAAAGGTGGCTACTTTGAAGAACCTAGAATATGACATATTTTCAGTTGTTTCACACTTTTTTGTTATGTATATAATTCCACATGCGTTAATTCATAGTTTTGATGCCTTCAGTGTGAATCTACAATTTTCATAGTCATGAAAATAAAGAAAACTCTTTGAATGAGAAGGTGTGTCCAAACTTTTGGTCTGTACTGTATATTGAAATACATGTAGATTTGTTATCAATTGCTGCAGCTTTAAAAAATTCCTGCGATTCACATAAATTGTAGGGCTTGGTAGTAATACCCTTACTCACAGTTTGTTGTCCCAGTTAGGAAACAGCCTGGCGGTATCGTGGTGAACGGAAGGTCGGGTAATGTGTTCCATATCTGCCGCAGATATTGATCTTATAATCCCGGTGTTTAGAGCAATGTGCTGATAATGTTTGTGCCTGTGGCCGCGGCGTCCCACGTGCCTACAGCGCTAGCAGTGCTCTAGTCTTCCGGCGTCTCTTTCTGATCTGGAGGAGTTATAGAAGTTGCAGGGTCCAAGTGCTAGTATATTTAGAACTGATTGCGGTTAGTATCAGGTACCGCATGAATAGTAAAGGTTAGAGCGCTCTAACGGAACCTCAATATTGACAGATAGCATCTGGTTGGGGTTCCTCACCATACACGTTTCAGAGATCTCAGTCTGCAATATTGAAGTGACACAGTGCTGCACACTTGGAAGCATATATATCCATTTGTTGCAATAGGCAATACGGTCTTCCTACAGTGGATGAACTATTCGCTACACTTTTAACCCTTGCAGCTGCACTGTGGGCTAAATAGTAATTGGAGAAACTTTCTCTTTTTTTGCACAGTTAAAGGGGTTTTCTCATCTTGCTACTTCATTCTCAATTGCTGCCAGCTAGCTGTTCACTTCCTGGTTCTGCTGCTAAGGCTGGGCAGGCTTAGGCAGCTAGAGTGAAGGCCGGCGACGCCTCCTTATGACATCACACTGAGAGCTGAGTCCTGCGTGCTAGTTCATGTGAAGAGTATGAGTCATCAGTCTGGCAGCCTGCAGTGTGATGAAACATGATGATAATACCCCAGATGATAATACCCCTTTAATTCCCCTTTTTAGGTGGAATCCTGCTTTTCCTTTGTACAGGTGGAATTTTTTTTCTTTTTTAGGTGAAATTATCGTCCACATAGGTGGAATTACTTTGTACCCAAACACAAGATTCTTCTCCAATTTATTCACAATATTTATTAATAGGTGGACTTTTTTCTATGCATTTACTTTAATATAAGCTTTTTTGTACTATATATATTTGTGTTTTCTCTTTGTGGTCCCATTGGGGATATAATACAAATTTTTCACTATTGTTCTTTTTGGTCCCATGGTGGATGAATTATTGATTTCTACTGATATCAGTGTCATTACTATATTGATTAATTCTGGCTAACGTCTGTATCTATCTGATGAGTGTTGACACATGTTTTTTACTTCTCCTGAACTGTCAGAGGGCTATATAGCCACTTGAGGACTATCCGGGATATTCATTACGGAGACCCCAATACTTTATGGTCCACCTGACCGTGGTCTGCGCCGTTGAATATCTATGAAATTCCCTATACATTGGACACATTAAAATCCCTTTTTAAAAATAGTAAATAGTAGCGTTGGGAAAGCATGCTCAGCCGAACACTAGTTCGGCTCGTGCATCACTATGCTCGGTCGAATATCGCGTGTGCTCGAGCGTGTTGCTCAAGTCATTGTATTTAAATCTAATTTAGCCTCTCTTTCTGAAAAGGTTCTAGTGGGATTCGAATGTGCAACCTTCTACATTACAGCCCAGAATGTTAACCACTATACTATACAGCTGCATGACCAGTTACTTAAAAAAATAAAAACTAAGATTAAAAATAGACTTCTGTTATACTTGCTGTATAAGTATTCCTATATAGCATTTTTTTTTTTTTAACTGACCTATTTCTGAAAAGTTTCAGACGGGATTTAAACTCACAAGCATCTACATTACAGCCCAAAATGTTAACCAAAAATATGAGACTTCTGCTGTATAGAAATATTTATATAGCAAGTATTCCTATACAGCAGAAGTCTCTTTTTTATTTTCAGTAACTACTGGCCAAGCAGCTCTATGGTGTAGTGGTGAAGATTCTTGGCTTTAATGTATAAGGTTGGGTGTTTGAATCCTGCCAGAAACTTTTTACAAATAGAGGCTAAATTAGGTTTAAATACACCGGATATACTGATTTCATTTATGGACATAGCTATATGTAGACAACCCAAGCATCCGGAAGTGTTCTACTCGAGCACACGAGCACTTTGGTGCTTGACCAACACTA